>NC_138241.1:27116107-27434328 GCF_964197995.2 Scardinius erythrophthalmus
GTTAGTTTCATGTGCCTATTGCCATGGGAACTGCTGAAGGGATCAAGTGGAGGATACCGATGACCGATTCACTTATCATAGAGAACGGCTGACTGCTTCTTCACATACTTGACCCTAACCTGGTGTTACTGTGAATCCAACAAAGGATCTAAGTGATGGGATACACCATGTTTTTCCAGAGTGCCACAGCACTTTAAAACAGACTCCTTGCAAGCATGTTTACATATAGTGACAAGCTATATAAATGTGCTAAACCCAAATGGGTTACACTATATTTTAGACTTCCTTTATAAAAAGTCACTAACACACAGTAAATACATTAATTATAAAGTCGCTAACACACTGTAAATACATTAAAGGCACACTGAAGTGCCTTGGAATGCGCAGCTTTGTATGATGCGTTGACGTAATTTCCACAGAAACAGGAAGCTAAGGCGGGACATATTGAATGGCTCCTCCCCCTTTTCAAATAGCCAATAGCGTAGTTTACCTCAAAGACTGCAAGTCGTACTTGACAGCACCATGGAAGCGAATCCGAGCGCTGATGATACGTTGGATTCAATAGTAGAGGTGCGAATAAATTCTAGCCATTTCATTCTTAACCATGAAACAACGTACAGTTGGAAAACGGAATAAAACTTGAGAGTTTGAGCAACCGAACACACATCTGCAACCCATTTTGCTCCGTGACGTGTCAACGGTCGCTTTGGCCAGGTGGTATTTATATCATAGGGGGCGGGACTTTAGATTCTAGAGAGCATTTAATTGGACAAAAGATGTGATGAGAAGCTGAAGTCCGTGGTGATGTCATGAAAATAATGTGATCCATTTTAGCGGAAGTGAGAGACTGTAAGTTTTGAATGCTTATATCTCCTAAATGTGAATTTTGTCATTGTTTTGGAACACACCAGCTTATTCATAACTGTAAGGCTAACATATTTATACTAAAAGCTAAAAAACTTACATTTTGATTTCAGGGGGCCTTTAATGATCTGTTAAGCATTATTTATTAATAACAGTGTTACCAAGACATGATTGCTCATCAGTGAGGAAATATAGTTTTAAACAAAACTGCACAAGTCAAGTAAAGAGCTGTGGGCCTTAAGTGCTAATTTCATGCTTTTGTCAACTCTTAGCATAGCTATAAAACATAGTTTTCAGACAAGAATAGCATAGTCTTGACAAGACAAAGACGAGGTGAAACATAGGGCTGTCTTTTGGAAGAACTTTCTGCTATCATATCTGAGGCTACGTCTCTGTTTCTCTCTCTCTTTTCTCCTAGCGCGAGCGCCGCCGCATTATGTCCTACCTTTCTTGATGATTGTCTGAAAGACTATAATTAATCGGAGCAGAAGTGTGGCTGTTGACCTTTTCGCAGGTGATCGTCAGCATGGCTATGTTCGTTAATCGCCGAGCGATCACTCTCTTGACGACGGCAATTACAGATGACTTGCCAGCGCAAGCCACGGGGGGACAGCCAACGCGGCATGATTCATCCTCACATACGTTCTTCCACTTTCTCTCTCTCTCTCACATACACACACACACAGTATTTTCTTACTACACACAAATCAATCTCATGCTGGCCCTCTGCTGCACATTTTACCTGTGTATTAGCTGCCATTTGTCTGACATTAGAATAATAGTAGGCTGTACCAGGCTTTAGTGATCATCGCTAGAGAACACACAGGTATCATTATTCCCCGCCTCCATCAGCCTCACCACTTTGTGCTAGATAGCGACAATGCCAAAGAACATTCTGTTTAGAGCTGAGCCTATAACAATGTAATAACAATGTAATATAATAGTGTTAAGAAAAATTTGATATATAAAAAGGTGTATGATTCGAAAATGTATATGATTAAAGTACTAATTAGGGTTATTATATATCATGTAATGAGAGCAGGGGCCATTACAAAAGAATCAGACATGAATAAGCGATCCAATAAAATCCATTTTTCTGTACACTCGATAAGCAGATTTACTATAAATACATAAAACACTGCCAAACATTACATTACTGGTACGCAATTTGACATGTATTGTTATGCATTAAAGGGGAAAATGAAAATAATGTCACAATTTACTCACTCTCAAGCCATTTTAAACTTTCTTTCTTCTGAACAACACAAATAAGATATTTGTATTTCTAAAAATTGTATAAACGTTCTCTGAGGTCCACTTATAATGTTAGCAAAGTTTTAAACATAAAAAAACATCCCAAACATTAAAATATGATATTTTCTATCCAGTTTTGACCCTCTATTTGAAATACTTGATATACATGCTGCACTCAAGACTAGGAAGGAACCACTGCTATGATTGAGTAACAGTGTTGCGTATTAAAATATATTTCAACGTCCCTGCCATTAAACGTGAAATTGCTTTGGAAATTTCTGATGTTGAAAAATGGCAACTGGTGAAATTCAGCCATACATAAAGTTTAAGTACTTGGAGTTACCACAGTTTGGCCTATAGTTAGACATTTTGGAAGCTTGGTTTTAATAAAACATGTTTTTGAATTAACAAGAAAGTTTTGAGTTCTGAAACTTGCAGGATATTTCTTTATAGTACAATCAATGATCTCTTATAAGTTATTGGGCTCAAAAACAACACCCACATTGACTTTGTATAGACTAACAAATATTTTACTGTACATAGAAGAAATAAATTCATACAGGTTTAGAGCATGAGACTGAGTTAGCAAATTATGACAGAATTCATTTTTGGGTGGACTATCCCTTTAACAACTAAATTAACATGTAAATATAAAGAAATAGTGTTCATCTTTGATCACATGATGCCTTCCTAAGCCGGATTTCCTAAATTGTCTAAAAATACACCATTCAATTAACATTATATTCTCTTGTATACATAATGAAGTCTGAATGTAGTAGTAAAATTTACACCCAAATTAGTGTAAAAGAATAGTGTTACAACACATTTACACAGACAAAACAAAACAATGGTTCCACATGTTCAGGGCCTGGCTAATTGAAATGTTTGTATTGCTCCACAATCTCGCTCTCGCTCTCTTTCTCTCCTTGCACAGGCATAATTATTTGCAATTTGCCTAAGACATCCATTTGCTGGGACGCCAAGCATGAAAAAGAGGCAATTTCTGAAAAATGGAAATGCCTGGCGGAACTGGCGGAGGGGAAATAATGCAGTGCCATCCGCAAGCTGATGTCTGCCATCTGATAAGCGTTACGGGCGCAGGAATATTAATGCAACATCACCGGGACACAAGGTGCACACTTTTATTAAGGGTGTAGGCATATTGTGGCTGGAGATGCTAGTAAAGTGAGAGATATGATATTTATTTTGTAATATCATTCAATTGCTCAGAATCAAGTGTTAGAGAAAAGCAGTTTGGACCGAGAGATCGGTTTTGGATTGTACGGGTGTCATGTTTAAGGTGACGGTGGATATCTGAAGAACTGACAGTTCAACAAAAGGGTCAACCTACCAGTCAGCGCACATCACCACGTCAAAGCGACCCTCCAGAGCGGACACATCAGCCTCATTGTCCCATCTCACCACCCTGAAAGAGGACAGAACCAGGGATGATAGCTGCGTCATGAAGCCTGTTGCACAATTTATCATTCATCCAAGACCCCCATAATAATGATGCGTCCAGAGACATTTCACACACCTGACACTCGTTTTATTTGCGCCGTTGTCTGGCGGCAATCGCCTTCTCTCCTTTCTTTAAGTGCTAGGGCCGGTTTCCAGGCAAGCAAATCTGATTATTAATTAGCCATTATTAACAGTCAGTAAACAAAAATTACGTCTTGTGGAAATACAATCTCCTCTCTCAGCGGGGGTCCGCACCGCTTATTCACTGACTTGAGAAAGCGAATCCACCCCCCCACCTCCCTCCCTCAACCAATCACACGCGACCTTCACCCCACTCAAACCGTGCGCTCTGACAGGAAGCCTAATCTCTAAAGAAAACAATCAAAGTAATGCAGGCTAATTATACGTTTACTCTTTCACTTCATCAGCCCAGTGTAAATACACAGGGAGGGGGAAGTGTGCAGAGCAAGAGAGAAGAGAGGAGACGAGAGGGGGAGAGAGTGGTTAGATCACTGAGTGCCAAAATTACTTTTTAGGTGATAATGCATTTGCGTGATGGTGTGCACAGTGGATGAGCTGTGTTTTGGCAAATGTGAGAGAGGGGTGTTAGAGAGTGTGTGTGTGAGTTTTCTAGATGAGGGCATTCAATCACGGAGAGTGGCTCATCATCGCTCTGCCTGGATACATCTTAGCGCGTTAGAGAGCGTAGCGCTCGCTCCGCGGGCTGTGGATACCTCGTTACCAGGCCAACTGGGTTCAGGAAGTGACACGGAGCCTTGCGACCTCATTTTTGCCTACTTATTGACACTATTATGTCCCGAACACAAGTGCCGTAAATGCCTCTTTACCCAAAAACACTTTCCTATACTTCATGGCATGCTCAACTCCGCAAAGAATTCACATATTCAGTGAATAATGACACTTGTATTGACATAAGAGATGGACTTCATATGGGAGTAATGTAAAAGCAATATTAGTGCTCTGTCTTTCATTATCAGAGATATTGGGAGGTGTATGAAAGGTCTTACCTGCTGGACACATTGGTAGACAGGAAGAGCCCTTCTCGTCTGTTCCTCTCGATTACACTGCGCACATCTGGTGCACTTTGTCAAGAAATGCAACGCTATTTCATAATTAATAAAAGCATGAAAACCAAACTTCAACTTCATGAAGACAGATATATCTACAATCCGATTCAAGAGTTTGAACACACCTACTCGTTTATCATAATAGTGTAGGCCTCAAAAGTATGAAATAACACAAATTCTAAACTGGATAGTTACGGTCACGGATGCTGATTGGTCAATACTGCTATGCACACTCTGGACAATCTGTCAATCAACTTGAGGTGCACCCTGGGAGGATTTATAAACTGTACTGAAGAACTTCCCAGGTTTGCTGGACACTTGATGGCTGCTTTCCGTCACCATTCAATTTAACTAATCAAACAAACAAACAAAAAATGTTCTAATAATACTTTATTATTATATTTGTATTATTTATTAATATTATTATAATTTTTTTATAAATATCATCAAAATAAATAAGTAAACAAGTAAATAAATACATAAATAAATGGGATGAGATGAGAAGAAAAATGATTGGCAACACTTTACTTAAAGCCTTTATGTATAATGCATTATAAAAGTATTTTAATGCATTAATTACGCCTTGTAATGAACCTTATAATGCATTGTATGATCTCATAAATAATCATAACGACCGTTATAATATGTTATAATACATTGTTACACCTTTATAAAGTATAATACATAAAGAAACATGACAAACAACCAATGTCAGATGTAATGTGCGAATATTATAATGCATTTCACTTTGGTTGCAATTATTTATGAAATTATATAATGCATTACAATGTACATTATATTGCATAGTACATAAATTTTCAAGTAAAACTTTTGCGTTCAAAAGTTTTGATTAAATAATATGAGGTGGGAGGAAAAGGTATATTTCATTGCTTTAGCAAGTGTTTCAAACTTTTGCAAAATTTCTCGGGGAACGCAAAAAGAGTTGAAATATAAATCTCTTTTTTTTTTATCACCATGGGGTCTGTGACAAAAAAAACAGACAATTAGAATAGATAGATAGACAGACAGACAGACAGACAGACAGATGTAGGTGAGACACTGTGGAACAATAGCAAGATCATTTCCTTTATCCCTCTGACTTAGAGCCTATTACACGAGCTGATTTCTTGTTTTACCATGTTACTCTATTATGTCAGGCCCTCTTATATGACGTCACCCACAGAGTCCGTTTGCTTCCTTTTCTCTCCACACCTCATCCTCAGATTACCACTGAGCTCAAAAACAACTCATGCAAAGCATCATCATAGGTAATCAATAGGGAGGCTTTTAACCTGCGGCCATCTCTTCGGATGGGCCTCCGCCCATTGTGGTTATACTGCGGGATTGATGTCAGTGCATCTATGAATAGACCTTTCGACAGTTTTAAACTAATTCAATTACGATTTCTCGCTTTTTCTGCCCCGCTTTCCCTCTCGCTCCATGGAAAACAACCGTAGCAAATCCAATCTATAGCGCAGGGATGGAGGGCAAATCCCTCGACGAAAGAGGGGAGGAGGCTGGGTGCGCGCATTACACTGGTGCGATCTGCTGCTAAAGAGAGAGAGAGTGGAAAGCTTACAGTGTAATCCCATCAGGAAAAGACCACTGGGGGAGAGGTCAGCGCTGAACCGAGACACAATATGATCAAAACGGCACTTCCTGTGTAACACCTGTGCATATATTGTCTTCCAAAGTTAAATGACTGCTGCTTTATAGAGTTTGTAAAGCTCAAGAAAGCAGCAGTCATTAAAGAATGTGAGAAGTGAAATTAAGCAGTTAACAGTAGGGTCTCTTGATTATACACGCACAGCTTTAATCTGAGCTCAGCCAGTCTTTTGAGAACACAGACTGAGATCAAAACTGAGTCATGAAACCACTCAGCACTTTGTGGTACACTTTATTCACTCCCTCATTGTGCTGATTTCTTGATTAAGTATGCAGAGAGAAAGATAGAGAGAGAGTCCATGTGTTCTTGTAGTAACATGTCTAATTGAGTCATATTTAGTAGAGTAAACAAAAAACCTAAAACAAAAAATACATTTACATATCGTATTTGGAGTAAAATCCAATTGTCAGTGTTTATGTACACATATACCAAATAACAGGGGTCTTAAAGGGTTAGTTCACCCAAAAATTAAAATTCTGTCAGTAATTACTCACCCTCATGTTGTTCCAACCCCGTAAGACTTTCGTTCATCTTCGGAACACAAATTAAGATATTTTTGATGAAATCTGAGTGCTGGATCACTCCTCCTGCAGGCTTATGGACACTATAACTTGCTGGCCCAGAAAATGTATTAAAGACATTGTAATATAGTCCAAGTGACTCCAGTGGCTCAACCTTAAGTTTATAAAGCGACGAGAATACTTTTTGCGCGCAAAAACAAACAAAAATAACGACTTTATTCCACTTTTCATTTCCTTCTCTCTGGACCTCGAGTTTTTTTTACGTAGTGTAACAGCGTAGCGCGTCTGTGTTTCACGTCACCACGTATCACACATGACCAGAGTCACCCAATAGTGAGCCTACGTGGTGATGTGAAACACAGACGCGCTACGCTTAAACACTACGTAAAAAGACTCGAGGTCCAGAGAGAAGGAAATGAAAAGTGGAATAAAGTCGTTATTTTTGTTTGTTTTTGCGCGCAAAAAGTATTCTCGTCGCTTTATAAACTTAAGGTTGAGCCACTGGAGTCACTTGGACTATATTAACAATGTCTTTAATACATTTTCTGGGCCAGCAAGTTAAGGTGTCCATAAGCCTGTGGAGGAGTGATCCAGCACTCAGATTTCATCAAAAATACCTTAATTTGTGTTCCGAAGATGAACGAAAGTCTTACGGGGTTGGAACAACATGAGGGTGAGTAATTACTGACAGAATTTTCATTTTTGGGTGAACTAACCCTTTAACACTAGCCAGGTTCAGTTCTCCAGTTGAGAATTTTGAACTATATAAACTATACTAGTTATTGATGCAGTTACTGCATCATAATACTTATATATAATTACTACATAAATGTCTTTTTTAGGTGGACAGGCACAATTAATTATATAATTTAATTGTCAACCTAAAAAAAGACATTTATTTATTATATACAGTATAGTATGTTTATTTTACATAGTATATAAAGTATAGGTCACACTTTAGATTAGGATCTACTTCTAACTATGACTATGACTTTTGCCTCAATGAACTCTAATTTCCATCTAAGTTATTAAGGAAGTTGTTAAGTTTAGGTATAGTGTAGGATTAAGGGATGTAGAATATGGTCATGCAGAATAAGGCATTAATATGTGATTTATAAGTACTAATAAACAGCCAATATCCTAATAATATGCAAGCTAATAAACAACTAGTGAGAATTGGACCCTAAACTAAAGTGTTACCAAAGTATATATAAAATAAAAACTTTCAATTATATACTCCATAGTACAAGAAAAGAACACGTATTAAAAACAAGTTATGTACTGTATGCACAACTGTACATTGACAGTTTGGAAAAATCCTATGATCTATGATCCATGCTAATTTGAAATGATTTCACTAACTAAATGGTTTTAATAATTCTGTCATACCTTCTTTTTTTCCCCTCTAATACAAAGAAAGAAAACACTACCACGTATACAGTTCTCACAAGACAGCTCGTCCTTTCCTGGCCTCGTCCGATCATCAGATCATCTCTTAGCGTTCTATTATGGCAGACACATCTCTGAAACAAAGCACTGCGAATTAATGCTCTATCAGCCTACTGCCAGTCTGTTCACACTCTATTACAGGAAGCAGTTTAGAGACAGACTCTGAATGTTTTGAGTATGTCTTGCTCTGCTCCCTTTCCCTCCATTTTCTTTTAAACAAATCTCTTCTCAATGAGGAATTGTGTTAATTTCATGCCACGGCCATTGTTCTTTGAGCCTTGATATTCAATAAAAGCTCATTGTAGTGGCAGCGCTGGCTGTTGTACTAACGAACGTGGGCACGGTAATTTTGCAGTGTTTTGCTGTCACGTCTGTCGTCTCCGTTTTTCCTGCCTTTGTGAGCCAAGCGACGTGGCTAATCTGAGTGACTGCGGTGGAAAGACGAGATGGAGAGCGGGAATAAGAAAAAGCAAAGAAAGGGAATGAAGAAAGAAGGTTCGAGCTGTGCCCTGACACCTGTTTAAGCTTCATCTGTGCTCCTGGCAAAAGGGAAAGTCAATAGAGGAATGGAAGAAGGGGGGAGAGGGCGAGAGACAAGGAGCAGGTGAGTCAACACACACAGCGGTAGCCTTCAATGACATGAATATGTATTAAACATGCTAAATGCAGGTTTCGGGTGTCAGCTGGATGATTTGCCTCACATTCAGATATGTCGAGGGGTGTGTGTGTGTGTGTGTGTGTGTGCGCATGTGCGGGTATTCTTTGACAGAGTGCACGTTAAGAATGGCTGACTGAAAATGTGTGTGTGTGTGTGTGTCTGTGTGAGAGAGAGGTGGAAGTGAGAGGAATATCTGAGGTAAATACAGGTTAAACAGACGTCTTTTCTGGGCTAAGCTCACAAAAATAGCCTACTACATTCAGAATTTACACACCACACACTTCGCTGTCAGCACTCCTGCAAAACAAAGTGATGTTTGGAATGGTTCGGAAACACAAACACACAAGCTCTGTTCCAAAACCTAGTGAGTTGCCTCTATATGGAGCATTTTAATAAGGTGACGATTTACAATGTGAAGGCTTTTTCAAAAGTTAGGCAGTTTGAAAGTTACCTCATTTTGGACAAATTGTAAGCATCACAGAAGCTCAATGAAAATAATTGTATTAAGATGGTGGATGATAAAGAGAAATGCTAATGATAATACTGCTGAAAATCAAATCATTTACCATCTTAGCTAGTTTTAAGTTGGTTTCACAGTCTGACTATTTAAAAAGTGCCCCAAAACCCTTTAAAAAAAACAGTCAACATACCAGACTGACCAGCAAACCATCTTAGGCTGGTTTAAGATGTTACATTTTCCTGTTTTTCTTAAGCGGTGAAATACAGTAGAACCATTCAAAAGTTTGGGGTCTGTAAGGTTTAGTCTCTTATTCTCTCTAAGGATGCATTTATTTGATTCAATTAGTTCAATTTAAAATAGCAGTTTTCTTTTTGAATACATTTTAAAATGTATTTTATTCCTGTGATGGAAAAGCTGAATTTTCATCTGTCATCACTCCAGTGTCACATGATCCTTCAGAAATTCTATGCTGATTTGCTGCTCAAGAACCATTTATTATTATTATCAATGTTCAAAACAGTTGTGCTGCTCTATTTTTGTATTTATATTTTTGTGGAATTTGTGACAGGATTCTTTAATAATTAGAAAGTTCAAAAGAGCAGCATATATTTGAGATCAATGTAATGCATCCTTGCTGAATACAATAATTAATTTCTTTTCTTTAAAACACTTTCGTTTAGGATCCAATTCTCATTATTAACTAACTATTAACTATAACTTTTGCCTTAATAAACTCCTAATTACTGCTTATTAATAGTTAGTAAGGTAGTTGTTAAGTTTAGGTATAGTGTAGGATTAAGGGATGTAGAATATGGTCATGCAGAATGAGGCATTAATATGTGATTTATAAGTACTAATAAACAGCCAATATCCTAATAATATGCAAGCTAATAAGCTTATTAGCAACTTTAATCATGCGAATTGGACCCTAAACTAAATTGTTACCAAAGAGATATTCAGTATATCGTGTATTTATTCTTCTCATGTTGCCTGTAATTGTTTCTTGTGCACTTAAATCCTGCCTAAGTAGACTGTTCCAAATCAGTCACTTATGAGGTTCCATTTCAGTTCAGGCACTGCCTTAGAAAGCAGCTGCCTATGTAGGGAGAGGGCAGCTCACTAGGTTTTTAGAACAGAGCCACATACCGGTCTGAAACGCAAGGATACTTTGAATTGCCTTCTCGTTGCCATCAGATAGCAGAACTTCCTTCACATCAGCACAAACTGCAATCTGCCGGAAAAGAGAGAAAAAAAAGGTGAAAAATAAACAAATAAATAAATAAAACAAAAGCAAGACATCATCAGCACACTGTTCGCAAGCAGTCATATCTGAAGAGCGCGGATTTTTAAAGCCCTACTCCAAAACGACCACCCGTCTCTCTTTCTCCCCTGCTCCCTCTCATCCATCTCTGTCTGTCTCTGCCGTTTTTTCATTTTATGTCTGCATTATTTTAATCATTCAATCAAATCAGTCAATACTTTTATCATTCCCGGTGGCTGGGAGCCCTCTATCTTGCTATCACTCTGTTGGGTAATTGCATTGTGACAGGGGATGATGGTGAACGCCGAGCCTTTCATTTGCAGTGTGGCGTTTATCATGCGGGGCCATCGCGCTCTGCTGTCACTCCTTACTCGGCTTGCGAGGCCTGCCTGATGCCCTTCATATAACTTTGTACTGCAAAGCTTCTGCCTTTGTGCTGCTCCACTGTCAGCTCTTTCTGTCCTCTTTTTATACAGTCTTTTCATTCAAGTAGTCATCTTTATCAGAGGTGCCGTGTAACAGTTGTTTGGAGAGGTGCAGTGGGCAGAAGCAGGGAGTGTGTGTGTGTGTGTGTGTGTGTGTGTGTGTGTGTGTGTGTGTGTGTGTGTGTGTGTGTGTGTGTGTATGTGTGTGTAAAAGTGCTTGCAAGGATTTATATTTGTGCTTTTGAAAAAAAAATTACCAGCCATGAAACTGAATTTTGCATTATTTTTTAATAAATATTATTTTCTTCTTTTTTAAAAAATCATTATCATTTTATCATTTGCAGATTATTTCGCAAATAGTTTAGAGATGGGTTTAGGAATATTAGCATATACTGTACACTTCTGTCCAAAAGTATTTTAAAGACCCCCTGTAGTCAAGCATTTTATCCCTTAAAACTCATCTTTGATCACCAAAATTACATATTTAAGCATTTTTTTCTTGGAAAAAATGTCTTCATGCCTTAAAATAGCTTGAATTTAACTCTACACCCTTGACTCATTTAGGATACATGGTTTTATGAATATGCAAATTAGCCCCGCCTCCACTCACTCACACCAGATCAGAGATCCACTCATTGACGATCACACATTGACCTGATTGGTTACAAGGTAGTTTGTGACATCAGAAACACCAGCGTGTTCAAACGACGTCTTTGAGACTTTCTTTGGATGACTGAAGATTTAAGGAGAAAATATTCAGTAATGGTGTTGACTAATGAATTTGCACATGGTTTGTCTTAAAGCATATTAAAAACACCACATTGACATATAAAAGCATATTCACTAAGGATGCATTAATTGATCCAAAGTGGCAGTACAGACAATTATAATGTTACAAAAGACTATTTAAAATAAATTATGTTCTTTTGAACACCCTGAAAAAAAAATATCATGGTTTACACAAAAATATTAAGCAGCACAACTGTTTTCAACATTGATAATAATAAGAAATGTTTCTTGAGCACCAAATCAGCATATAAGAATGATTTTTTAAAGATCATGTGACACTGAAGACTAGAGAGATGACACAAATTCAGCTTTGGCATCACAGTAATAAATTACATTTTAAAACATATTAAAATAGAAAAAATGTATGTTAAATTGTAATAATATTTCACAATATTACTGTTTTACTTCTATTTTTATCAAATAAATGCAGCTTGGGTGACCAAGAAACATTAAACATTTTGTATATAATTGTTTAAATGTCTTTATATGAGCTGCTCATGTTAACATTAACACAAAGGGACTGACAAAATGAGACAATGCAGAAGAAATATCTCTCCAGAGTGATGCTGTGTTTTTTGCCCTGTGGGCAAGAGTCAGGTCACGGGGCCCACACCACCAGCTAGCCATATGGGCATCAAGACCTGCAGGAAACCAACCAGTCACCCAAGAAAAACACGGGCGGTACTGCCAAAACCACAGCACTCCAGGGCACAGGACAAAGAAGAGGAGACATTTTTCCTTGTCAAGGACTTAGAAAAACACGGGCACTAAGTCAGACCTGAGAGAAGGTGGAATGTGAGTAAAAAAAAAAAAAAAGAGATGAGAGATGGGGGGGAGGGGTGAGGAAGACGATCCACTGGTGGTCCGTAATGTCACAACACGGGGGTATTGAGTGGAGAGATACGGGAAGGCTGGTCTTGTGAAGGTGAAATCGATAACATGTTAAGCCTGTCCATCTGGAGAGGTTACTACAAACTACTATACACTACACATAGCTAGAGCCTAAGCCACTGGTGTGTGTGTGTATGTGTGTGTGTGTGTGTGTGTGTGTGTGTGTGACCAAGAAAGAAAGTGCTTGCATATGCAAGCCCGTGTGTTTGAATGCTTTTGGTGAAGTTAGCCCATTGGGCCACGTGTGTTTATGGTCACTGAGGTAGAAATGTCAATGTGCAACGGCCGATTTCATGTTGCTTACAATATGCCATGTTAGATTACCCATGCTGATGCAAATTGCCCATTTGCCTGTGATTGTCTGTCTGTGTGAGAGTACTGTGTCATTTTTGCGTTCACTTTTGACTTACCATGAGCCCGGCAAGACACGTCATCCCTCCACCCAGCTCACACACCGAGGAGCCCCTGTGAGACAGAGAGACAGAACGGGGCTTGATGCGCTGTTTAGCGTAAAATTTGAAGTACATGAGTATGGGAGTGAAGTTTTTCAGTTTAAATGAGAGGAAAACAGGAGGATGAGAGAGATAAAGAGAGACGCAGAGAGGGAGATGGCTGTTGTGTGTTGACAATAACGCTAATTAACTTGCCCGTGTAGGGGGATGCCATTGATTGGAATGCAATTCCACTGGGCTCATTGATCTTAACCTTCCTCTCCCTTCTTCTCTCTGCATGTGAGCGGGTGTATATGTGTTGACAAAAGAAAGCGCAATTGTCCTTTTTCCTGCTGGAAATGTGGATTTGCGGTATAGAAGGAACTGGAAGTTAATTAAACGTACGGGATCAGTTTTCTGCTTCGATTCTGTACAGTGATGTTTCAGATGGTAATACTGTTGTATTTTTATATGTATAATGGTACTGAATTAGGGGTGTCGCAATATACCAGTATTTATGATAACAGTGATATTTAAAATTAAAAGAGATATTGATATTATGTTAATTTGACATGATAATCCTAAATAATCCCGCACCAGTAACTGATACTAAAACGTAGTAGGTGGCGTTATTGCACCTTAATGCTGGTTGCCACCCATCGAAAAACACAAAAAAGAAGACCTAGGCTGCGTCCGAAATCACATACTTCTGTGCAGGTACTTCTTTTAAATAAGTAATTACTTCACGACCGCTAAAAAAGTATGTGATGTAAAAGGTATGAATGTATTCCAGAATGTAATGTTAACATGTGACCTACCAGCCTCAGTTGCGTCACTTCACTGCTATTCATAAACCCTCTCCCACGGCCTCATGGGATAGTAAAGTATACATCATACGCACACTTCAGAATCTCACCAGGAATAGTAGGTCATCCAGATAGTTTTTGCGTACTCCTTTATGAGTACTGTGAATACGGACACACTTCTTTGTCACATACTGTTTTTTAACTTGCCACACAAAACACACAGACTTCAAAATAAATGCTTAACCTTGTTAATAATAACAATGTTACATACTTGATATTATGTTAATTTGACATGATAATCCAAAATAATCCCGCACCAGTAACTGACACTCCAACATACTTGCAACCATAGTTGTGTCCCAAATGACGCACTACACACTATGTACTATGTACTCAACCATGTAGTGTATGAATTTTATGAGGTTATTCTGTCAGTAAGCTGCCACATAATATTTAACAATTGGAATGTATAGGGATAGAGGAAGTCTTAGGATCACGTATAGGAGGTGATATAAATAAAGAATTATTGAAAAGAGAAGCATTTTGGATTTATAAATTGAAATCACTGGCTCTTAATGGCATAAATGAGGAATTCGATTTTTATGTTTTCCTATAATGTGATGTAGACATATTTGGATTAATACATGATTTTTACAAATGTCATAAATTAAATTAAATTAAAATTAAATATTCTAACTGTGAAGATCGGTGTTGATTAATGACGATGTATTTCTAATCATTAGGTCTTTCACTGTTGTGCAATTAATGTGGTTTCCTGGATTGATATATAAGGATTTTTAATTTGTCTTAAAGGTTAAATGGAAAGAAAGGGGGGAAAAAGTTTTTTTGACAGTGGGATACTGTGTTATTGTGTTTAATGTAAGATTATGTCTTGTGTTTCATGAAAATTATTGTTGGATGCGTTTAACAGGATCATATTGCATGGATAAGTGCTGTTGAACACATTTAATTGAGTCAGTGATTTTTAACATTGGCCAATTTTGATGACGTCAATATAATTAATTGTTTTAAAATAGTGGGCGGAGGGATTTAGATTATTCAACATACTGAAGAAGGCCTGTGAGCCGAAACATCTGTTGTTTATCCCCGAGAAAAATGTGAAATAAAGTGTCTAAAAGGATTTCGGATTCTGAGTGCGGATCATAGCTGTTTCTTGAAGTTCTTCTGTCATTTAACATCGGAATCTGATAGCCCCTCCCCTTGCTGCGACAGTTGAGTGCATGAAGTGTCCAACATTCCACACTTCGTTTTTTCGGTTAATTAAGTGCATCGTTCGGGTATGTGAAGTGCTCTTTTTCTTTTTGGAATTTTCAGTGTGAACACACCACTCACACTCAGGGCTGTTGCTAGAGGGACGAAAGGTGGTGACGAATCTATGGCCCTTCGGCCTTAGGGGGACCCCGCGATTTCAACCGAGGGGGACAAAGAACGCGATTTCAAGCACCGGGGCTCTGGATACCCCAGCTACGGCTCTGCTCACAGTACTTATACAACAAAATGCCACAAATTGGGACACACATGTTAGCATCTGGCTAAATTGTGTAGCTTCTACAGCAGAATTTGACTGGAAAAATGTCATTCAAACCACACGTCAACAACTATATAGATATTGGAAGCATTTTCCCCACTCTTTAAAAAGTTTATAAGCCTAATTGGCTTATGAGAATAATTATAGCCTAGATAGCTTAATTGGCTATCTATGCATAATTATTTTATTATTTGCATTTAGAATTGCATTTTTTTCTCAGAACAAACTAAAGAGGTTTTATAAAGTCACAATTTCCTTTTTTATTTTTTATTCAGTGGCGGAAACAATTTTTGAGTCACACCACAACAGTTAACACATACAGACACCTACTTTATAGAGACCTACAGCAGCCGAATGGAATAATTCATATGAAAGGTAATTCATATAATTCCCACAGGAACGGAGAATTTACACAAGGACTATAATTTGCATAGAGTTCATTTGTGTTTGTCATACGCAAAATATACAGTAGAGAGTCCTTGTAGATCAAAAGCAGTCCACAGCCGAACACACACACACACACACACACACACACACACCGGCAGCTTGACTTCATCACTTTGCCAGTCATTTCTGCGCTCCGTGACAACAGTCTTCATGTGTTTGTCTGCTCTCAGCCCGTGATCCGACACCTTCCATTGACAGAGAGACAGAGTGGAGGATGAAGAGAGAGCGATTGTTGTATGAGGGAGTGCAATTAAAAATTAATGCGCACAAAACTGCTAGTATGAGCCGCGACGGGGACAAAGCCCCAGTGACAGGTAGCTATTTGGCTGTACATTGGACTAGTGGAAAGAAAGGCAAAAAACCAAAGGGATGAAGAGAAGAGATGGGCGCTCTCTGTAAATTGACTTTTTTTTTGTTCTGCTTTATCCTCCTCTTTTTCTCTTTTTGGTGAGTGCCTGATAACAGGTCTGGAAGATAGCGAGAGGGTGACAGTCCTTGATGACATACAGGAACAAGAGCGCACATCGACACACACACGTGCACAAACACACTACACACACTCATGCAAATGAACTTAAGCTTTTAATTTAGAGGTCTGAAAATGCGCAAAAGCGATACACGGACCAAATCACAACAGAACACAGGTCTTAACATCCTCCGTACACACACACACACACACACTCCTGCAGAAGCATCAGCCCAAGGGCGTAAAACCCTGTATATGCCCAGTTGACCTTCAGCTTGCCGCTGTGTGATCGATAAGCTTCTCTTCCCTCCTCTGCCTCTTGAATGTAAAAACAGGAAATCAAAGGCTTGTGTACTGCCTTGAGTGCAAATCAAAAAGTGCCCCTTGCCTTTCTGTCACATGGCCAAAGAGTGTGTGTATGTGACAGAGAGAGAGAGAAAGAGAATGTTATAGCTGCCATTGCTTTGGCAATGCAAATGTACAGTTTTTGTCATGCCAATAAAGCACACTTAAATTGAAATTTAGAGAGAGAGAGAGAGAGAGAGAGAGAGAGAGAGAGAAGAGAGAGAGAGAGAGAGAGAGAGAGAGAGAGAGAGAGAGAGAGAGAGAGAGAGAGAGAGAGAGAGAGAGAGAGAGAGAGAAGGGGGTGGGGTCCTCACGTAAACATGTGATGTTTCTTCAGGCAGTAGTAGGCCATCACCTCTTCAGAAGGCCAGACACCTGAAAAAAAAAGAGAAAGAGGTAAGAAGATGCATATTGACACTCACTGGTATGCCGTAACGGCAATTCTGTTGAAAATACTGGGAACTATTCTTGCATACACATACTTGTGTACTCCTTGTCCCTGCACAAAAGTTTTCACATTAAATTTAGTGCACATTACTGCATCATCTGGCCATAATCAGGCCAATTAGATATGAGTGGGCCATTAGACTGAGATCTTTAAACCACCAATAACTCATTTTTTTACTTGGCATTTAGAGACAGGCAATACATTTGCACTGAAAGTGAGTAAAAACAGTATTATTGTGAAATATTTTTATAATTGAAAAGAACAGTTCCATATTTTAATTTATTTTAAAATGTATTAATGATGGAAAAGTTGAATTTCCAGCAGTCTTCAGTGTTACACGATCCTTATATGATCTAATATGCTCTATAACAACATTTCTCATGTTGAAAACAGTTATGCTGCTTAATATGCTTTGTGGAAACTGTGGCTTTTTTCAGGATTCTTTGATGAATAGAAAGTTGAATTAATCTTTGCTGTAAAAAAGTAATAATTTCTTTGAAATAAATATCTTATTGATCTTACTGTACTGAATATACTGTATAACTATAAAACCATATGAAATACCAATGTTTATATCAACTGTTATAGCAATTGTAAGAAGTGAATATTCAACTAGTTAATCATGCATGTACTGTAGTTACTGTAGTGTAACCATTTCATCTCACATTTCCTTTCATAGCAGTTGAGATGGATTGATTAAATCACAGATAGCCAGATCACGAAGAGACTTTAAGAACATATGACATTATTCATCATAGAAAGCAAGGAAATATTTGATGTATTACATACTGCATGCTCACACAAGGACAAGCCTACTTGGTTACCTTCACATGATGCAACATAAGACAGTGTCTCACTCTCTTTTGCACTGGCGCTTTCTCTGTGTTCATGAACGCTCCCTGCTCGCTAGAGTTCGCTTCCAACACACACACACACATACACTCACACATATAAGATTCTGGCTACTTAGGCTTGTAAGCTGTGCACAGAGTGAGTGGGGGTCCAGCGAACGATTATCACAAGAAGCAGGCTGGTGGTCTTATCACCCACTGTCAGCCTCTGCTCCTTCTGCTAGCTCCAGCAAGAGCCATAAAGCTGCTATTGTCTCTCAGACACACACATACACACGTGCAGCTGAGGAAAAATAGTCATTTCAATAAACTTAGGCCCCTGAGCTGTCTGCCTTTGATGGGAGCTCTTATGTGTTTGGATTTGTGTGTGTAACTTTATTTTCGTTTGCAACGTATCTTCATGTATAAATTTGTGAAGTGTTTTAAAAAGAAAGAAGAAATAAAACACCAATATTTTTGGTGTGCAAACATCATTCTATGAAACACTGCCTTTTTAGGTTGTACATTTCTGTAAGATTTTAAACAATCTGTCAGACAATCATGTGTTCAGATATTAAAAAATATGTTTATAGGGATAGTTCACCCAAAAAATCTGTCATCATTTACTCCCCCTCATATCGTTCCAAACCTGCACGACTTTCTTATTTTGAAGATCTTTTGTTGGTAACATACCAATAAATAAATAAATAAAGGTTTGGGAAATGATAACAATAAATGATGACAAACTTAATTTTGAGCGATCTATCCCTTTAATTAAGAGATTTTGATATATGTCACAATATAAATATGCCTTCAAAGAAATTACATTACCTTATGCTGGAAGGTACTTCTTAAAAGTAGAATTTAAAATCGATAATTTACATATTTACACAAATACACCTTTTAGCTATCACAAGGTTGAAGGTAATCGGGTTGACATTTTAAGAGAAACCCCTACTGACAAAAGTAACAAAGCGTAAGATAAAATTAAAAAAAAGGACACTTCAAATTGTCCTAAAAGGATTCATGTCAGGAAACTTGTCATTATGACAGATTTTTTGATTTATGCAATAGTTTATTACTCGGAAATGGGAAAAATATGACAGTAATAGAGTTGAAGCAAAACCTGGGTGCATAACTTTTTAATAATACATGATGTCTAGAAAAGAAAAAGAAAACAGAGAGAGAGAATAAAGCCAAATGATAGATTGATTTCCAAAATGTGCTACTTAACAGCAAGGAGAAGTTAAAATCACATCACTCTGACTTAAAGGAAAAGGAAGAAAAAAAATCCTGGATTTATCAAAAAGATCTATATTACAGCATAGTAAAAGTTGCCATCCACTATTCAACAGCTATCCATCAAATTATTTTCACATAAGCAGTCCTTTTGCAGAATGACCCTGCTAATGATTTTGTGCAGTGCATGCAAGAACGGTAGAAATGCAGAAGGTTAGAGAGAGAGAGAGAGATGGTGAGAAAAAAAATGTGTGTGTGCATTTGTAAGACAGAGTCGATATAATAAGCAGCTTATGACCTGCCTTTCAGGAAGGCCTGTTAAAGCCTGTCTCTCTCAACCTCTCTGCACCATCAGCTTGAGATTAACTCACCCAAGCAAGATTTAATAATGTCTATTGATAAAACGTCAACATATGCCTCTGCCATTAAAAGAAGGCAGCACCTGCTTGCTATTCCACTTGCTGATGAACCATCTGACATTTTGAGAGGCTAGTGTAAGATTTATCACATAAGGATTGTAGCTAGACAGAAAAAAAAAAAACAACTTATGACACTTAGAGGTCATAACAACTACTTCTAGGCTCATCCAGGTGGCCCACCTGGGCCGATTAATTCGGCTGTCTGTAATCTCTGAAGACCCAGCCTCTTCTGTGACTGAGAATTTAAAAAGCCAAAAACCGTGAGTTTGAATGATGGGCTAAATCTTATCATTTTTAATTTTGCAGTGATAAACCTAGAAATATGCTTCAGGAAAGTGTAATGCGGTGTCTTTAATAATTAACTCCTGTAGTGTTACATACATGAAAGAACATTTCTGAAGAAAGCGCCTGAGGTTTCTCAAATAGACACAATGTATACACAATGTGTTCACAAATGTATTAATGGCATTTTCATAAGTTAGACGTTCTTAAAAATGACATTTGAAATGGATTGATTCAGCAATTGTACAAATGGTGAGATAACACAGGAGCTGCTTAATAAGGGCAAGAGTTTTTCTGCTTTTATAGGTCTTTTCAATAATGATACGCTGAGATATAATTATGGCAATAGGCAGATTTCTTTCTCTTCTCTCAGCAGAAGTACACCATGAAGAAACACTAATCCTTTAAAAAAAAATCCTCATTTTTATTCAATATGTGATGAATAGCAAAAATACACTACCTTGGCAAATACAATTGATGTGCAGAAAATCTGCAGGTAATATCTGGCAAATAAGCAGCAAAAACAACAACAACAAAAAACAATATAACTTCCAGTAAAGCAGCTTTGAATCATATACAAAGGCACTATACAAAAAACCATCACCATAAAACACTATATTTCAAAGTATTCCTTAAACATTAAGGTCCAAGACAGCATAGTGTCCAGCACAATAAATATTCAGAAATTAAATGTATTTATAACCATCCTGCATTCTGTAAGCGTATTCAGTCAGTGTGTATGTTTTTGTTTGAAGTTGTGTTGTCAGTTTACTGATTTTCTCTAATTTTATGCAGTCGCATAAGAGATTTTTTTGTAGTTAAAATTTTGTTGCAAACACGTAAATATACCAAAAGTTTAAAAAAAAAATATTAAGAGGGTCATGAATTGAGAATGACATTATGACATATTTTATCTTATGACAAGAGGTCATTGTAAAAATATTCTATAGGCTTCAGTACTCAAAACTTTCTCATTAGTCCAAAACAGTTTTTTTTAAACCAAGCAGGCAAAACGACTCGTTTGTATTTTGTCACATTATGACGTAATATTGCGACGAAAGACTGTGTCTGCAGAAGAAAAACACTGCACGTAGAAAACACTGCTTTTGTTAATGTTTTCATCTAAGCCATGCCCTGTAATCCTTAATAAAAGCTTCAGTAAGCGATCTTCTGTTTTGTCATCTGTAAGACATTACAACAAATTTCATTTGATTTAAAACACTGCAAATGAAAATGTACGTTTTCACTTTAATGAAAAGGATAAATGATGAAAAGCATTTAAGAACGACAGTGCGACAGAAGTTGGTACATTCATTCATAATTCTGTTTACATGAAACACCGCAAGTTATCCTCTCAACTATGTGGTAACTCCAAGAACTTTAAAACTTTATTTGCCACAATCAAGACTAAGCTATAAAGCATATGTAATGCATAAATGTTTCACATTGTTGGCAAATGTTTCAACTATGTAATGAGGTCATTTTCAACATCGGAAGTTCTTAAAGGGGACATATCATGCTAAATCCACTTTTTAGCCCTTAAATTCATTTTGTTGTATATTTGGAGTGTTTAGAAGTACAGAAAAGTTGAAATTATTCTCTTCAGGTGCTTCCTTGATATCTTTATATTCTGTTTTGGTCATATTTTTCAACCTGTTCCGATTTTTCTGTTCTCTATGACGTTTTTTGAACTATTACGTCACAGTATTTGCAGCGGAACTGCCAAATAAGGGCATTGACTTTCGTTTCACCACTTCGAGCAATCCGCCATTTTTATTTCTCGCTGCAATTTTGTAGTCCAAGCCAAAAGATGCAGAAGTTACGAGAGGGTAAGTTAAAATGTTTGGTTGTTGGATGTAGTAACCCACACGCTTCATTACACCGTCTAATGTAGATGAACTGCCGCGCCTGTGACAGGGCGCATGTTTAACTGAAAGAACGAGCAGAGAGAGAGACCCGGTCTCGCGCAGGCGCGCACTCTCTCTCTCCAGAGCCAGGCGAAAGTGTAAACAAGACTTCACCGTCTCCAAACTAGACGCTGTCTTGCTCTCTCTCCCTCGCACATATTAATCAAAATAAATCGACACGGTGGTAAAAGGTCGGAAGACCAAAGTTTCATGTGTAAATACTGTAACACACCATTGCGATACATCCATATGAAGACGTTGTTCTGCAGGTTCGTCGTCTTCATTTTCATCTCGCTCCGGCTCCGACTCTGGCTCGAACATGTAAGGCTGGCTGGACAAGTCTTCCGTTGTTGACATTTTGTTAATAACGTGTGAATAAAAAGTTTCTGTGCCGCTAGATAATCGTATCTCTGCTATCAAACTACAAAAATGGCCGAACGGGGTGGAGTTGAACTGAGTGTCACCTCTGCATCCTGGAGAGGGGGCGGGGTATGAAGTGTCTCATTTGTATTTAAAGAGACCGCACCAAAACGAGTTGCTCTCAGACGCACATCAGAACAGGGGTAGAAAAGGGGCCTGTGGAGCTATAATAATGAGGAATTCAGACCCAAGCATTGCAGTTCCGCTTTATATAGACTACAAATATATGATTTATATGTAAAAAGGAACGATTTAAAAGCATGATATGTCTCCTTTAAAACAATTCCACAAATTCATAGCAGAGGGTGTTTACTTAAAAGTCTTGAATGCGGCATGTATATTAAAACAGTGTTTGAAAGAAAGGGTCAAAAACAGAATAAAATAGCTTATTACTTCTAAATTAGGATTTTTTTTATGTAAAAATCTTGATAACATTATAAGTGGACCTCAGAGAACATTACAAAATCTTTTTTTTTAATCCAGTTCATGACCCCTTTAATACTTTTCTAACAAAAGTAACAGTAAATAAATGTCACAAAGGAGTTGTATAGAGTTTTTATAATTTTCTATTCATCAAAGAAAAAATATATATATCATGGTTTCCACAAAAATATTAAGCAGTTGATACATTGATAATAAAGAAATGTTTTTTTGAGCACCAAATCAGCATATTAGAATAATTTCTGAAGGATCATGTGACACTGAAGACTGGAGTAATAATTCAACTTTGCATCAGGGGAATACATTACATTTTCAAATATATTCAAAAAGAAAATATTGTAATAATATTTCACAGTATTACAGTTCTTACTGTATTTTTAATCAAATCAATGCAGCCTTGGTGGAAATTTCAAAAACATTAAAAATGACCCCAAAACTTAAACGATAATGTAGTACATTTAGTACTGACATGAACACTAAAAGTCCTGAATCTAAAACCTAAATCTAATTTACAGACCAAAAGCAGACATGTGCATGTAAAGGTGTGTGTTTTACTTATAGGCCAGAAGTTAAGATGCACTTGAGGAAATAAAGAAGGCATGAGGTGATAGCAGATAAACCTCTTCATGAGGATAATGCAATCACTTCTCACCATCAATTACCAAATGAGACACAGATCAGTCTCTGCTCCTCAAACTTGTTCTTTCTTTTTCTCTACTTCCCTCAAATTTTGATGTAAACCCCACAATGTAAAAATGTAGTTAAGTAAAAACTTGCATACGCATTGCGCATACGCAGCTCATTATGCTACTGTATCTGAACAGCAAAACGATGTATAAAAAAGGTGTTTTAAATTTTCTATGAAAAGTCAATACATTTGCAATTTTGTTTATTGCCGCTAGTGGCGCAGAAATGTCACCCAACTGTGGTCCTCCAGCAAGCAGCCTAAGTGTAGATGAACTCCTAACCTTGTGAACAACTAATCCTGGTGGAAATGCCAGACACTAATCATATGAGCCAGGATGAGACGCACAAATGCCGCCCGGTACTTACTTACGCACACACTATAGTTGCTGTGCTCTGGAGACACTTGTTTGCTTGCATGTACGTAGAGACCGTCAACGTCATGGGCTTAAACAGGAACAATGAACAGGACAAAAAATAAGCTTACCACAACACTTTATGGAATGTTAGATACAGAGGTCAAAGATTGACATGCCACACAGCTCTAGCTAAAAACCTATAATGAATCAATCATACAATCACAACATTAAAAATCTAAAATACAGCAAAGCGAAGTGGGAAAAAAAGACAGTTCTCTCATAATTGTGTGTTCCCTCCTCAGTTTCAGGATGCGGGCCGGCCCTGAGCTTTCTCCAGATGATCTCCACATTACCGTCGGCCTCTGATAATTCCTAAGCCTCCTCCATTTCAGATCCAATAATGGATAAGAGAGCATTTCAGCATGATCAACTGCAATCTGTTCCCTCACACCGCTACTTTACTCCAACTCAGGATTACTGAACACACACTCACTCACTCACTCACTCTCACACGTTCATCCGAAGACATCCAAAGTGATTGCTTCTGACCCCAACCTATCCTTTCTGAGATGCAAAAACACAGTGCAGTTCCTGCAAGAGTTCAGCAACGGTTGGAGAACCAACCAGGGCTGTTGAAGACCTGGACCTATATTACAGAAACAGCCTGTCTTAAGCCTGAGAAGTTTAATGTGCAAAATGAGATCAATCATTATGGTTACTAAACAGAAGATTCTGAGTTGGAATGTTTCAATAATATGCCCATTGATTTTAAAATGTGTAAGCCAAATACTATGGCATACACTCTAAAGTGTGCTGCAGATGGTCACTTTGTTGATTATAAAGCAATTTATTTTTGATGCGCCATGCTAGCTCATACTGTATCTGCTATGGAGTGCAACAGTAGCCGCCCACTTTTTCTGTGGCTTTGGCTCTGGAAGTATTTTTCCCACAGGGATTTAAAAAATTCTTTGTTAAAGAGTGATATGCCATGAATCAAACCAACTAGATATGAGGTGAACAACAACAACATTGCAAATGTTGATTTTATTTTTACGTTAAGTATTCGGAAATAGGACAAAAAGGCAAGACTGTGTACTTATTGAGAGAAGGAACTACATTGCAAATGACAATCAAATTAAAAATGACAGATAAATAACACTATTAATTGAAAGATGTTCATTGTGTATACAGAAAATATAAAATATTAAAAATATCCATATACACTCACCTAAAAGATTATTAGGAACACCTGTTCAATTTCTCATTAATGCAATTATCTAATCAACCAATCACATGGCAGTTGCTTCAATGCATTTAGGGGTGTGGCCCAGGTCAAGACAATCTCCTGAACTCCAAACTGAATGTCAGAATGGGAAAGAAAGGTGGTTTAAGCAATTTTGAGCGTGGCATGGTTGTTGGCGCCAGACGGGCCGGTCTGAGTATTTCACAATCTGCTCAGTTACTGGGATTTTCATGCACAACCATTTCTAGGGTTTACAAAGAATGGTGTGAAAAGGGAAAAACATCCAGTATGCGGCAGTCCTGTGGGCGAAAATGCCTTGTTGATGCTAGAGGTCAGAGGAGAATGGGCCGACTGATTCAAGCTGATAGAAGAGCAACTTTGACTGAAATAACCACTCGATACAACCGAGGTATGCAGCAAAGCATTTGTGAAGCCACAACACGCACAACCTTGAGGCGGATGGGCTACAACAGCAGAAGACCCCACCGGGTACCACTCATCTCCACTACAAATAGGAAAAAGAGGCTACAATTTGCACAAGCTCACCAAAATTGGACAGTCGAAGACTGGAAAAATGTTGCCTGGTCTGATGAGTCTCGATTTCTGTTGAGACATTGAGATGGTAGAGTCAGAATTTGGCGTAAACAGAATGAGAACATGGATCCATCATGCCTTGTTACCACTGTGCAGGCTGGTGGTGGTGGTGTAATGGTGTGGGGGATGTTTTCTTGGCACACTTTAGGCCCCTTAGTGCCAATTGGGCATCGTTTAAATGCCACGGCCTACCTGAGCATTGTTTCTGACTATGTCCATCCCTTTATGACCACCATGTACCCATCCTCTGATGGCTACTTCCAGCAGGTTAGTGCACCATGTCACAAAGCTCGAATCATTTCAAATTGGTTTCTTGAACATGACAATGAGTTCACTGTACTAAAATGCCCCCCACAGTCACCAGATCTCAACCCAATAGAGCATCTTTGGGATGTGGTGGAACGGGAGCTTCGTGCCCTGGATGTGCATCCCACAAATCTCCATCAACTGCAAGATGCTATCCTATCAATATGGGCCAACATTTCTAAAGAATGCTTTCAGCACCTTGTTGAATCAATGCCACGTAGAATTAAGGCAGTTCTGAAGGCGAAAGGGGGTCAAACACAGTATTAGTATGGTGTTCCTAATAATCCTTTAGGTGAGTGTATATACAGTATATATATATACAAAAATCTCAGTAGTCTGAGAGCATAGGGAGAATGACTCATTCACAGTGCTTCATGGGATTGGATGGGCACTAAAGAGTTCTTTTGGCATGATTTGGGTGTTTCGATTCTCTGACTGGTGTAGATTTATTTGGAGAATCATGGGGAATGTTGTCTTCACCTGGGTAGTCGTGGCCTAATGGTTAGTGTGGTATTCACGGGCTCGATTCTCAGTCCCGGCAGGTTTTGACAGAATTCAGCTGTTAAACAATTATTCAAAAAATAAGTTGAGATAAAGCTGGCTGATGGCTTCAACAAAAACATATACCATTGGTTAACAATGTCATAGTTCAAAGTAGGCCTGTCTTTAAATGTAATAAGTTATTAAAAATCAATTCCCCTATGGAGAAAATGAATGGGATTTTTACTTTCAAAACTTAACTGTTGTGCTATATAGCTGACTAATTTTTAATTAAATGAAACCATCCACGGGACATGACCCAGGGCAGAACTGAATCAAAGTCCCAATGAGCCAATAGTTCTGCTGTCGGGTCTTTGCGTCACTGTTCTGACATATAAGCTGCATTATAATGGCTTCAATCATACAGTATACTGCCACATTAAAAATTTGTATTACCGCCATGCTTTTGTTTTTCTCAAGCATTACGTAATGTGAAGATATTAAGCCAGACTTAGTTATCCTGTTATGAATAACCTTTGGATTTCCGTCCATCAAGTTTCTAAAAAAACAGTTTAAACTGAATTGTGAGCCAAAATACCTGTTGCTGTCATATAATATTACTCATACCATGATGCATTTGGACACACCGCCCACCCCTAAAACACTTTTCACATTTGACAAGCTTAATCTTTTACAACGCAAACCCACACACACACACATTCATACAGACACACACCCCTCAGCAATTTTCAGTGCACAAAAAAGGAAGCCTCTAACCACACAGCTCCAGCACACCAAAATGACAGAATACAGAGGGGGAAAAAAGCCTTTCCGTCTTGCCCAGCTGCGCACACGAGTGTGTTTTCAAAGCCGCAACACTGTGCCTCGGGCAGATAAGGCCGCCCTCCTCTCTTGGTAAACAACTTTTTTGGATTAGGGGTGGCGGCGTATAATGAGGGGAGAAGAGCCATCGCTGCATTGTCACCGGCGCGCGGGGGCCGGTGCAACTCTTTGCTCTGCTATTTATCCGGTGGCCTGATAGCTTACTTATCTGTGAGAGAAAATGCCAAAGCTGACGGAATCTCATCTTCGCAGTGGCGCGGCGCTGACGGCAGACTAATAGACATATCAGCACGCGGGTGCGGGGCTAAGCCGGTCAGATGAGCGGGTGCAGGCCGCAGCTGATTGATTAGCATAGGCTGGAACGGCGCGGGCCGTTGACAACCCCAGATTACAGACGCCGTACAAGCCTAAATTGCTTACTTCTCTCTGCTGCACTGTGGAACAGGGGCCCGCCAAATTACAGCCCTGTCACCTGAACAAGGTCTATTTGGAGAATGTTAATGCATATAAACAATTAAAGCGAGAGGGAGAGAAATGATAGGGATGAATAGAGAGAGGGAGAGAGAAAGAGAAGGAAAGAGTTTGATGAGAAAAAAGGGAGAGACGGGTGATGAGATATTGTAAACGTGCTGACGAAAACATCTCTTCTTATAAGCGCAGACCCTTTCCTTTGTAAGAAATGAATTGTTTTAGTGCATACAGGTAATTACCACTGTTTTTTTTGTTTTTTTTTGAGGTATAATGACCAGCCGCCAGGGACAAAAGGCATTTGAACGAGAATTTATTCATTAATGCGTCTGGAAAAAGTTCCTATTATAAACCTATTGAAAAGTCAGATGAAAATAGTGTCAGTGCGGCCCACTTTCCTTGTGATATAGCATCACAGTACTCTTGTTGGCAGCTATCTTAACCTACATTACTGCACGGCCCTGTAGGGGATACAGGAACAGCACTGTGAGAAAATGTGTGTGCTCAGTGGGTGATAATGTGTGAACAGTTATCCACTGCTGCAGGTGTGTGTGTGTGATTTAATGTGTACAGGTGAGAATGTGTTAACAGCAATAACAATGGACAGGCCAGAGCCAGACACACACACACAGAGATGTCTCAAGTGCGACATTGTCTATCATTGTTTACTTCTGAACTGTAACCATGACAACATGTCATCATGGTGTCATCCGTCTGACAGGTACTGCAACCAGTTTTTGTCCTTACCAGTGAATATTAAACCCTTTTATTGACTGATATATATATATATATATATATATATATATATATATATATATATATATATATATATATATATATACACATACTGTAACTACACTTATAATTAAACTAAACTAAAATTAAATTAAATTAAAAATGATACATACATACATACATACATACATACATACATGCATACATAAATACACACACACACGTGTAGTTATACATATACACTATTTATATATAATTAACGTGCGGACAGAGACAACATGTTGCGCTAAAACCCTCTTGGAAAATTGTTGATCATATTAAAACAACATAAAAACTTGTCGATAATCCAGTCAACCTCATTAATCGGCCAGTCAGTTGTTGAACAATTAGTCTACCGTGACCCTTCCTGACATTTTTGGAAAGAGAAAAAAGAGAGAAGAAAAAAGCAATAGTATTATTGTCACAACATTATAAGTTGCTAAATTAAAAATAAGCAAAGATAGAAGAGATAAACGTGTGCGTGATTGAGATGCGGGGCATTAAGGTCACAGAGCATTCCATAGGGCACATATGCTCGCTGTACCCTCAGCCCCGCAAACAGCAAAGGCCACTGAATTCCCTCCGCATCCCTCTCTGACTCTCTTTCTCTGTCTGAGAACGGTCAAGCAGGGCGTCTGCAGGCTGTGCTTTGCGTTGCCGCTTTTCACTCTAAACGGAGATGAGCGTGGTGATATCCCCGGGCCAGCTCAGGGGGCCTCTATCTAACCCGAAATGATTTTTAGCACGCCGACTCAAGCACTTCCCAGAAGCAATGTCAACCCACTGCCAGCGTCTCTCTTTTTCTGCCTCCTCTCTTCTCGTGTGTGTGCGTGTGCATGCGGATTTGTGTGAGGAGAGAGAAAAGCAGTACAGACAGGGGGAAGTTAAAAAGCTTAGCAGCGAGGGTCAGCTCGCGACACAAGGGCTTATCGTTTTTCTGTCGCTCCCCCGCCAGCAAAAGAAGGGACCTTTTTTTTCCTCTTCGTCTTTCAGGTGAAAAGCTTACTACTTCCCTTGCTCTCTCTCGTTTTCTCTGGTGCACACCCTGGCTCCTTTTCACATCTTGATGCCTTTTAAATGTCACTTATTTTACATGAGGTACTTTGTGGAGACGGGGAATCAGGAGCAATCAGGGCTATTATCCCTGTGGGGCGATGTCGGGTCCAGATGCATTACGACACCCTTCCTCCGGCTGGCCACTGCTGCAGTGTGCCACTTCTTGGGGAATTAAGTGGCATTATGGGGGAAGTGGCTGTGATGGGAACAGCATGGGCAGTGCAGGTAGAATGCTACTCTCCCTCTGCCTTAAGTGAGACCTCACCAGGGCCTAATCAGAGAGAAAGCCCTGGACAAAGCAAAGCTCCGGACACATGCAAACCCCGGCCCACCAGGGGAAAGCCAAGCCATTTAGAGCCATATGTGCACACACAAGCGCACACATTTTTCCCTTAATATGCTCACACAATTTTGAGTGGACATGCTCCTGCTCTCTCTGTGAAGAATAATGTACATATAAATAACATATTTAGAAATACCTGATACCAAGTTTTAAGGGGTGTCATGCATTTGTTTGAAGGGGGACCAATAGCAGTCCTGGGTCACTTGGTATCCTAGATGAGATAATGATGAAAAACCTCTTAATATTTAATTTTAAATAAAAAATGATAAAAAAAATAAAAAGAATTTAAAAAAATGTAAAGCTCCAACCTTGATCCAACTCACATGCCTGTAGCTTTAGGACCTGAACACATTGATTAACTTGTTCTGGTGTGTTTGATTAGGGCTGGAGCTCAACTCTGTAGGAAAGTGGATCCCGAACACAGAGTTAAAAAAAAACCTGTGCTAGAGGGCACATAACTGCACTTAACCTCGGGTTATTGTCGTTCTAAACGCTGCTTTTAACCTTGGGTAAAAACCAGCTGCTGCGCTTGCCCAATCAATGACCCGGACACCACAAATATACAAATATGAACGTTTAGAAATGTACAGTGTCATTTGGAAACGACAGCATTTTATTAAAAAAAGTTATTAACACACATTTAACAACAACAACAACAACAACAACGACGACAACAAACACACACACACACACATTTATTTGTTTATTATAAATATATATTATACATATATACAGATAATTATATTATCCTTTACACACACACACATACATATGTGTGTGTGTATAAACGATAATGTAATTAAATCAATATGCTGTCAATTAATTAACTGATTTTTTTCTGTCTTACTGTTATTATTCTCTTTTACTTATGTTATTGTTCATTAATCTGTATTTGACTCTTAAGCTTTATATCTTTTATGATTTTTTGTTTTGTTTTTCCTGCATTCTCTGTAGTTACAAAGTTAACCAGCTATTTAGCAACTAGCACGCTATTTTCCTAACATAAAAAAAGATGTTGCAGTCTTAGGCTTGTGGTTTAACAAGGGGTAAATAAAAAGACAAAGGTCTACGGCGTTGCTAAACAACACTACCGAAGTGTGACATCTCAGAGAATCCCAACAGACAGACGCTAACAGTGGCAGAAAAACATTAGCGGGGAAAGCCAAAACACATTAAGCGAGAACAACACTTCATGTAACTTCACAGTGGATCGAGACAAGTCCAAACGCCTTCTATGGACGACTCAAAGCATTTAAATAAGAACAAAAAGATTAAATGCGGCATTTTCTTCCCTCCTCTAAGGACTTCAGGCACCTAGCAAATGAGGGTTATTCTTTTAAAGACTTAGCCTAAGGGCAAAGATACACTTTCTCAATCTGTGTCACTCCAGATGAACTTGGAGCAGATATTATGCCATCGGGGGAGGTATCTGTTGTTGGGGGATCATCTTGAAGCAAATTACAGATAAGATGAACTGAGTGCTGAGTATACTACTTAGCGGCAGATATTATGTGAGAAGCTGAGTGAATAAACGCCTTTGACACAGTCCTCATCACCTCATGCTGTATAGTTGAATCTACAGAGTGGTGATTCAATCCTGTGACTGTACCTGAGTAGCACTGCTTTATAGCCATCGGCCAAACACAGTCACGGGCCAGATGAAGCCACAGGTTTCACAGACCCTGCTGCTGTAGATGAGCTATTTCAGCAGGCTTACAGCAGCACTGCATGGGCATGGACACATCAAGATATGTGCAACAACTGCACAAACAAGTCAAAGACACATAGGCACTTAAGATGTGAAAAGAGACACACACATGAACAAATTGTGAACTTTCACCTTTTTCTACTGAAAGTCAAGCTGTTACTCACCACAGCAAAAGGACTAATCTCCCAACATACCAGAGTACAATTGAAGAGCCTATCTGGTCAGGAATGTATTGTGAGCACCATATTACCACCTCTCAGAGCAGAAAACTATTGTATCCCAGCAAACCACAGTCAGTGTGAGGAATAATAGGCTTGTGTGAGTACAAAACTCCAATTTCTGAAAGAAAAAAAGAACAAAAAAAGAAAAAAAGAATGATGAACAAAAGAAAAATAGAACGTGAGACCGAAAGAAAGAAAAGAAAGGCCTGGGTATACTTCATTTTCCGCGCTCTGCTCTGGCTTGCGCACAGTTGAGCCTGCAAGCCTTTCAAAGTATACACCTTCGGCCATGAGCACGGTAACACGCGTTTGGCACATACACACTATCTAGTGGACTTTGTTTTCAAGCGCTCTAGTCACTGGCATGTGCGCTGTTGTGTGGATGTGCGTGGACCATCCTGATGACAAAATTACATCACACTGACAGACAGTGCACGGACCGTCGCAGAACGCGGGCAGCCGAAGTATACTTTGTGCTTAAGCTGGTTTGCTGGTCATAGCTGATCTCCCAATCTGGTCAAGCAGGTCTGGTTTTAGACAGGTTCTGGTCATAGACCAGCTAAATCAACCAGTTTAAACTCTTTTGTTTTCAGGAGAGATGTGGTCATTGGAGCATGAATACACAGGCACAAAAATGGTCATTCTTAGTAGGTACAGTACCCAAAAAACCTAGAAAGCAAACATCTCTTGAACCAATTTTATTAATAGGTGAATATCCTACTTGGTCATTAAAGCAATTTAAGGGACTGAGGCCTGTTGAGGAGTACTGTTATGAGACGGCCTTCGCTGCTAGCCACAAACTAAAATAGAAGAGATGACCTGTGATATGCCTGCTGGTGAGGGATAGCCCAGAGATCCTTATTACTCTGATGAAGCTCCTTGTTAAGACACCTCCAGAGGCCAAGGATGAGGAGGATGGGTAAGGCAAGTGTCCCAATTTACCCCCCAGCACTACAGGGCACAGACTCAACGCATTAAGGTACAGTCAAGTTTATCGGAGTAAAGATAGTGGTCAGTTACTGACACAAAGCGACCTTGAACATCATAGCTCTAGTAAGTAAGTGGCCTAGTGAGCTGCTTTACAGTCTGCTGTCTACATAGGCAATGACCTTCAAATGGGCCATTAACAGCAAAGGTATTTTGCGTTTAAACAAGTGAAACGTAGGGCAGTGGAATAAAAAAAAAAGGTAACTTGAGAGAGCATGTTTTTAGAATGTCGTGTCATGTAAAAGACACAGCAAAAGACGCAAGTGCAACGGTCAAACATGTCAGTCTAGCTCACGTTTATAGAAAACCAATGGAAAAGCAGGAAAGTGAACGGCCAACTAGATGCAAGAAAGATGCATGCCATTGCCAACTAAAAAGCTATACATGGGCAGAAAATAATGTGTGTCACACAAATTGCTGTTCATTTCAGTAGTTTAATGTTAACATGTTGCTAAGCTATCAACATAATACTATAATTAGAGTAAAAATGCATAGCATACAGATAATAAGTAAAATAGTTCATATTACTGACATTTAACATTTTATTGATCATATTCAGCAGTGAATAAAATATATTTATATTTATATATGAATTTAAAGAGTGCAACCATGGTGATGCCAACTTCTGTGTTGGCCTACAAAAATACATCATCACTGCAGCACTCTATTCACAGAGCTTATCCCAATGCTTTCTGGGACTGCTTTTTCCTGAAGGATATATACAATGCAAAACAAATTTCATCCAAAATGAAGTATCTTAGAAGGCAGCATGAAATGTGCCATCTAGGTTGGTAGCTCACTACGTTTGGGAATAGAGTTCTTATGTATTGAAGTACAAGAAGAAGAAAAAAAGTATATTCTCTGAACTCATTCAATCTGGGGTAAATGTAACACATTTTGACAGCCTATATGTCTAAAAATGATCAAACTACATCCAAACTAAACCACTGAAGACTAAAAAAAGTATTAAAAAAACAGCCCTTCATTGCCTTTCAAAGGGTGGATAAAATCCCTCTGCAGATGAGATATTAATCAGAGTGAGCAGGAGATACACACAGTCTAATTGGAGATGCTGATTTGTTTAAATATTTAATTCCTAGAAAAGCCATGCTTCCCACAAGCATCCCTCCATCTCTCTTTTTTCCGCATGACCTTTCTTTCTGCCATCTCTTGTTGAAAACCCAGCTGGTTGGAAGGCAATTTAAAGGCTCATGTTTTGATCTGCCTCTTACTAATCTATACATACAAACATAAACCTCTATATCTGTACACTTAAACAGTAAATATACACACATAATCTCCAAAGAGACTGTAAACCTATTTAATATGCAATGATACAAAGCACACACTGGAAATAAAAAAAGGGTTGGGAGGACTCCTGTCGGTGTGTAATTAAGCATAATTATGTACCTTGCTTTAATTAGGCTAAGTAATAGGGCCATGTTCTTGCCAAGTAAAACAGCCTTTCACAGCACAGGCACAAACAATGGCTTCACATTAGTGGCAGGTTGGATTGGTGGAAGACCTGATCTCTGAGCGGTAACCCCAAAACAGAATTGAATCCTATAAGACAAAACATCAGTGTAAAAAGTAGTAATTGGTCATAATTTTAGATGATGGGAGGCAAATAGTTTATCTACATTTTTTACTGTTTTTATATTTCTATCAGCTGTTCTTTCATTTGCATTAGTATGGACAAAAACAGTTCTTCAGAAACATTCTTCGAAATACCTTCTTTTGTGTTCCTCAGAATAGTTTTCCAGGCTTGGAAGGACAAGAGAGTCAGGTTGGTTTTTGGGTGAAATATGCCTTGGAAGTCGATTAGTTGAGATTTTTCATTGCTCAAATCAAATTTTTACCATAGCATCCTATTTCGCAACAGACCCAACTCCTTGCTGTGGACGACAGTGATCTGTTGTATGTAGGTGTGTGTGTGTGTGTGTGTGTGTGTGTGTGTGTGTGTGTGTGTGTGTGTGTGTGTGTGTGTGTGTGTGTGTGTGTCACAATACGGAGAAGTACCGCGGTAATGAGTGCTCTCTCTTCTTCGGCTAGAGCATCATCTCACTAACCCTGCCAGCACTAGACGGCCATGCGCTGTGACGGACAGGAGCTATTGTTCGGGTGGGCTTGTATCTCTGGGTGACGAGTTGCCGTGGTGCTCTTGTCGCCGTGACACCGATGGACTAAAATGAAGAGAGCTCATCCCTCCCACTCAATTACTGACCCTGACAGCTTGCCATTGTCTGCCTGGCTCTATCATTAACGTCACTTATGAACTAGCAAGGCATTTATATATAGAACAGCCTTCTCAGCCAGCCACTTTCCACAACCCTTTTACACACACACACACACACACACATTTTTGCGCTCTCTCTCCAATCCATATACACATACTATTCGAAGTGGTCCTTCTACATCTCTCTCGCCATTTCAACACACAAACGCTAAGGAAAAAACAAACAAACCTCATATGCACCCACACAAAAAGTCATATTGACAGGATGCACGGTCAAAAATGAAAACACCATACTGGAATATAATGCAGTGGCATGCGCTATTCTGTGGGTTTGATATCACACAAAAGGGAAGGAGCTGAGAGATAAACAGAGGCATTGCAAGTGACAGTAAAGAAAAGGATGCAGGGGAGAGATAGGGAACAAAATGGAGAGACTGAGAATGAGAGTGGGCCGCAGCGCAAACCGTATCACACAGTCATTTTAACCAGCGTGATTGAAACGAGGTGAAGGCTGCGGTGGGCCCAGCCATTCCACTGTTTGCATTCATTCCAAAGAGCAGACTAAATAAATCCCCCACCATCTTTGGGCCAGCACGGAGATTAGAATGTCAAGATAAGCAAGGACATATGGCAGCCATTCAAAGAAAGCGCCAATGAAGCCGGGACTGCCAACAATTCCCAATGTCACACTCTCTTCTTTCTTTCTCTAATGTACCCACTTCTCCCTCCCTTTCACTGCCTTTCGCTCGCTCAAACATTAGTCGTTAGTCACTCCTCTGCTCTAGTGCACACTGAATGAACCCATATGTAGTATATTCTAGCCGAAGCAATTTGTACTGGCCTTCTTTGAAAGACAATCCTGATGTACGTTATGTGAAAAAGAAAAAAAAACCTGCGTGAAGAGACCGATTATAAATAAATGAATAAGAAAAACGGGGAATGCAGATTTTATGTTTATTCGGCTACTTAACAGTCGATAAATTTAGTGCTGCGCTTTTCTCTTCAGGACTGTGGTAACATTAAGTAATTTGATTGATAAATACCATTTTCAGCTAAAATCATTTCACTTTGTCGCAGTCACATTCCATTCCTCCGCTTTAAAGAGACAAAACTCGCACTGGCGTCGTCCTGGCTCTGTACTGACTGACATCACATGGGAGGTGTGTGCGTGGATGGGTGGAGGGGATCCTGCCAGGCCTGGTGGGGACCTCATATGAATATTTCACATCTCCATCTGAATATTTTAGGGCTGACATGCGCATGTAAACAGAGGCAGGCAAAGTGCCCAAATCCACTCAGGAGAGACTATTAAGCCGTCAGGCTCTCACTGACAGTCACTGTGCGCTGTGGCAACACAGGAAAGTCAGCAGACGGTGGGGCATCGCCGCCAGACTGCTAATTTAACTTGTCTTCAGGAAAAAGAAAGAAAGGAAAGAAAGCAAGTTCACTTCTTCATGAGGATCCCCAGGGCAGAGAGCAGAGGCTGAGGTGTTGCTGGTCAACAGGCACAAGTGTTTATCTCTGTCTCTAGTGTACATTTGTAATGTGTTAAGGTCACATTAGCGGAATTTTACAGGCAAAAAAGGTCCACTGCGTCTATTGTCAATAGTGTAGTGATGTATGAAGCACAGCGGGGGGGGGGGGGGCCTTCCATGTTCACCCAAAAATTTACTTGAGGAATGTTTTTCGCCAACACTCATTATTTTTGTCATTCCATTTGGTTTCACTAGAGGTGCAGTAATTGCTTCACTAATTTCCCATCTTTATCTATGAAACAATTTGATCTTTCAAGATCTGAATCCTGATAGGGTATCTTATAGGATGTAGGATAGTTTTCAAAGTTTTCAGCAAAACTCGTATTGAACAAACTTGCAAATCAGAGTAAACAAACAAGTCTGGCATTGAGGACAAAAGAAGTGAGAAGCGATCCATACGCATGTCTCAATCACGCCATCTTCCTCAATCACGCTCACCATTTTATATAGTCAATTCCTTTATGTCCTCGCTTTTCAAGCGACATAGGAAATAAGCACAAACTCTCAGATGCGAGCAACACACTCACGCTCCCAATAAACTCTGAACAAGTCTTAGTTTCTCCTGCTTCCACCCACTGTCAGATCACTGGCTATAGTTTCTTCTTTGAGTTTATATCCTTGAAACAACTGCATAATTTCACACTAAATTAGTGTAATTTCAAAGCCTCTACTTCAACCTGGCTGAGCTCATAATTATGTCACTATATGCACCTCTTATTTTTCAAGGTGACATATGATGCTGGTTACAAGTAGGATAGAGTGAGATGTAGACAAAGATCACATCAATGCTCTTTCTGAGTGATTTCTGAGAGGTATTAACCAGCCTCTTAGTCTAATGTTTAGAATTTCTTTTATATGTGGTAAACGATAACACATCAAACACATTCAAATGCTCTGACCCATTCTCCTCCAGAGTCAATAGCTAGCTGTCCATTAAAAGAAAGTTAACAGGGTCCAACATTACAAAACACTGGACCCCAATGATTTGGGTGGGTGAGTTAGTGTTGTAGTCAAGACCAGCACATTCGAGTTAGAGTAAAAACTGAGACCAGAAGAGAGTCTCTGCCTTGCCTCGGACTCGACCCAAACTCAAACCTATTTTGGTCTAAGTCTCAAACAGGACTGGAATGAGCTGGTCTAGCCTACAACACAGGGATGAGTAAATGACAACAGAATTTTCATTGTTGGGTGAACTGTCCCTTTAACGCCCTAAATCCCACCAGTTAGATCACTCAGTGGAATCAAGCTGAGCAAACATCCTTCCAACGATGGGAGTCAGGTTCATTTTTCTGCTCATTCAACTATGTACCAATCATCATGAAAAGAAGTTAGAAAGACAGACATGCAAGGCACAGTGCAGTGACTCAATCATGGTATGCATGCCGTAATTTCCTTTGACACTGATCACAAAGACACATGACTCCGCCTGGCACTGATCCTGTTGTGGCAGTTCAACTGTATACAGAGCAAAACTGACTGAAACAGATGCCCATCTAAGTGCTTGATAAAAAGTTAATCAGCAGAGGACAATGTGAGCACCGGCCTTCAGCAAGAACGGGGCCCTGCCAGCTGTTCCTCTCCCTACAATGAAGTCTCCAGAGCTGGAAACTCAGTGGGGGAGCAGGGCATCAGACGCCAACTGGATAGGACGGGACAGACTTCAGCTCTATGAATCATAAAGGCACGTCAGTGCTGTGGTGAATGTGGCGATCTTGTTTGCTGAGGGAAATCAAAACACTTATTTGAATACACTTCCTCCCACATAGGAAACAGTGGCTGGAATAGATTCCATTCAAATTTAGCCATGCACAAATGATTACATAAATTAAAAAAATAAATGAATTGAAACCATTTCTTGCAGAAGGTGTGTGTGTGTTTTTTTTTATGATTTCACATAAGTGCCATAAATGCAATCCAATAACTGACCTTAATTACAGTCTTGTTCAAAAGTTTTGGATCAGTAAGATATTTAAAACTTTTATACAGCAAGGATTTATTAAATTGATCAAAAGTGACAGCTAAAGGCATGTATCCTGAAAAAATACACAGTATACACAAAAATATTAAGCGGCACAACTGTTTCTTGAGCACCAAAATCACTATTAGAATGATTTCTTAAGGATCATGTGACACTGAAGACTGGAGTAATGAAGCTGAAAATTCAGCTTTGCCATGACAGGAATGAATTACATTTTAAAATATATTAAAATAGAAAATAGTTATAATACTTTAAAACTAGAATAAAAATTGTAATACTTCACAATAATACTGTATTTTTGATCAAATAAATACTGCCTTGGTGAGTATGTTTCAAAAACATTTAAAATCCTTGCTTTCCCAGGGAAAGCAAGAACTGATAAGAATGTAAATGAATGATAAGAATGTAAAAGAATGATAAGAATGTAAATGCGTACCTTGAAACGCAATGTAAGTCGCTTTGGATAAAAGCATCTGCCAAATGCATAAATGTAAATGTTAATGTAAATCATACCGACCCCAAACGTTTCATTGGCAGTGTATGTTAAATAAAATGTGTTAGCACATTTTATGTTTGTTTAAAATTGTTCATTTAATTTTTATAAGATACCCCTGACAAAACACAATCTGCACCTTTAAATGCACCAATCAACAAACGACTATTTACTGCAAGTCTCATATTTAATTGTAAGCTATGTTTTGATTCATAAAAAAATAAATATACTCAGGGCCCTATTTTAACGACCTGAAAGCAAGTATCAAGCGCAAAATGGCGGTATAATGCTATTATACCGGCGGGATAAATGACTCTTGCGCCCGGCGCAAATCTAAAATGGGTTGGTCTGAAGTAGCTTCATTACTCATAGGTGTGGTCTGGGCGTAACGTGAAATAAACCAATCAGATCGTCATCTCACATTCCCTTTAAGAGCAGACGCGCTTTTTCCATAGCGGATTGCTATTGTAACGGCGGATTTGCCAGGAGCGGTTCACAGCCGAGGAGAGCAACGTTCTCGTCACAGCCGTAAAAGAGAGAGAAGTCACATTGGGGATGGAGAAACCCACCCATATTAACTTCGGTTAAACAGGCGTATGATAATTTGGGTAAATGTGTAAGCTAGATGTATGCTTTTATAATAAATTGTTTATCTATCTATCTATCTATCTGTCTGTCTGTCTGTCTGTCTGTCTGTCTGTCTGTCTATCTATCTATCTTAATAATGTATGATTTGAAAAAATGAAAACTGCTGCTTCTGTGTAGATGAGAGAATGAAAGTGTATGCGCGTTGTGCACACGCTACATTGATTATGGCCAGGCATGCGCCCTTAAAATAGCATATTAATAACATGCGCAACGCGCCACTGACTTTAAACTATTTTTTCCTGGTTAGTGGCGCAATTGTTTTCTAAACCTGCAAAATAGCATGAAGGAACGTTTGCGCCGGAACACGCCTCCTCTTTGCGCTAAACCGCCCTGGGGAGCGCAAGTGTATTTCCTAACTTACCGACGTGCATCTGTGGAGGGAAAAGTCCGCTTTGCGCGGGTGCAAAATAGGAATGATACATGCGTCGGTGTACAAAGTCAATTGCGCTGGGTGCAAGATAGGGCCCAAAGAGTCATTAATTTTGTATTCAGACTACACTCGTTGATCAGTCTGATTCTCTGTGTGTATATTCAGTAGCAAGTGAAAGAACAGAACCGTACTTGATTCAGAAATGATAACAAATCTCCAGGTATTAAAGACCTCCTTACTTTAAACCCACCTCACACCCTACCACCCATATTCCTGTTGAATATCAGACAGTCAGACTTATATGGAAGAAGTTTTTCAATTAGCTGTTTCTCTTTTTGAGAACTGGAGCGTTCTGTATCTCTAAGAGGAGGGTACGATTCAACTAGAGGCCATAGAAAACTCAAGGCTGGCCTTGCAGCAGAGACGCATCTGTGGAGCACTCCATAGATGAAAACAGCATGTGTACACAATAGTCTCCCTTCTCATTTCCCTGCAGGAGGAGAAGCATGGATACTTGACTCTTGAGCTGGGAGAGAAAAATAAGCACCCTTTAATTCATAGTCAATGACGAGCGCGAATAGACTACGAGCATAAAAACACAACTAAATGCTTCCTCTTACTTATTCAAATGCATTGAAACTAATTAATACTCAGGATGCTAAATGAACAGGTGATCATGCTCCCAAGAGCTTGTTTTCCATCAATCACTTTGCGTCTGTTTCGAGGGTGAGAATCTATATAACTGCAAAGTAGCACGTGGGTGTAAATAAGTTGGTGGAGAATGCAGGCTTTTGTGCATGTGTGCTTTGAGGAGGTGTGAGTCCCCCAGCCCAGGTCAACAGGCAAGCAGCCAATAATTTACCCACCGACATCATATTTCATCTGTCTACCGCCTCTATCCACTGATTATGTCGTCAATACTCCGTGGATAAGAGGAGCTGACAATTGACCAAGTCGGATCGATACGGGCTAATAAGCATTTCATGGAGGAGAGAGAGAGAAATAGAGCGAAGGAGCGTGGCCCAACTGGAGAGTCAAGTTTGATCCAATTCAGTTGTTCTGCATCTTGTGGTGTAAGTGTGATGATTGGGGCTGTTATTGCCGGTTTAATGCTAGGCAATCAAGCTATAGTGGTCTAGATATCAACAAACAACAACAAATTGTCCCTTTTCTTCTGATACCCTCTTTCTCTGACTCCGCCTGCCCTCGAGGGAACAATGCCTGAACAATCGAGCCAGGAGCAAAGCTTTCAGAACCAGAGGAGGGAGAATTGATAGCCACAGATGAGAATGGAAAGCTTTTTGTTTAGCATCTTCGCTTTTTTTTTCCTTCTATCATTTGTGTACAAATGTTTTGCCTCGCTTTTCTTTCTCCTCCCCATGATACCCAGTGAAGGAACCCGGCGGTCCAACTCCAGAGATAATAACACAGCCAGGTGTCGATGGAACGGTGTGATTTGACTTTGCGTAAATCACCATGTTTTTTTGTGCTGGTGTCATTTTCTTTTGCTCAAATTACCTTTTCCGCTGCCCCATAGATCACACAATTGGAGGCGCTCTATGGATACTGATTGAGGCCTTTTCTTGCTGTCGACACGCCGGCGTATCTCCACCACTGTTAAAGACATTGCTGTTATTACAGGCTATTGTGCCTTAGGTATAGGGAGAGGCATAAAGGGAGGAGAATATTGACTGCATGAGTGGAAATAGCTGGGTTTCCAGTCTGGGTTTTAGGCCAGGAAATGGGTGAGCTTTTTCTCAATGGGGCATTAGGTGCTGGAGTCGGAGTAACGTCTGTAGAGGAATAAACTGGTTATAGAGGTGTGATTTCGGGTTGATTGTATAGTTTTGTGTTGTTTTTGAAACAACAAACAGTTACATGATATTGGTACATCAACAAAAGATCAATATCTGGTTTGAAATATGATTCAGAGAGACTTTGATGGTAATGTCAGGGTTGGTGTCAAGAAGAACGTTGTTTGGGCAGCCCTTACCAGCCAACCGTCCTTTCTAGACAAGTTCCATCAAAGGCGCTGACCGCTGCCCTAGCCTGTTAAGTGGTTTTCAATGCTGCTTCAGATTCCTTTGCTATCACCAAGCAACTTCATGCTCATTTACATTTTTATAGATCTTCGGTGGGGACGGAGCAAGGACGTGACCAATTATCAGCCACTGCTGCATGTGACAACATCACTGTCTCCATCACCGCTGCCTCATCTTCTTCCCCGCTGAACATCGTCCACCCCTCGCTGTCACTGTCAGAAGATTTGATGTAGCGGAGCCAATGCTGCAACACTAAAGAGGCACAAACTGAGGTTGCACAGCAGACTAAATAGTCATGGAGAATATATGGAGGTAATTCATCTTCAAGTTCTGGAGGTTTCTTCTAGAAACTGATGTCATTGACGTCCAAAAATAAAGTCGTTCTTCGTTGGAATTTTCGGCCTTGTTGTAGGGTTTTAACTGTTCCTGATTTCTCTACTTGGACAAAGTCCATCTAGGATTCCATTTCTAAGCATATTAGCATTGAGAATTGTCATGTCTACACAGATTAAATTCATTCATTCTACTATGAACCATCTGGTCTCTCTGGGGCCTCTACAGAAATTACATTACTTATAAAAATGAAAATACAATAGTCTCAGAGCTGGCTCCACATGATGAGGGCTGTTAGCATTACTTTCTGTAGTATCACAATTTTAAGCCCTTTAGGATCACTACAGGTAATCGGATAATCTGTGAAATCCAGCCATTATCATTACGCTAACACTTGTTCATTATCTTTATTGCATATAGTCTGTGCAGATTGTGTTTGAGCTTGGTAAAAAGGGCATTATATGAAACATACACCCATGTCTAGCACACCACAGTGAACCCAGGCAATGTTAACTCCTCACATCTAGAGGCTGTGTACCCATTATAACACTTACACTATGCTCTACAAGTATGTACTTGACAAAGTCCGCACTTTAGAGTGTGTAGTAATACAACATGTTAGTCTAAGACACTATGCCTTTATGTATCATATCCATTTATTCACCCTAATGTAATTCCAAACCAGAATGACGTCCATACAGCACAAAAGCATAAATAAAAAATTTAAAATACAAATGTGAAATTTTTCAGAATTTTACAACGTTTTTGTCCATTCAAAATAAAACTGGACCCCAATGACTTTAATTTTATACACACACACACACACACACACACACAAAGATTTTTCTAAATATTTTAGGAAAATAAGTCATACAGGTTTGAAATGACATGAGGGTGAGCAAAAATGATTTTTAAATTTTGGGTGAACTTTCTCTTTTAAGTCATTATAACCCAAGGTATAACTTCATTATAACTATAACTCACATTCTCATGTTTAAAAACTACTTTGGCAGCTTCAGCCTGACATTTTTTATCACTTTCCTTCTTCTGAAAAAAAGAAAGAAAAAAAAAACCTGACAAATGAAAAAGAGAATGGTCATAAAATCCTTCTTTTCTGTGGGAAATATTTGGCTATAAAGTAAGCACAGACACACATTTTGAATCCAGGCATCTACGTTTTCAATGTACTACGAATTGCACCACAATAATTCCCATCTCGCATACTATTAAAAAGGACATAGGGTGCTCTGCCGCCCACTCTCCATGAAAGGAATGATTGACAGCTGATTCCTCTACTGCAGAAGTGTAGGACTGCTGACACAACGATGCATTTCATTAAACTCAGCTCTGTTATCATGAAAAGTAATTTACCTAACATCTGCTCTGCCATCCTATAGTCTGTCAAAAGACCTGATGTGAGTGAGAAAGGAGAGCTGAGGGAAGCAAAGCAGAGAGGGGGGGGAAAGAGAATGAGACACCCTGACATTTGAATAAGACATTCTTCCTGCACCTGAATAACAATAAGAAGTGATTATAGACTATTACATCTGAGGGGAACACAACCTTTGGCCTAAACTGTCCAGCAGAGAAGACAAGACAAATAGAGCCGGACATGGAAATCAGTGTGATTATGTCAAAAAAAAAAAAAAAAAAAGCATTTGACAATCTGGGATTCAAAATCCAATTTAAAGCTGGAAATTAATAACGTTTCAGGACTTCGAAAGAATTGAAAGCAATGAAATGTTAAGTTGTAAAATTAATTATTTCTATTTCTAGGTCACTAATGAAATAATTAAATCTGTGACATTGATCATGTGACTCTTTACACAGATGGTCATATAGCCTTCAACTGAAGCAAAAGATCTTTGGATCATCTCAAATCATGCAGGAGAACATCAGGTTTTATACAAACTGCTGCCATTTATCTATCCTTTATTTATTTCTTTAATTATTTAGTGTTTGGCCTTCAATTTCATGCCTGTGCAAAGCTCTGGTTAAGACATTTTTCCGAACCGAACAATATACATACAATCATTTAATCAACAGCACCGAAAAAAGTAACAATTTCAACTCTGCCATGATATTAAATCACCATAATCCTCTCTCTGATATGCCTTCACCAGCCCGGCACAAGAGCAGACAGAGGCATAAATGGATGTTTAATTGGGCTTAATTTGTCCTGATTTCCACTCATTACAGTGCTGCGTCTGTCAGTCAGGAGCTGCAGTAGAGGTGAAGGGTCAGGAAGAGAGAGTTTCACTTGGTGTGGTTTTAAACACAGAACAGTTCTCTAAAAGACAGCCTGACTATCACAATCCATGACACCTGCTGCCCAAGACCTTGAGATCGCCTCTATTATCCAGCCCAAATACACTTCTCCAGTCGCTTTCTTTTTCCCCCACAAAAAGCAATTAAAAAAAAAAAACACTCAAACAGAACCACTGCACACACTGTTCACACACACACACACACACACACACACACACACAATTCTGATATAAAATAAAATAAGCACATACACATTTACACATAGTCATATTTAGTCTCACAGGGACATCATGTGTGTTTTTTGTGTGTGTTTTTTTGTAGGGAACCACCAGTAACAGTCCTGGCCTAATTGGTACCCTAGTTGAGAAATATATTAAAAAAAGTTCAAACCTACCACAAACCTACCATATAACAAACAAATAAAAATAGATAAAAATAATTCTACTTTGCATCACTCTATGGGTACTCTGTGACTTTACCCAGGCCACATGAAGACTTTGATAAGAATTACCAGCAGATAATCAGGTAGTTGAGGGTCAGGGCCTCCTTCAGAGATGACAGGATGATCCCTCAGTATGACACAAAGCTCAGGTGGTCTGTGTGCAGGTGAGCAAGATGATGTAAAGGGACAGCTGATCAAAGCTCAAAGCCTAATCTCAAGAGGCCAAAGAGCAGCCGTGTCTTCACGAGACTACTCAGCGACGCCTCACTACGCAGACACTACTGCCTGGGTCACTCAACAAAATGAACTCCGCTTGGCTCTAAGGGCAGACAAATCCTATTTTTTGAGGTAAGTCGAGCACCTTGATGAAGATCAGCCCAATGGATCCCAGTCTAGGATGTCTATGAGATCATCTGCCTTGTTTAAATCTGCACGCTAAGTCCAACCAGATGCCCCCCACAAGCCTCTTACACACCTGTGCATCAATCCACACATCCATTTAAACCATTCTGCTGTTGTAATACTGATCCAACCTGAAGGTTAATGACTTCGATAAGAGCTGGGCCATTGCAGGGAATCTCCAAACTTCAGTTCACGCAAGTCAATGGTACTACACGGGACCCCTGTGGAAGAAAGTGTCCACTTCATGCAAAAACAAACATATCGCTTCTCTCACACCCTGAGAGCAATGTTTTCCCCACTCAACCTCTTTCTCTCCGAGACAGTTTCTCTACTCTCTCTCAATTTCTCTCTGTCTCCCTGATGACAGCAGTCTGATCATTCACCCTCTTGTTGAACTGCTCTTGGGTGCTGGGCTGGTTTTATAGCAGTCATGGTTGAAAGGCTTTTATACACTGAGTGAGATAGCACTAAGGTGCAGTCATCAGGGGCTTAGGAGAGCAAGTGAGATGTGTCCATCAACAGAACCCGAATCAAACCCACACACACGCACACTTATGCGCTTGTTTGGTCCCCTTCTATACAAACCACGAGTATCCAAAAATATTCTTGCAAAAACCTTTTGAAGGATTCCTGTAAACAAAGCAGAACCACAGAGAGCTCTCAGCATCATGAGGATATAAAAACAAATAAAGCATCTCAGCTCAAACACACCAGTGACTGTGTGCGTGTGTGTAAAAAGTCCATTTGCTTATGTCACACAGTGTTATTCTCAGATGACACACTCACTGACTAGGAGTATACTGTTAGAGAGGGATATGATAAATGAATTGTCATTTACAACCAGGATATTGAAACAGGATATTCAGCAAAAAAAATATTTTTGTTTTTTTCCAATGGGATTTGACTGGATCATGGAAAGTGGACATTACATGCAAGAATGGAGACAGTCAGAGAGAGTGTTTGCTAAAACAATGCCTATAACAGCTATTTTGCTATTGGTTAACATTATCCTGTGTTGTTATTGTTAACTAAAAGTATTAAAAATAATTTGAGTAAACTGAAATGATAAAATATAAAAAATATAAAATAAAATATAAATATTAGATGAAAAACCGAAGTTTAAACTAAAGTACTAAAATTACTAAAAATAAAAAATAAAATAAAAATAAAAACAACAACAATTAAAAACTAAATAGAGATTTTTTTATGACAAAAGGACATAAAATATTAAAACTTAAACTAAAATTGAAAAAAACTGCAAACGTAAAAATAAAAGCTAATTCAAAATATTAATGCTAAATATAATACTACATTCACCTTATCTACTAAGTGGAAGTAAGCAATTTACGGTGAAAGTGCGAGACTCTGATTCATTATAGCAGCTATAAGTAAATAAGTGCAGTAAACAGTAAAACTATTCGCACTACAAACCAGTGTGTTTATGATTATGACAATACCAGCTGTTTTGTATACTGTAGCTCAAAATAACTGGAAGCGAATGACATTCAAACATTCAAATTTAGGTGGATACCATAAATAATAATAAAACAACACTTATCCAACAGCTCACACTGTAATGTGGAAAGTCATTTCAGAAGAAGTGCAAGTTTTTATATTTTAATTAATTAACATACAAATATGTTTTTCTTTGCACCCTAATGCTAGAAATGTGAATCAAGAAAGCAAATGGGTTAGAACGCAGTTCATGATAGCAAAGTTTTCTGTGAATCCAGAAGCAGAGAAATGTTGGAGAGGGGTGTGGGAAGGTACACTTATATTCTGGTATAGTCTGAATACTTACATTTTGGCAAGGGGTTAAGGATGAGATTATTAAACTTTTGCATGTAGACACGCCTTTAGTCCCCTTTATTTTTTTTCTTGAAGCGATACCCTAGTGATACCCACCCTGTGTAGCCAAAACCAGAGATATGTTCTGCATGTACTCCTATTAACTTACCTTTAACCTTAACAATTACCTGGAGGCAACCACACCTACACAAAGTGGGTCAATGGATAGAAAAACTTACATCTATCTATAAAATTCAACACATGACTGCCCAACTCCAATTGAAACTGGACATTTTTATGCAGAGGTGGACACCTGTTTTATGTATCTTGGTGCATTGAAAATTAACTTTACTCATTCCCCATTGTAAAAAAAAATCTCTTTTGCACCATCCCGCATTCAACTGGGCCACTACTATAGTCAAGGACTGTTTAGTTCGTTCATTGTTTGTAACTTGTTTCAATGTATAAAAATAAAGTTCAAATGGGGTTAATTTTGATTTTATGTCGACTTTAAATGTAGCCTAATTTACTGACAATGTGTTGAAATTGCAATAATATTCAATTCAACATCATATATACAGTATGTGCATCAGTATTGAATATTTTCAACTGTAAAATATGAAATCTGAAAAGAATTCATCTTTTCTAACAGTGTTTCCTCCAGCGGGAGCAGTAGGGGTATATTTATTTGTGTGTGTGTGCCTAAAAACACGAGAGCTGATGAGAAAGTGTGAAAGGGAGCCCCAATTATTACTGCTCTGAGGTTAGCCTTTAATAACATACAGGGATGTAAACACATCATTAACACAGTAATAAGAGGAGTGGGTTTCAGGGGAAGAAGGAGGGGAGGGAGCGAGAGAATCCGAGTAGATGGGCAGGAGGGCACGGGGCCTCGGGAGGGTAAAGAGATAGTTTGGGGGTATTGCACCTCACCTCTAGCTGCAGTTACAGAGTCATTAGAACCACAGAGAGGGCGTGTGGCGAGCAACCCGATGACACACTACCAGGCTGCCGAAGCACATGGCGCCCTGCAGAATGAGGGAGTAACTTTATACACACACACACACACACACAGTTTTCTCGCCTGGATATTATCGTCCAATGCTCTAGCGTGCCGAGCACACAGATAAATCACACTATTCAACTGCAAAACTGTAGGCAGATGCAAGAAATGTGTGGCACAGGAAAAAAGCCCACTGAGTATGCGTGTGCCTAGTCATACAAAAAGGTCACTAAATGGAAGAAAAATATATTTGCCCCTCTGACTCACTGTAACCCTTTTTGTTCTTGTGCCACAAGGAAGGCTAACCAGAACTGGTCAATTACGGCCAAATGAATAGAAGCGTGGATGTTTCAAATAGATGCGGGTACAAGGGGCCGACTCAGGCTTTGGCAGAGGGCATCAACAGAATAGTTGGGGTCCCTCGCTTTGCCCTGGCTCATTTTGTACAGAGAAAGAACCGTTTGGTGGCTACAGAAAGATATGAGTCCATACAAACGCAGGAGTTCGCAGCTGTCAAAGAAGCCCAATCAGAGCTGGAGATAGGGGTTGTGATGCGAGGCCGGTCTGGGTCACGCTCACACAGAATACACTGAAAACATTTCAGCTCTGCATTGTGCAATCTCAAATAGGCTGACAGCAGGCAGCAATAGCAGTGAACACGCATATTCCAACGATGGATACATACGCACACACACAGAGGACAAATTAACACCCCTGTGAACTCTTTGAAGTATTACGCTAGGCTTGATCTCTGATGTTAGCACTATCGTTCTTCAATTGTGGAAGCGAGAAGTATTACCTTTGAGAGCAAGCTACCCATGTTACCCATGACGCCCTTCAACCCGGATGCTTTGATCAGAACATCAGAGAGTTGCAGGAAGTTCAATCACATGACAAATGGTTGCCATTTTAATCTTTTTTTATTTTTTATTAATAAAGACCAGAAGGATTAAGCGACCAGTGACAACCCCCAGCAGAATCCTCTCCAATGCCTGATCAAAAAAACATCAAGAGTTTTTTCGAACCCCTTAACCCTATATTAAGCTAGAAGGCTAAGCTGTTAGCTTGCTAACCAACAACAAACTGAAAACACAAAAAAGGGAAATAGGTACTGTTGGGAATTCTATTTCACTATTTTTAGCTTTGGAAATCTAATGTGCAAAATATGTAGGCATGCAGAGATGTAAAAATTCTGGACCATACACAAAAGACATTTTTGTGTGCGTGTGTGTGTGTTATGACCGGTAAGCAATAATTGTCAGACAATATAAATACAATGTACAGTAAAAATAATACATATTAATTTAGCTAAATAAAATAATTAAAATGTTAATAAATTAGTTTTAAAGATTAAAACGTACAGAGACTGTCAGATAATGGGAAACTAATTCAAAATGTAAAATAGGGGAAATGTACAGCACAAATACAAGTACAGTAAAATGTACAGTATAAATATTATTTTTTGATATTTGCTAAAAAATATATTTAATGGTGTTAAGACATTACTAGTGTTTTTACAGATTAAATTTCAGTGAACAGATTAAGTACATCCCAGCAAAGGTATGCACAATGTAAAAAAAAGGGAAAGGTGAGCATGAACTATTAAATATTCAAAATTGGCTTATATATCTTCAATATATTAGAAAAAAAAACTCTTGTCTAATATGACGAATGGAATAACAAATGACTCCAATATACTGTGCATTCCTAGTAATGTGGAATTTAAAAGACATTAACATATTTTTGTGATTTATTACACAGTACACAAATACAATACACAAAAAAAGTAAATTATTTCTAATCAGGCACTGAACAGAGCACATACAATAAGTCTCAGCCAATAGAAGTGCATGAAACAGAGGCAGTGGAAAAGTAGTGGTGCTATAATGAAGTATATTATCACTGATTCTATTGTATCACTTATTTGTATTTGGCTGACATGAACATTGGTAAGATGCTAAGATCAGTCTGAGGGGGTCTGTGTCCTATGGTGTCTATTGTCTAGCATTGGAAGCGGAGACAATACACTCCTTTGAGCTGACAATACAGCCAGACAGTGGAAGGTTATGTGTGGAGTGAGAAAGAAGGCCTTGTCAACATGTCTGTATAACAATAAGGGTGTATGACACAGGATGTGCTCCGAGGACAGCCAGGAAGTGTCCTTTTGACGACTGGGTAACAGTATTCACTGAGAGAAAACAGCAAAACACATTCAGACGTAAAAGATAAACATTTTCATGGAAGCGTAAACTTGTTTTCTGAGGCGTAGGCTACATTTTGTTAATGCACAGGTGAGAATATAAAGCTGAGATATGAGAATGAGTAGCAATCATTCAGAGAGAAGCGGAAACCTGTTTCTCATGTTGTATTGTGTGGGATATTGTCAATGTCCGCATTGAGGCGGTGAATTTAGAAAAGACCCAATTAAAATTTGAAGAGTGTCATTTATTTCTTGTCAAAACACTTTTTCCTATCACAGTGTATTGTGTCGAGAGAAAACTAGAAGTAAGCCATTCATACAGTAGGTTTGATTTAACCTTTACACACTTTTAAAAACTGCTGTTTGTCGGACCTATCCTTCTGAACCCAAAAGTAGTGTGTGTTTATAACATGCATCCATGAAACCAAATTGAAAACAATAATTTTTTTTGAAAATTAGTTTTGTACATTGGTGTTTCACAAATCTTGGTTTATCTGGGCTAAGGCCCAGTACCACTGGTTATCACTATGACAAATAATTAATCAAGACATTAGAAGAAATCACTGAATGGTAATTTAGGATTACAGTCATTTTGAGTAATTTAGGTTTACGAACCACTAGCATTTTCAAAGAAATATTTGAAGACCACCTAACACATAACCACTAGCTTTGTTATTATAGTATCAGAGCTGTATACCACAACACCACTGTACACAACTGGTATTAAGATGAGTTTTGGTCAATGCGAGGCAGACACATACCTGTTTACACCTAGTTTTTTCCACTAGGTCTTTCTCTTTTGTCCACTTTCTACCACTTCTGTCCTCATTTCTTCAAGGGGAGGGTCTATGGGCAGGGAAAAGGTATGGGTTTTTTCAGATCTTTCGATCTAATGGACAAAATAAGCTCAAGCAATTTACATATGGACGAGCCCGGAGACGACTGAAAAACATACGGAGAGCATCAGCTTTCGTTTCTGCTCTGATAGCCGCAAGCCGAACACTGTGAATGCGTGTTAGAAATGAATGGTGAGAGAACATTGTGCTTAGTATGTTTTTCGTCTTCAAACCAAACTTGGGTCTCCAGCCGACAAAGTTTAAATCCCGTCTGACTAGCGCACTTCCAGAAATGTTTACACATTAGATCAGACCGTGGAGAGTTTTCGACCACATGAGCGTCTACACCACGAAAGCAATCCGGTCTAATGCGTTTTCAACGTACCTGTGGACATGGTCGAAAGTGGACAAGCTCAAAACGTTTTAGACCCCGTTTACACCTGCATTAAGCATCGTCCACTTGAGATCCGATCAACCGGAACGCGTCTTAAAATACATCTTAATACCAGGTGAAAACAGGGCCTAAGAATGTTTTCAACATTGATAATAAGAGATGTTTTTAAAGCACCAAATCAGCATATTAGAATGATTTCTGAAGGATCATGTGACACCATGAAGACTGGAGTAATGGCTGCTGAAAATTCAGTCATAACAGGAATACATTTTAAAATATTATTAAATTATAATTCAAATACAATTTTAAACTATAATGATTTCACATATTTAACATTACTGTTTTAACTGCATTTTTGACCAAATAAATGCATCTTTGGTGAGCATACAAGCCTCATTTTGAAAATATGACCCCAAACCTTTGAACAGTATGTCAAATAATATACTGCAATACTGGGCAGGCAGCACAGTCCTTTTTTCTCAACAACCCAGTGTCACTGCTCACACATACTGAATAACATGCCCACCTACAGTCACTCATGTGGCTTTTAATGTGAACTAGTAATCTTTAACTAATTATAATACTATAGACTAATATTTAATATAAGAATGCCACACAGTCACTTTAATGTTACAGACACCACCAACAGCGTGTGATTTATGCTCTAACTTCTACGTAATGACATCACTGTGGTAAACTGAATGGTTACCATGTTCATATACCATGATTTTGATATTGTCAAGGTACTCCACACATACTTTGCCGAAATTTATATGTTGCTAAAAAGGCTTATATGTTTGTTATCTTTGACTTATGTTCATTATTTGTAGTGTTTGCTTGTTTCCATCTGCTTTTCTGTTTGTTTGCTTGATATAGTTTCTTTTGTCTGTCTACTATTTGTATTATTTTGTGAAGCGACCTTGGGTTCTTGAAAAGCGCTATAAAAAATAAACATATTATTATTATTATTACTCCAAAGAATACAGTGTAAGTTCCATGGTACACATCTGAAAAAAACATGGTATCATGGTACTGTAATATCAACAGTTGCATCGATACCACAGGCATTTGTATTTACAGTCTATGTTTATGTCCTTTATGTTCATATATTATTTGTATACTGTGTTGGTAGTTTAATGTCCCTTAAATAATGAATATTTATACAAAATATAGTTTTTTTCCCTGCAAAAAAACTGACAACAAACTGACCCTGACTTGACACCTTAAATTAAAGAGTTTACTTTTTATCAGAGTTTTAAAAAAGTCAAAAGCATTCATGTTTCATTGCACGTCATGCTCTGAAAAAGGCTCTGTTGAGTTAGTAGGTAATAGCGTAATAGATTAATAATATAGCAATAGATTATTAAATTCTGTCATTGAAATTTGAGATTGAAAACTCAGATTGATGCATCAAGATTGATCACACTTAGTAGGAATTAATGTATATAATTGATTTTTGGTTTAAGAACATGTGCTGTGTTCAGAGTCATGCATTACACCATTATTCCAGTATGTATTTTGGATTGTCTTTTTGCCTTCTTTTCTCCTGATGAAATAATTCACTTGCTAGGTTGAGGCAGGGGGGAAATTCCCAGCGCATTAGTAGAGTCAAATTAATGAAATAATGTAACAGTGAGGAAATCTGGAAATGCTTTACAAATTTAAAAGCCTCCCCTGCTAACATCTCTCTAAACGACCCTGACAAAGGTGTAACAATAGCTGGCAGTCACTGGAGACAAAGCATTTCATCAGTGGGGTTGCATCAGACAAGACCCATGGGTAAAACCTACAATAAGCAGCCAATCTCTTAATCCATCCAAATTATGCCCAACACTGCCCAATGATGATTGCACAGGAGGAGGGAATTATAATATCCTGATGAGTTTTTACCAGGGATACAATATGTGAGTGTTGTGATTGAATTAATTGCTCTTTGTACATGCAAGTGACTTTTTTGCTGCTCATTAATTAAACAACGGAAAAAAATGAGCCAGAGTTAGCCATAAAGGCTAATTTTCATCTGTTGTCACTGGCCTGTTTTTTAAAGGCAATCTTAACTTACACAAGTTAAATATAACACTTAAACTACAATACAATCGAGGGAAAAAAATAGCTAAAGATGAACAAAACAAAGATAAAAATAAAGATGACAGACAAATCATAACCAAGTGGATGCTGTACACTGGTGGTGGTTGAGGAGAGATTTCCTGATATGATTGTAAAGCGCATTAGGTGTACAGTAGTACATGAATGTGCTATTTAAATGCCTAATTCATTCATTCATATACTAATGCTCAGGTTATTGACAAGCCACAAGTATTAATTTCTCTAATATACACTGGCAAAGAGTTCAATTCTTTCAAAGCAGTTACAGAAAAAGTGGACTGTTAAGTACTTTTACCAATCGATACAGTCCCCTCTCATTCCTCTTGTACCTTGAGTATTACTTCTTTGCATTATGAATTTGTTAAAAGGAGTGGGAGCAATTTTATTTAGAATCTAGAAATCTTGTGTTTAGAAAAGCACAAGGCAAAGATTTCCATATTCCCCAAAATTAGCTAAAAGAACATAAATTATTAATAAGTACTGCATAGTTTACCGTATCGAAAGCCTTTCTCAAATCAAGAAAAATGGCCCCTTCCATCCCACCCCATCAACATTATTTAATTTTGTATAATTTTGTATATTTAATATAAAACTCTTGATGTTTTTTTGATCAGGCATTAAGTATCATGGAGAGGATTCTGCTGGGGGTTGTCACTGGCCGCTTAATCCTTCTGGTCTTTATTAATAAAAAATAAAAAAAGATTAAAATGGCAACCATTTGTCATGTGACTGAACTTCCTGCAACTCTCTGATGTTCTGATCAAAGCATCCGGGTTGAAGGGCGTCATGGGTAACATGGGTAGCTTGCTCTCAAAGGTAATACTTCTCGCTTCCACAATTGAAGAACCATAGTGCTAACATCAGAGATCAAGCCTAGCGTAATACTTCAAAGAGTTCACAGGGGTGCAACATTATTTAATTGCTGTCCCGTGGAATGATAAGCTCTATATTTAAACAGTTTAACAGAACTGAATAAATATTGGAATATGTAGAGTCACTAAAGCTCAGTAATAGAGGTGTGATCTTTTTCCTACTAATTTTTATGGGATCACTACTAACAAAATTCCAGCCAATAATTATTGCAATGCTATATGGCTGATAACTGAAAAAGGAACCATTAACATGAGTAAATGCATGCTCATATTTGGTCTAGATCTACAATAACCATCATGTTTACACAGCGCTGCACTTACGGTACTTCAGATTTATCTCAACATGGGGACAGAAGAGGTATCAGTCAATAAATGGGAAACCAAAGTAACTTGTGTTACTTATTTGGAAAAGTAACTTGGATTTTTTTGGTAAGTTTAAAAGTAATGCATTACTTGTTACTTGAAAAAATTAATAGGATTACGCAACTTATGTTACTTGTAATGCATTACCCCCCACACTTTGAATCACAATATTATAACTGAAAGGATTTTTAATTTTGAGATTTGCTAAAGATTACATTCACTTAATTATTAGTGTGTTTAAAGATCACATCGAATGGCTGTTAGATGATGGAAAAGTAATGCAAATAAAAATACAGGTAAAAATAGGGGAAATTAGCTTGAACAATTAAATATCCAATATCAGTTCCAATATTGATCGATAAATTGAAATAACATCAGGGGATTACTGATATGATGCTGACAGTAAATCCCTAATAATACGCATTATGCATTTATTTCATATCCAAAATGTTTTTGAGTATGGAGGTAAATCTTGATCAACTGTCTGTCAATATCTGCAATAATAAGAAATAATACAAAATAACTGAATCATACAGAGTCATACAACCATACATTGCATAGATTTGAACAGCTGCCATAGAAAAATGGTCTACACCTCAAATGTCTCAAGGTGAAAGAGTACTTTCAAAGTGTGTATGAATAACAAGAATGTTGGGACTGTACAGTCTGCATTTTACACCCTTTAGGCCTATTTAAAAAATGAAGTAATAAAAACACAATTTTGACTTTAAACTGCTCGGTTAGCAAGACTAACATATATACACATGATTAAGACACGCGATTAAGAAATATAATAATTAGAAATTAGAAATTATATAGAAATATAATAATTTCTCCTGATTTACTTGTCAATATATGCAATAGGTGCAGTGGTCGAGTGCCACACACACATAAGCAAACATACACACACACACACACACACACCACTGTAATTAGTGAACCTCCTGACTTCCTTAACCTGCTGCTGTCCCAGCAACCTACCTATTGAAGTCCTGCTCCAGATAAGTCCTGTGCTCCCTGGTCACAGCATACAGGGAGGGGAAGCACCTGTCTGCTGAAAGCAGGGAAACCCAGATAATGGGACTACCAGGAGAGGCAGCGTCTGGTCGAATATTAACCCCCTACTGAGGAACGTCTGTCTAGACACACCTAACACTAGACAGCTAACTTTATGTGACTTTAATGTGAAAGAAAAGTATGAGGTTTATGTGCTAATCTGTAGTAGCAGATTTTTTATTTGATATTAAAAGAACATAAATCCACAAAAACGTTAACCAAGTTAAATGCAAAAAAAAAAAAAAAAAAAAAACACAGAAACCGTTTAACTGAGCAGATTTTTTCACCCTAAGCATAAAAGTAGTCTCTGAAAAACACAAGCACTAGCATTTATGTTTTTAAGCACAGCAGCTTGTAAAAGACGATCAGGACTTTGTGAGTTCTATTCAACACTGAGTCCTCTTACACTACTGACACACACAAACACATTTGTGTTCACTCAGTTGTTATCTAATTGACTGTACTTAGTCCTAACAAAGACACCAGCTGGTGTGGGCTGGTGCACCAGGCAGGTGTCTAACACCCTCTAACACTCAGGTTCACTCACACACATTAGTGGGACGCAGCAGGCAAGGTGGGGTATTACATTAATGACATACCTTTCAGAGGGTGAATAATCTGGTAGTCTAAAAATGTACTGTAGTTACCAACTAAATTCACAAAATGTATAACTCAAACAAAGTCAGTCTGGTATGTCTTTAAGGTTGACTTCTACCTGTGACGAGTCACCATGGTCAGTTATAGGTGCAATTGCTGATTATCTACAGAAATTTTTTTTGCTATGCTGGTTGATAGTCTCCTCATATCCTGATAGCAATCACTATGTTAAGTGGTAAAAATGTATTTTTATAAATATATATCATCTGTGGAAAGAGTAGGACCATAAAATGTTCGTTCAATCAGTTCATTCAGACTGAATGTTTCACGTACACTGTGCAGACAGAACGAGAATGGCAGGCAAACAACCTAACTTTCTTTCTGAACTGACAACAAGTGACAATATCTGCATTTCAGGTTTGACAGAACAGTTCTAAGTACCGCTGACTTTGCCCTATGCAGATAATTCAGTGAGATTCGACTGTGTTGCCGCTATGTCCTGAAATCACACATGAACAAAGCTGAAATAGAGTGCATTCTTTCCTTCATGTCAACTTCTGAACTGGAGTCATTTCACAATCACATGTTTGCAAGCAAGCGCTTCTGTTTCTCTCCTCACTGTAAAGTTCTCACCGCCGGTAAATGAAACATTATGTAATCCAATAATGTTGTTTCTAGTTGTCTCGCTTCTGGTCTGTGCGCGTTCATGCGCTTTGAAGGAACCGTGGCTTTGGACGGCTATTTGCAGGGAGGGTTGGATCGTATGCTTTCAATGCTAGCAGGCTAAAGTTAGCATTTCCCAGATCACCTATTGCACCTTTAATTGACCAGCTGTCCAACAAATGACTAGTTGATTAGAGAGGTCTAGAGATGCACAATTAAATATCCAATTTCGACTGATACACTACCATTCAAAAGTTTGGGGTTGGTATGATTTTCTTTAATGTTCATGTTTATGCTAACCAAGGCTGCGAAATAACAAACCATTTACGACAACAGTCATTTAGGTAATTCTCAGCTATCTGATTTTGTATCATAATTTTATACAGGGGTGCCCAGTCCTGGAGATGTACTTTCCTGCAAAGTTCATCTCCAACCCTGATCAAACACAACTGATCCAGCTAATTAACACAGAGAGGTGTGTTTGATCAGGGTTGGATCTGAACTCTGCAGGTAGGTAGATATCCAGGAACAGGATTGGGCATCCCTGATTTTATACCCTCTAATCATCAACATGCCATATCACTATATGTCTCACTGCTGTTGGAGGTGACAATGGGCCACACAACATAAAATTATATAGATGTTTTTTTGCTGGAGGACATATTTGCATAGTGGATTCTGTGGGAGGCTGAAGTGTACGAGTTGTGTTTGCTGGTGAGTGGATGAGGGTGGATGAGACTGCGTAAGTGTGTGTTTGTCAGGGTTTTGATGATGTGTAGGATCTGGTACAATTGAAAAATGTTACTGATTCCTCCCACTTGATTAAAAGTAGGCCCACTACTGTTTATGTCACAACACTCTGCATAATATGCTGGTGGAGGACAGGATCCATATTCAGTTATACATTGGAAAGTATAGGCCATAAGTACCGGTTTGAAACACTGCCCTGTATAATTTACAGCATTTGCACAGAGAGATTTATTTTATATGTAAGAAAAACGGTCATTAATACTGAAATCTAAGCAAATTAATCAGAAATTAAGAAAAATCTAATTGATTTATAAATAAGCTAATTTCACATTCAAATCAGGTGTTTATATAGAATTCTTAAAGGGACAGTGGCAAATAAATATTTTGTGGGCAAAATATCCAGTAATTTCAATAGGAATCCATATGATCGGGAATTTCTCATGAGGGAGAAATATTCCCCAGGGCTCGGCAATAAGGACTGCCTGTTGGCCCGAGGCAAATACTGAATTGAGTCCTCATTGACATCCACTCCAAACAATGGAAAAGTAGTGAAGTGGAATGGAAAGGAAAAACAGTATATTGGATCCGTGCATTAGTTCTTATAGTGACAGGAGCCTGATATGCCAACTGCTGCCAGTGTGTTTAAATGTTAATCAAACAAGACAAAAAAGAAAAGAAAAAAAAAATCACTAACTGCTCTAGACTGAATAGCTTTTGTATCTTTAATAAGGATTAATCTATATTCAATTTATATAGTGAAGACCAAGCAGTACCATTTTAAATTTGATTACTTTATTCAATTTCTTTTCCTGAAAATTATGGTTAGACTACCCTGAACACCCTGGAAAGCACTGTTTATTTCATATACCTGTTGTATTTATTTGTGCTATTGCTCGTAATTTGATCTTATTATTTTACTGCCTATTTACTTGTCTTTAATAATGTTTATATATGTACTTATATCAAATTTATCTAAGTTAGACTAATAGTTATTTGGTGGCATAACCTTATTTATCAAGGTTATGGGTCAAAACACAGAAAACAATAACTACTAGGCCTACTACACTGTAAAAAAAATCCTGGAAATTTAACAGCAAAATGCTGTTGGTCATGAGGTCATTTTGCAGCTCTGCCTATTATTGTTAAATCGGATGAAGCAACTGTGTTTTAATCCACAAGATACCACAGGAACATGAGCCCATTGTAAAGACTGTCATCACATCACATTCAAACGGGTAAGAAACTTTTGTCCCAATTTTATATTTTCCTAAACTTTATCGGAGTAAAAGATTAGTGTGAATTTTTTTTTTTTTTTTTTTTTTTTTTGTGGTTAAAATTTTAACGTGAGATTCAAATCATCCATTATCTGCTGCTGTTATTTGTAATACATCTTTGATTTGATCTGCAAGTTACCAAGTACGTCTAAATAATAACATACAGTATAAAGATCCAGTGAAGTGTAATTAGATGACAGGATAGCGTGTTTTAATCATGGAAAAGTAACCGAGTAAAATAATTATTTACTATAATGTACACTGTAAAAAATAACCTGTAAAAAAAAAAAAAAAAAAAATGACGGTATGATGAACCACAGCTGCCAGTAGTTTTTTTTACAGGATTATTTTTTACAGTGATTTTATTCTAGTTATTTTTTACTTTTCTGTAGTGGGGAAAAGCACCATAGAATTTTCCACAAAATTTTTCAGAAAAATTTGGGGGGGGGGGGGGGGCGGAAGTGTTGAGCCCTCTTACACCACGCAGACCAACAGAAAGCTGCTTGGTTTGAAAATGATTTCTGTCAGAATTGTGCTTCGCTCAACTTTCACAAATTCTTCAAAGGATATAAAATGAACACAATTATTCCTTTTAAGTAAAATTCAGTTCACCACATGCTTTCCATGGTTGATAATAGCTCAATGCTAACTGAATAAGCAAACACTTCTGACTTTTGTCAATATGGGGTATTCTATACACCTCATTTGCATAGAAAGAGGCATGTTTATGCTGAAAATAATGACTTAATCTAAAAACTTGTGGTGCAGCGCTATTCTATTTTAAGATGGATTGTGGATGGTTCAAGAGCAAGATGCAAGGTTTTATACAATCAAAAACCATGCACAAAAGTGGCGCAATTGGTTGCAGTTTGCCATTTGAATCCGTGTTAGAGACCATCAGAAATTTAGACTACAAGGCTACAAAGCATCAAAGAAAAGCATAAAGAAGTTAGTAATAGTAAAGTATTCATGTGTTAATGTCTGAGAGTCAGGAGTCAGGCTGGACTGCAATAGAGGAGGAGAAATGGGCTTTGGGAGGAAGAGCAGAGAACAAACTCACCCTAGCCTATACTGTGTACTGCACCCAGAGAGCCAATCACGAATGCATTGAAAAGTCCCCTCACTGCAATTATTCAGCAAGCAAGCTACGATGATACAGTACTAGGTGGAGGGAAAGAGAGAGGGGGCAGAGAGGAGAGGATTACTGTGCAGGCCACTCACACACACATGCAATCCTAAAACGGTAGCACTCTAAAAGTCCAAAGTCATGACTAATTCAAAGCTTTCCCCTGCTATTGCTATCTGAGATCTGTTTTTCAAAAACAGAGTTGCTGAAGGGGAAATCAGTCCGACTCGCGCACACACACACACACACACACACACACACACACACACACTAAGGCTCTGTTTCAAAACCTAGTGTTCTGTATTTCTGCCTCATTGCCATTGCTGCCATTGCTCATTGCTAATGATGAATCATTGAAATTTAACCTTTTAAGACTAAATTTAACAACCCAGGCTCTTTGGAAAATGTGCATGTGGTGATATTTCGGAAAAATTATATTATGTTGCTTCTTGCAGGTTTCATGACACTTTCAAATTGAAATGTCCAGAGAGTTGAGCTAAAAGTGAGTTCAGTTTTTTTCCAAAACAGATGAACACAAATCTGGAGACGTTTCACTACGATATATAGTTGTAGTACGTATTGTGGCAGTTCAAAAATGAAATGTCCGGTAAATGGCCAATAGTGCACTGTAAAAAGTGATCAGTTGACTTAACTTAAAAAAAGTGCAGGGCACCCAGCATTGCCTTAGAACTAAGTAAATAAATTTCATGCGTAATTGAAAAAAATGAAGTGTGGAATTGTCGTTCACAACTTAATTTTTTTCAATTACAAAGATAATGAAGTCTATTTACTTAATTTTATATCATGATTTGTTTTTCACGTGACAGAGCCTGAGCGCTTCATTTCAGTGCAAGTACAATGCTGTATCAGGTGAGCTACTGAGCTGAAGTACTGAAGTTTACTACATTAGAAAAGCTATACAAATGGAGCTGGCTATGTGATGCAAACATCAAAATGTTTAAAATCATGGACTATTGTAAAAGTGGTTTGAAGTCATAACGGGCAAAAATACGTCTTTATTAATTAATAATCTGTCCCTGTAATCATATTTTGTGTGAAAAGGAATAAAGGAAGAAAAGGTGTTTTACTTCCACTAGTGTTTATTTCAGCTGGAAGTAGCAATGAATTTTAGAAAAAGGTACATTTTCAGATTTCAGCAAAAATGTAGGTAGATGCACATTTTCCCAATTTTCTAGGTTGAAATTTGATTCAACCTCACCAATAGTAAAGTGAAGCACACACTCTAAAAAATGCTGGGTTGTTTTAACCCAATTTTGGGTCAAATATGGACTAACCCAAATGTTGGGTTAAAAATGCAATTTAAAAATGTAACCTAATGGCTGGGTTTTCCATTTTTAAATAGCATTTTTAACCCAACGTTGGTTTAGTCCATATTTGACCCGAAATTGGCTTAAAACAACCCAGCATTTTTTAGAGTGCATGGGACACTAGAATTTGAGGTTAGCATTTTACTAAGCTAACACCACCATAATCTAGCACAGAAATCCCTAGGACACACAATTATTGTGTAATATTGTACATTTTAAAATAGATTCAACTATTTTGTTTAGAATATATGAAATAGTTGACATTCACTGTGGTTGGCGCAATGAATTCTGGGATTGGCTACCTTAGAATTCTGTCTGAAACAAGCCAGAATAATGTTGCTGCCAATCTACTGTGTCTGAATTTTGCCTAGGATGCCTTAAAATGCTATCTAGGTAGGCAACATACTAAGTTTTGAGACAGACAGTGTGTGTGTGTGTGTGTGTGTGTGTGTGTGTGTGTGTGTGTGTGTGTGTGTGTGTGTGTGTGTGTGTGTGTGTGTGTGTGTGTGTGTGTGTTTGAGAGCCACGCTCAGTATGTCCACATTCGAGTGTGTGTGGGTGTGCTTATGTAGGTGCCAAGCTCCATTACTTTGTCCAGTCAAAGTCAACCATTATATGTCCGCTAATTCACTACACCTAAACTTGGAAAAGGACAGGTACATTGAACATGATAAAACCCAGAATGAACAGAGGATCAGTATGATTGTACTTAACTGTGTCTATCGCTCACTAAGAGTCTCGTCAAGAATGTCTATCGCTCATTCACGTGCACAGACACACACACAAAAGCAGGGAGGAGGTGCGTGACCTGTTTGACATGGGCTGCAATCTGTGCTTGTTAATAGGAAGTGACATCTGCACGACCCATGGCATGTTTAGTTCACTGCAGTCCTTCCTATCCGGCCAGCCAAACACAGGGCAGCCGGTGCTTGCTTTAAGGCAAGGTGTTTGTGTACGTGTGTGTGTGTGTGTGTGTGTGTGTGTGTGTGTGTGTGTGTGTGTGTGTGTGTGTGTGTGTGTGTGTGTGTGTGTGTGTGTGTGTGCGTGTGCGCGTCCGAAACCAACCACACTGAAAGCTGCACTCAGACAAGAAAATAACTGAAAATTGCATGGAGAGGACTGAAAAAGACTGGAATGCAGGGAAGACGTTTGGCATTTGAAGACGATCGCAAAAGAGTTGGCACTCGGTGCGCAGCTCAGCTTTACACACTAACACTGAAAAAAAAAAAAAAACATGATGATGATGACCGAGTGTGTATTTGCTGCAAGTGTGGGAGTGTCCATTGAACCTTTTTGTGCTTGTATTCTGCTGTATGTTTTGCTATGCTATGCCGGCGGCACCTACCACCCGAGTTGGTTTAGTGCTCAAAGGAAATGTCAAAAGAGCTAGTAGATTGAGACGGTGACTAACCTTCATGCGCACTTTGAAACTTATTGACCCTAGCTTGTCATTGAGTCAATCAAACTGTACTGAAGTGACAACTAAAATGACAACTCAGGTGTCAGCAAATAAGACAGAAATGGCAGTGCAGAATATCACATATTAATATAAAATAATACATGAATATAAAATAGAATAGAATGAATGATTGCAAAATTATACATAAATGTAATTAAAATTTTGAATGCTTTTTTGAAGCTTGAACACTGCAGTACGCATTCACTGTAAATGCATAGAAATAAAACATTTCTCCTTTTTTATTTCCACTGAAGAAAGAACTGACTTTGTACGAATTGAGTACATTTTATTTAAGGTGGAAGTAATCCCTTAAAACAAATAGAAATCGCTGCCAACCTTCAGCACTAGCAGTACACTGAACGAACACACAACACTAATCCTACTATGGCAAGCGCCTTCTTACCAACGTCTGCCTTTCAGTAAATCAATTAGGTCTACTGAACAACCTTAAGTCACGCAATTAATATTCACAAGCAAAGCCCTTTCAGATCACTTCTACAACCCCAACACATTAAAGGCTAAACGAGGAGGTGTATAATGCATATTCACAATTTTACAGACTTTAATTGAATATTGTTCAATACAACACTTCATGAATGTTGCACCGTGACCTAACCAGGTGTGACGGGTCAGGTTTCCAATGACAAGTGGTTACTGATCTCTGATTTCTAAGATACTTCTATTAAATAACTGAAACGTATTGCTTCTGGATGAACAGATTCTAAACTGCTTCTGAAAAACTGCTTATGGAGACTGTTTTGCCCTTTGGCTTTATTTTATGCTGGTCAATAACTGTGGTATCATATGCTACAGTTCAAATGTTTGGGTCGGTAAGATTTTTTTTATGTTTTTGAAAGAAGCCTCATTCTCACCAAGGCTGCATTTATTTGATCAAAAATACAGTAAAAAGATTCATTTCGTCAAGTTAAGCCACCTTTATTTATATGGCGCTTTATACAACACAGATTGTCTCAAAACAGCTTCACAGTAATAAACAGAAAAATAATGATCCGAAATGCAAACTACATCAAGTATGAGACAAATTCAAATTCTCTACAGAAGACAATAGTGTTGCTGTCAAGTCGGTTGTTGATTCCATTCAGTTCAATGCTGCAAAATTTGTCAATTATAAAACAAAGCTGTATAAAACAATCAGCTATAAAGCAGCTTTGCAGAACAAGGTGTCATTGTCTAGCTCAATTCAGTTCAAGTTAAAGAATGAATTACACATTGTAATTTATTCATTCTGTACTTTGATGAACAGAAAGTAAAAAAACAGCATTTATTTAAAATAGAAATCTTTTGTAACATTCATTTACACATTCATCCTTTGATCATTTAATGCACCATTGCTAAATGAAAGTATTCTTTTCTTTTAAAAAAATGTTTTCATATTTAAATAAATGTCAAAAAAGTCACTTTATCTGAAGACATCTAACTATATAAGTGTGCGGCTTTTGACCAGAATGACCGCATTAGGAAGCTAATGTCACAAATGAAAGAAAGAAAATCAAGGCCCAGGCGGTGCTCTGACTTTGGTTGGTTCACGCTGCAGTAACAGAATGCGCTCTGGTCCCTCATCTGTACTTTCTAGAGTCGAACGTCTCATCAGTGGTTGAAAAGCCCACCACCGGTGATATTTTAGCACTCGGGAGAGATAATAAAAGGCAAAATCAAATCATTTGATTAAAGTTGAACTAGTACTGCGGGACCCCTGCCACTGTTAACGACTGAAGCCCTTCTATCAGGAAATCAGACGGTCAATCAGAATAATTTGGCTGCTGTGATGATGACATCCCCAGCCTGAACATACCCCCAACGGTGTGTGTGTGTGTGTGTGTGTGTGTGTGATCATCAGTGAATGGAGTGGTGAGAATGTTTTCCACAAAAATAGTATGCAAACACACACAATCTGGGTTCTGAATGTTGAGGAGGAGGGAGTGTGTTTGTGTGATGGTGATTTGGAGTCTGAGTAGTTGAGGGCAACAAATGTGCGTTATCCACAAATATATTCTGAATTCCAGGGTGCAAATAGTGCAATCGACTGTGAGAGGGAACACACACACACACACACACACAGACACTTAACCCCACACAGAGACAAAGCCATGGATGAACAGGCCAGTGTGCCTGAGGATACTGTATTTACTACACTGCTCAAATAAAGTTTCACTGTGCTGACAGGTGCTTACACACACATAAGCTGCATCTGAAATTGCATACTTCCCCACTATATAGTAGGTGAAAAAAAGAGTAGGCAAAAAGTAGCCGGATGGCCTACTATTTCCAGCAAGATACTGAAGTGTGCATATGATGGACACTATACTATCCCATGTGGCCACTGGAGAGGATTTTGAATGGCAGTGAAACAACACAGTTGATGCTGGGAAGCCACATGTCATTATAATGACAACATGGCGAATGTAGTATTTACAGATTATGTTCAGACTACAGACACACATACTTTTTTAGTGGCCACAAAGTAATTACTTCAAAATAAAATCAAAATAAGTAGAGAGTATGCGACCTCGGATGCTGTTTTTTAAGCAAATGCTAAGCGAGTGCTGTTTTTTTAAGCAAATATTAATATACTTACTGAATACTACACAGCATTTACATAGCATGCAAATAGTATATAAATAATATGTAAAACTGTATGTAGTAGTACAAAAAGACAAATGTTTTAAACAGTACATTGATGTCACATGATCTCACTTATTTGCATCTTTAATTCACCAGTTGAGTCCAGACGAAAAAAAATTTTTTATTCATTTTAATAACATTTTGGATTTGTAGCTCAAATGTTTTAACTTTTGAGTCAAATTAAATAATGATTCAAGAAATGGAAGTTATTTATTTGTACCCCATGAGATTTTAAGTTAATATTTAAATAATTTAACAACACATTTTCAAGTACACATCTCTCTGATGTCTGTTAATAATCATATGATATGCAGGTAAACAAATCATTTATTTTGATTGTTTTTCATTTAAATGTATTCATTTTCAACCATTCATATAATTTGATTTATTGTTAGCTTTTTAATCAACTCAATTAGGATAAGGATAAGATGACAATATTACTAAGTGAATGAATTTATGCTCAATGTGGGCAAACTGCATTGCGGGATTTAGTACACAGCAAATGTAGTAAGTTGTCTGGGTAAAATGAGTATACTGTGTGCAATATATCTACTGCATATTGACCAAAAAAAAAAAAACTAAAGTTAACATTCACTGTAAAAAAGAAAAAGAAGTTGCTGCCTTAAATTTTTAAGTACAATCAACTTGGATGTTGAAGTCATTTCAACTTAAATTACTTTAAACTGACTTTTAAAAAATGAATTGAATCTTGTATAACTTATAAAAAAGTTAGAAATTGCTTAACTTATTTTAATGTGTTAAAGCAATGTAAAAACATTTGTTGTCATAACTTATTGATCATAAAAAATCTTTACAGTGTCTCTGCTATGTCATACAGTAACTACACATTCTTCTGCCATATAAAGCATTTTTCTCCACTGAAGGCCCTTCAAAATTAGCTGTATACTACATAAAATTCAATTAGCTTCCAGTGTCAAATGACCTGACGGAGGCGTCAAAAGTCTCCGTCCCCTGACCTTGCATCCTTTAACCCGAGGCGAGTGTGCGAGTCTCCGGATAATGAAGGACTGGGAAAGGTCTGAGCACACTAACAATCCTTCAGTCTCGTCCTTTGTTCCAAAGTACACACGTACCACGCTATTTCTGCCCTGGAATTACAGGAAAAGCATTACGGGGAAAGAAAACGAGGCCAAAATGAGCGCGACATAGGGTGAGAGTGGGTGAGGGAGAGGTGTACGCCATATGACCACTTTAATGCACTAAGATGTTGCTGAGCAGGAATATTATTGATGTTTCTGTGGCAACATGGGCTGAAGCTGAGGATTATACTGCCAACACTCTTGAGAGAGAAAGAGAGAGAGGAAAAACAAGAGGATGAGTGAAAATGAAACAACTAAAAGGGCACTGAGGGTGAGGGGGGGATGGACAGAGAGAAGAGGGGTACGACAACAAGAAATGTCGGGAGACAGAGAGAGTGTCCCCTCAGCAGAGAGATGACATGGTGTATGTGTGTGTGTGTGTGTTTGTACTGTAGACTTCCAGCTTTTATATCTTCCTAGAAATCCCAGGCAGACCACCTTTCTCCCTCTAATTCTCCCTTTTTTTGCCGCTATCAATCAAATTTGCCAGCAAAATGATCATCTGTTCAGGATTATCTTGGCTCAAGCCATCTCTCGAATTACAATAGCACTACTTTTATTCATCTATCCAGAGGGTCATCGCTTAAAACGTGTGTGTGATAGTTTGTTAATGTACACTGCTGGTGTTCTACTGCATTTGCATAATTGTATGGTATTATAGTGCAGTCCAATCCATGTTAAAAGATGTATATATATATATATATATATATATATATATATATATATATATATATATATATATATATATATATATATATATATATATATATATATATATATATATAAAAATAAAGATATAGATATGTCTATATATATGCATAATACGATTATCTTCTAAATGTGATGAAAAAATACCAATATCATTTCCAAAATCCATTTTCAGAATGGTCAGATAATGGTATTGTAAATATCCATCCCTCTTTATGTAGGATTTGCAAAAAGCTTTTGTTTTGCCAGACGCTTTCGGAGTGCTGAATGAACATTCATTATATTTTATTTTTTCCTATTTTTGTTTCTCCTCATTTGGTCATTGTCGAAAAAACGTGGAACAAACATAACTCATTTGTTTGATAAATGACATTGGCATTTCAATTATAAAACCTAATTACACACTCTCTAAAGATTGTTCAAAAACTCCCTCCCACCCCGTAAACACCTGCTTCTCACATTACCTAAATTTAATCTCCACACTAAAATGTCCCCACACTTTAACTTCCAAATAAATGTGTGATTACAAAACATACTAATATGCGAGAACAGACATCAATAAGACAGAAAAGCTCTGGGTAGTTTTTTGCTAAATAAATAGCATCATTCATTATCCAGATTAATACTTACGCCGACTAGATTCCAATTAAAATAATTTACTCACATTGCCAACGAAATTTACAGGGGGAGGAAAAACAAAATAGCAGCAGGAGGTTTAAGTGTGTGTGTGTGTGTGTGTGTGTGTGTGTGTGTGTGTGTGTGTGTGTGTGTGTGTGTGTGTGTGTGTGTGTGTGGAAGAGAGAGAAAGAAGCTACAGGGTTTGTTTCTAAATGGAGTCTTAAAGGCTGTCATGAGTCAAAGTGCTCTATTTAAGGCTGTATGGGCATACAAACACAAATAAACACAAGCACACACACATTCAACCCAACAAGTGTGCAGAAAATGTGCTGATGATTGTAACGTTAACAGGCCCAATGCGTTTCATTCGGTCCAGTTAATTTTAGTGGTGAAAGGACTAATGTAATCTATTCACATCAATCGCTCCATTCCTTCCTCTCTTCCCCTCCATTTGGTATCAAAAATAATATCAACATGCTTCAATACAAAAACCCCAGTCTGACTATTAACGGCAAAAAAAGTCAATTTTAGGGTTGGCTAAATAATTTGGCAACTGTATAATACACCACGATTAAGCAGGTTCCTGAGAAAAATAAGTCATTCACATTCATATAAAAAAAAAACACACACACACACACACACACAATCTCTATGAAGCCACTAAACGTGCTCATGCTGGTCTGGGAGGTTTTATTATACATCTTGACCTAAAGCCTACCAGACATTGATGTTAGACCTTAGGAAGAAAACTGAAAGACGAAAAAAGCTGCACTCCTCAGGCTGGGCTATGTTGGGATCCATTTTCCTGTTTTCGGTTTCATTAAAATGTTGCAGCTGCTGCCACCTACAGTTGAGAGGAAGTACAGCAAGACAGAAACTTTTATTTCATGTTTTTCTTCATACTCCAGGTGTTTCTAGTTCTAAATTTTGCTTAATAAATAAAGTTTCTTCAAACTTGGGAAATTATGTAAGACACTTGGCTTATTTTAAGACTCATTTTTTCAGAGTTTGAAACCAGAATAACCTTCATAATTTAATTTTGTGACTTTCATATGCCTTTTCTGTAGAAATGATATTGTTTTACACTAGTCCAAGAGACATACTTTTATTTATTATAATATATAAGTCTGGCTCTTGTCTCATTTAAATGTATTTATTTATAATTTATAGCTTTACAAATATGCAAATAGTTTTTCTATATAATCTATCAAAATTATATGAACAAAGAGTGAAATAAAAAAAATATCAATTTTTTCACATATTATGACTGCCCCTTAGTTGTGGGTCATTTCCATGATTACCAATTTCTCCACTTGTTAGAGAACTTGGTTACCAGTAACAGAGTGTAGAGTATGTTTAAGTTGAAATAACACAAATTAGATGGACAAAATAAAAGGTAAAAGTAACTTTTAAATCTTTCATATTCACATAAGCAGCTTTATGCATCTCTTAATATACATGTTTTAATTGAGCATCAATTCCAATCAGTCTAAATAATTGTATGCATTTAGAACACATAAAATGCTAGCCTACACCACTGTCATTTCCATCACAGAATGCTATTAAATTCAATACAGTGGTGGAAATGACATTTTTTCACTCAAATATTGATGTTCAGAGAAAAAAGAAACATTAAAGAATTGTTCACATGGCCAAAGTTAAAGAAAAATCTGCATGCAATGTTATAATACAGTATCCGTACTGAGAGAATGACAGAGGCTTTGTGATGAATTATGTGAAACAAGTGAGACTACAGTAGTGTAGGAGCGGATGGGGAACAGGCTGTTTGTGCAAACTCAGTCCTCACAAAGGAAACCCACCTAAAATCCTGTCAGACTTCAAAATAAACGGCAAAACAAAGAGTCGAATTGCGTGACTGTAAAAAAAAAAAAAAATGTCTCACAATAACCTCATCTTCTAAACAAAGCTTTGTCATTTACACAAGCATTTCATGAAAACCAAAATCCATCCGCTTTGTCCCACAACTCCAGAAGATAAATTTGAACTTGTTCCCAAGTTCAGTATCTTGTTGTGTCTTGGATGTCAAAGATGCTCAGTATACATAGCCGGCTTGTATATATTATCAAATTAGTTAGTTGAAGCCAGAGTGTAGGAGAAGTATACAGAGTCACCCATCATATACACAGACGCAAAGTGCTCAGAAAGTCAGCTGAGCATCTCTTATAGATATTTAGAAGTGTATGCATGTGTATTACAGTAAGTACTCTATTGCTTTGCATTGTGTAAACATCTGCAGAAGCATTCAGGCACTCACACACAGAGTATCTGATGATTGATTTGTTTGTGTACTAGACAGAATGAGCTCTCAGTACGGAGGCCTGAAGAGGACAATCAGCAAGCTTGCTTTACGTGGAGTGTTTTTGAAGGGCAGGAATATTCACCATCAAACAGCTCTATAAAAGTCAGTTTGTGGGTTTTGTGCATTATTGAACTCACTATGTAAATAAATGAAAGTAAGCAAGATAATACCCATGACATTTTGTCATGGTGAAATGTATACCAAGTTACAGAGTAAACTGCAATTGACTTATGCTCACTGTTGGTAGCTGGTAATCTATGGGGAAAAACAGCTTTTGATGAGTGGAAACAAGAGTGTTTTTGTTATTTTTGGGCTGTTGCCTTTTTTAGAATGATAAAATGAAGAAGAGACAGGACATAATTGGGTTGCAGGCTGGACTCAAACCAATGTGAGCACCAATGTGTCAAGTTCATGTGCACTACTGCAAAAATTACACAGCGCAACTGCTTATATGTTACCGAAAGGCTCTAAATGACTAATGTAAGTGGTGCTTGTACAATATTACCATGGTGGGTTCTGAGTGGTTAACAAGATAATGCTAGGTTAAAAGACATGGGATTTTTCCTATCCACCAAGCACATATCACAAGTAGAACCCAAATGAAAGCAAACCAGGTGGACTTACAATAACTCGGGCCAATATTGCATCCATTCACATTAAAATCACTCGCAAAGACACAATACTGCATAACATTACTAATAGGCCTATTCTGTAATGTTTTAAACAAATAAATGCTGCATTGGTGAGCATAAGAGACTTTCAAAAACATTTTCAAAATCATACCAACCCCAAATAGTATGTATATATGACAGCTGCTAGTATTGCTAGTACCATGGTTTGACCCCTTGCCTTCAGAACTGCCTTAATTCTTCGTGGCATAGATTCAACAATGTGCTAGAAGCATTCCTCAGAGATTTTGGCCCATACTGACATGATAACATCACACAGTTGCTAAATATTTCTCGGCTGCACATCCATGATGCTAATGTCCCGTTCCATCACATCACAAAGGTGCTCTATTGGATTGAGATCTTGTGACTGTGGAGGCCATTTGAGTATAGTGAACTCATTGTCATGTTCAGGAAACCATGTTTGAGATGATTTGAGCTTTGTGACATGGTGCTTTATCCAGCTGGAAGTATCAGAAGATGGGTACACTGTGGTCATAAAGGGATGGACATGGTCCGCAACAATACTCAGGTAGGCTGTAGTGTTTAAGCAATGCTCAATTGGTACTAAGTGGCACAAAATGTGTCAAGAAAATATCCCAGACACCATTACACCACCACCAGCCTGAACAGCTAATTCAAGATGGATCCATGCTTTTATGTTCTTTATGCCAAATTCTGACACTACCATCTGAAAGTCGCAGCAGAAATAGAGATTTATCAGACCAGGCAATGTTTTTACAATCTTCTATTGTCAAATTTTGGTGAGCCAATGCGAAACGTAGCCTCGGTTTCCTGTTTTTAGCTGATAGGAGTGACACCGTTGTCTCTTCTGATGCTGTAGCCCATCTGCTTCAAGGTTCGATGTGTTGAGCATTCAGAGATGATCTTCTGCAGACCTCGGTTGTAACAAGTGGTCATTTGAGTTACTGTTACCTTTCTATCAGCTGAACATGTCTGGCCATTCATTCTCCTCTGACATCTGGCTTCAACAAGGCATTTTCGCCCACAAACCTGCCGCTCACTATATTTTGTCATTTTGGACCATTCTCTGTAAACTCTAGAGATGGTTGTGTGTGAAAATTTCTGAAGCACCCATGCACATTGTTCATCGTTACTAAAATCATCTTTCTTCCCCATTCTGATGCTCAGCTTGAACTTCAGCAGATTGTCTTGACCATGTCTACATGCCTAAATACATTGAGTTGCTGCCATGTGATTGGCTGATTAGATATTTGCGAAAACGAGCAGTTGAACAGGTGTACCTAATAAAGTGGCCAGAGAGTATATATTGTACATAACTTGTTAGACGTTCTAAGCTTGTATCCTGTAAAATAGAAGAGAGCAAACCGAATGCTTTTGAAGGCTCTAAGCACAAGGTCATCGCCAGAAAGTGCAGAAAGGAATAAAATGCTACCCGAAATATGAAATGGAATGAAAGAGATGAGAGAGTGAGAAGAGGTAGAGTGCTTGGGGTCACTAGATTGCAGGTAGATGGAGGCTGAGAGTGGAGAGGGCTAGAGTGCCATTACAACTCCAGTAGCAATGATGACCTTGGAGAGAATAACCGGAGTCTCTGTATTGACCAGCAGCTACATGTTTCACCCACCTAAACACTCTTGAACAAAAAAGTACATACACACATATACACATACACACACATAAATGTTCTTAATTTAATTTTGAATCCCGGATTCCAATGTGGTCAATGCATATTTTGTTTTAGTATGATCAACAATGACTTATTGGATACCCCTTTTTGTGTTTAATTATAGGTGTTAATGTGTGAGACATCATAATTGACAAAACACCTCTATAGAAGTGCAAAGTAGAAGGAATGATTGGCCATATGGGCATCTGATCAATAACTGTGAGTATCTGTAATGCACTTGTCACTCAGACAGTCTACAAACCAAATTAATAGACTGCACGCCTGTCTTTGATGAGTTTGTACTTCAGCAGAGGTGACATGCTCAGGGCAAGCGATCATGCGCTCGGGTCACTCTTTTATTGTGCAGCGGCATGTACGTATCTGTACGAGAAGAGTGAGGTGTAAATGCATCGTGGGTTTGTGTGTTTCTCTCTAATGGTCCTCGGGGGCAGGGAGCTCCTCCATCAGCAGGGCATTAGCACTCTGTTGCCCCGCCTGGGTATCGATGGGTCGCTGTGGTGATGCCAGCCCCTAAGGGCCGGCACGCCCTCTGGACCGTCTGGCTGAGTGACCTCTGACCCTGGGGCTGTTTGGCAGGGCTGCGTTGACTGCGACACAGTACTGGCCATTGATCTTCCACTGACACCAGGACAGCACTTAACACTCCGACTGTGGGAGTAATGGAGCCTGCCCGCTGTTATTACTGACCCGGTGTGTGTGTGTGTGTGTGTGAGAGTGTGTGTGTGTGTGTGTGTGTGTGTGTGTGTGTGTGTGTGTGTGTGTGTTAGATAGAGAGGCCAATACTGTGCAACTCTCAACCTTTTCTCTCACTGTCCATCTCTATCAATATTAATAATGAACTTCTATATATCCAGACGAGCAGCAGTGTGTCTACTCGAGATTAATCTTTCCTCCCATCTACCCCTCCTTCACTCTTTTCCTCTACCAGCTGAATTGAGTCTGATTCCTAGAGCCCAATTAGAACGTTTCACTTAAAAAGTACCACAGTATTACCATGGCTTTGGGACCTCATGAAACGTAATATTTCACAAAAGATCAAATTAAATTCTTTTTTTTTTGAAAAAAAAAAACAGCCTATTTTTAAGACCATTCAGCATTTTTGCACGGTCACATTGTTTTCCTAATAAAAATGTTACACAACAAAAATCTCATTAATTAAATGCAAAACAAGATATAATTTATTTACTAAAATTTAATCCATCATGTAGTATTTGATGCACTGCCTTGTTTTATGCTAATATATGGATTTTGTTTTTTGCTTAAATACATTATCAAGTATTACTGTAACAAATAATATATAACGGGTAGAAAAAAAAGTAGAAATTACATCAACAAAAAAATGTCCAGACAAACAAAACATGCTTCATTATTATGAAAATGTCACAATGCAAAAAAAAAAAAAAAAAAAAAAGCAGGCGTCTAAATTTTTTAATTTTGGTGTGAAATATCACATGGACGTGTTTTCATGAGATTAACCCATATGGTACAATAGAGATAGATTTTTGGGCATATTCTTTGTACCGCATCAATACCATATGGACGTATAAATGAACATGCAAGTCATTCAGTACCATGACATTATCATCAGATACCATTACTGTACCTTGATGCCATCAAAGTACTTTTTGCAAGGGTTTTAGGCCATGACTGACACAAAACAAAGTCTATTAATAATAGACAGTGAAAAATAATGTGTCTTAAATCAATCCAACTCTGGCAAAGGAGACAACAATACAACAGCGGATCCATTCCACACCCTCTCAGTTTCTCTCTCATGGCCACAAGCTTGTGTCTGATCGCTTCATATCTGAAGCCCATCTCTTCATTATTTACAGTATAATAGCCTGTCAGAGCCATGCAAGCCTCTCTAAATAACGTACACCCACAGTTGGGCAATGTGCATGGTGCATGCACTGGCCAGTTAGAGCTCTCTCCCGGTGGCAGCCCGGGGCTAGCTGCTAAATGGAATGCTTCACCTCAATTGAATGGGAATCATTTCTCCTTTATTTCTCCATGTGCGTGACCTTGTCTTTCTTCCCCTGTGTGAGGTGAAGGACGCAGGGGGCTCGCCGCTGGCTGGTGGGGGCTTAGTAGAGGCTGGAGAGGGACATTAGAGAAGCGGTCTTTACCAGACACGGGCCCGGAGCCCAGGTCACGGCAGGGGAAAGAGGCTCTTGAGTGATCTGATTGCCTGGTGCAGGATGCGGTGGTCCTTAGAAAGGTTGCTAATAGCATAGCCCCCTTTTAGTGAGCAGGACAATACTGGCTAATTCAATCTGATGCAGAGCTCTTGTATACACACAAGAGTACATCCAAATGTAGACGGGCGTTTAACTGAAGAGAAAAAGCGGCAGAAAACATGCATGCGCTTACGCCGACGCACACACACACATACGCGCATTCCTGCTGAGCTCAGGCTCGTTCGCACATTCGTTCCCTACGAATACTCGCTCGTATAGCTACGTGTACCGCAGACTGGAAAGGCCGATGGCACTTGTTTTGAATTGATTGCTAAAAAGCTGGGTTTTGTGGCACATGAGAGAATGGACTTAAATGATTCGCATTGATTAGTGATGCCCCAATTTGAAGCACGCTATGGGTTTCAGCTCACACTCGCAGCGAGGGTGCGCGCGCGTTAAATTGAGAGTGAGTGAGTGACAGAACAAGTGCAGATAGACTGAATTACCTCTTCATGCAACGTAATGTGACACTCCTCAATTAATATCTTCATCACGAGGGGAATGAAGTGTCAATTTAGCAAGTTAGCCGCTACAATTTGAACAACACAGCAAGTCACTTGTTTGATTGGTAAATACAATCTCACAAAGTTCTATAAAGTAAGAGGGTGGAATTACAAATAAGCCAGGTGTTTTTTAGACCTTTTAAAAACTGAATAAATAACAGGGGGACATTTGTCCAATCAGATAATGCCAAGAGAACAGTTTTGTAAAGTATGAGAGTGCCCCCAACTGGATGCACAATTAATAAAGCTAAAACAATTACAGCAGATACGCCATATAACCACCATGAGAGGTTTAAAAATGGCCGATCCCCCCCAAAAAAACACCTAAATAAACATGCCTTCTCTCCACAAGTATCGCTCTGAAGAGTTTCAGCAATGTGTTTTTCTCACTGTGTCAAAACACAGAGGTCATATGAGAGGCATTCACTGCCATTTCAGAGGCCCCAGGTAAGAGAGATGCAATTAGGACGCTAGCACGATCAATTAACCAGCTCTCCAAATCTACAGTAATTAGCTTCTCCATTGTGGAACAGTTGTAAAAAGCCACTTGGCAAAGCAGCGAAAAAGCATCGACTGGATTGTTTGGAGGGAATGTGGGTGTGTGTGTGTGTGTACGAGTATCATTGTGTGCATCTTTGTGTGCCACAAACTGTTATACAGAGTGTGATGTGATTGTGTGCTAGAGAAGGGGTGGGTGTTGGCAGGCTCTTGTACTAGTGTACTTACAAAACAATAGTGCATCTCTCAAACGGCGGTCAGATATTTGAAGATCATGGGCACGGTTTCTACCGAAACATACAGTTGTGTTACATTTGAAAGGCTCTTTTCTGAGACAGGCTTTACAGACATGCACCTAAAAAGCTCAGTGGGGAGGTTTGGCATCATCTGGCCACTGGACCCGCATTACATCAATCCCCCATAATCCTTTTGGGCCGGATGGGAAGGGAGAGGTGGGTGAAAGAAGCAGCAACGTCACCCCCACAACACTCCCCTAATTCTGCGTTCTGATTGGTCGGCACAGCCTCAATACGTTTTGTGAAGCATGAACCCCTGGGTTGGGACTAATAAATGACTTCTCCTTTCTACTGAAGATTACATCCCCTCATGGCTCCACCAAGACAATGAGACAGGAACCAACCTGCTGGAACAGAGGTGGGCCGCTCCGAACTGAGTGAGAGGGCAGAAATGAGGAGCAGTGGTTGAACCAGTATCCATTCACTAGATTCATTCACAACTTGGCCAGAAAGTTTACTCACCCTCATGTTGTTCCAAACCAGTATGACATTTTGTCTTCTGCAGAACATCAAAAAATTGTTTTTCTCCATACAATGAAAGTCATTGGGGTCCAAAACAATACTGAATGGACAAAAAACACTGAGGGCTTTTTTTTTATATATATCAGAAAGTCATGCGGGTTTACAGCAACATGAGGGTGAGTAAATGATTTTCATTTTCGGGGGAACTCTAAGACAGAAAATTCTACTTTGAGCCTTTGAAAAGAAAGATAAGAGTGGACAAAAAGCAAAAGTGTGGGGCCTCTGTCCTGTCCGGTCCTGTCCTGAAAAGCTAGTGATGTGAAACGGCTTGCGGTACATATGAAGAAGTACAGACAATGGGCAAGCCAAGCAATCAGCCCGTTTCTACACTTCTCTGCGCCGCGACCCAAAAGCAGGGGGTGTGGGCTTCTTAATCTTGCTTCTCTTGCCAGAGCTGGGATCTGGAGGTGTCATATTCCTCCAAAACATTCCTGCTCCTTTCGCTCCAAATGGCCGACGTTTTGTCGCCAGTGCAGGGCCCCTGTAATGAACCTGGGGGGGGGATCTTCAGAACTCAATGACTGGACGTAATTACTTCTCTCCTTTTCTTCGGTCCCTTTCTCTGCACTGGCTCTCCCTCAGAGCAGCACTGGCCCCCAGCTTTCAGGCTGGCTGGTCAAATACAAAAGACAGGCTGCACCATGTCCAGCTGGGGAGGGGGGAGTATTTCAGGATCCAGAACCCCCGATCAGCTGTCACCGAGACACTAAGCGACTCAGCACTCTTCACCAACGCCTGTGACCTCACAGAACCGACCTTGACAACATCAAACATATTAGACAAGATTTTTTTGATTCATCCTTATCAACCTTAACTTTTGTGAATTATGGTTAAGTATATTAGTCAAGGTACAATGGACTAAAGATACACAATATCTGTTATCATCCGATTTATTAATATCAATATTGATACTGGATATATATCAGCTGACATTTCAAATTTAACTGTTCATGCTTATTTCTCCTGTTTTTACATTGATTACCTTCACCAATTATTTAAACACCAACTTAAAAGTTTACAAAACACTTTAATAACACTGTTAAATGTAATCTTGAGAAAATCTCAAAACGAATATAAATTTTTCTCATTGTACATAATGTTGTAATACCTAAATTCACTTAGCATTTATAAATGATTGATTTTAGATTGTCTAGAATGACAAAATTGTCTAGAATTATAATATCAACCATAACATGAAAATAATTAACAGTTTATCGCATTGACCAGAATGTTATTATTAGTGCATCAAAGATAAAATTGCGATATATATTGCAATAAGTGATTCCAAAATAAATATATAAAACCCGTTTTTGACTAAATGTTGGTGAATTTAAGTGTCTAATAATATAGAGATAAATACCTCTGTTTATTTAACAGGTTTTCACCATAGGATATAAAGTTTTAAATTAAACTAAAATATTCAATATTTATATAAATGATTCAAATTAACATTTGTAAAAACATAAAAGCCTATTCAAAATAATACATGGCATGTAACTGACATGCCATGTCTTTTTTGAATAGGCTTTTTTCTGTTAATTTTATGTTAATTAGGTAACAAACATGTAAACCAAGAGACAGCACTTACAAAAAAAAGTGTGTGAGAGTCATTACATTGAGTGCTTTACAGACGAACATACATACATTCCGTACGCATCCCTCCCGGGAGTCAGGTTTTTTGGAGTGCTGCCCAAGCTCTGAGTCAGAGTTGGCCATTCACATGGCTTGTTCTCCACCAAGATGCTAATCAGATAAATGATCTATTTGCTTTAAAACTTCATCAAGTACATTAGGGCTGCTGGAGACCTGGCATGGTTGCTAGGCAAAGTGGGAACTGGGGACTCAATACAGGTGAAAGGGTGAGTTCGAGCATTGAGGGGGTCCACAAACGCACCAATAGGATGACAAAAAAGTGCAGTCTGATGGATTGGGTAGAGATATGAGAGACAAATTAACTACATTTCATTAATCACATACAAGTCCAATGGGAGCACAGAAACGCACATTCACAGAGAAACAGAGGTCTATGAGTAATCTGTTGTTCTCTAACAAAAAAGTGCTTAAAAGTACCATGGTACTACCGTGGTTCTTTAGACATGGTACGATGGAACAACCATGAAGAAGGCTGAGCTTGATTTGGCATTTGATTTGACTTTTTGATTAATTAATGAAATAATAAAGAAAAAGATTGCATCTGTATTACAACTCTGTAATATATTTAACATTAAGATGCTGGTGTCATAAGTGTAAGTTTGCTCTCCTAAGCTTAAAATTTGCCCCTGATAGATATCCAAAATAGATGTTAGTCTGAAAGTGTCTATCCAGCCACACTGTTGCTCTTGGAAAGTTTTAAACACCCTTTATCTGTGATAAAATCACAGCAAAGCATGGCGTCTCATGATTTTATCAAAGTAATTCAAATGTTTAGGACAACAATTGTGTGAACTTCATCAAAGCCTAGCCTCACCTTTGAGGCCAGTTAGTTCACAGGCAAGTGAATAGTCAAAAACGTAATGCATGACGGGCAAAAGGTGAACCCCTCAAAAGGTGAAAACTTGAAAAAATGATGGAGAAAATGTCTAATATTACACAAGTCCGGAGTGTGAATATCTAGGGTGTTATTATTTTCTTCATTCTCCCTCTCTCCCATCTAATTCCAGACGAGAAGGGACCTTTGCAACAAAAGAAAAAGTGTTACCTGGCTGCTAAGGTATGTTAGTAATTACAGTGGCATTACACCCCGCACAATGTCCCTGCAAAGTCTAGTATTGTAATTTCTTTCCCTCAGGGTTTCCTTTATCACATCTCTTAACTCTGATACAGCTCGCCCCACTGCTGACCCCTGTAGCCACGATTAAGAACATTTGCTTTTATACTCGTGCTTATATAGAAAAGCAAATCCTTTTATGATGCCATCTTGCACATAGCCAGAAAAAGAACATTATGTTTTATAATAATGCTTACCATAATGACTTTAATCTGGGTCAGTTATTTATCATTCAGCACAGAGTCCAGGTCAGTTCTGATTCACTCAAACATACACAATATTTCCCGTTGGTGGCTTTATCATGAAAGCAGTTCTTGGCCTTTTCACCAGTAGCACCATTTTTTTTTTTTTTTTTTGGACACTTTTGCACACAAGGTTTAAAATTAACTTTGTGTGAAATTAAAAATTTACCAGTCACATTTTTAGCATTACGTTAAAAAATGGATATAGTATAAGTGAAATAGAAAAAGGAATACTCTCAAACAGTCCTTATTTGAGAATAAAATCCTGAAGTTTCAAGTATAAAGTCGTAACCAGTAGCAGTATTTAAGGGTTAGTTGACCCAAAAATGAAAATTATCCCATAATTTACTCACCCTCAAGCCATCCTATGCGTGTATGACTATCTTCTTCCAGCCAAACACAATCGGAGTTATATTTTTTTTATATCTTCCTCTTCCAAGCTTTATAATGGGAGTGAATGGTACCATTTTGAAGCCCCAAAAAGCGCATCCATCCATCATAAGAGTAATCCATATGGCTCCAGGGGGTTAATGAAGCATAGTGATGTGTTTTTGTAAGAAAAATATCCATATTTATAACTTTATAAACTATAATCACTGGCTTCCAGAGAGCACTCTTCCGCTGGAACTAGACTAGCGTACGGCCATTATCTATAAAACTTGGAAGAGCCAGGATATTTTTTAATTTAACTCTGATTGTGTTTGGCTGAAAGATGAAAGTCATACACCTGATGGCTTGAGGGTGAGAAAATTATGGGATAATTTTCATTTTTGGGTGAACTAACCCTTTAACATTAAGTGGCATGGCATCTTACGCACAGAAGCCATTGGCACATACTGCTCTGCTTAGTGGCACATATAGTGGCACATCCGGTTTTCATTGGCATGTGCCACTAAAACTTGTGAAATGTGTACAATAAATATAAGTACATACAATGGGCCACGAGGCAGACATTTAACATATGGAGAAGCCTAATGGTTGTTGTAAATATTAACTCCAGGATGCAAGTAATAAACTTTTTTTTTTTAAAGCAACAAACGTATTATTAATTAAATGTCACGTTTAGTGCATGTGTCACAAGACAATTGGAGGTGCCACAACATACTGTATGGTGACATACGGCAATCCATCAGCACACGTCACAAGTTTTAGATTCAATTGGCACATGCCAATGACAGCCGGATGTGCCAATGGCTTTTGTGCATAAGATGTTATGCCACCTAAAGTTAAAACCGCCTCTTGTCCTAACATTGCTGAAGCTGTAATATTTTGTCAAAATTATGAAAATAAAGTATTTGACATTATGTCACTAACATCTGCAGTTTTTGTATAACAATTATAACTCAATAAAATAAAATATCTCTATAAATAATAAAACATATTGTAAAATACGATGCCGCTTCGGTGATATGTTAGAATAAATAAACCTAAAAAAAAAACTGACAATGCTGTGTGAACTGAGAACAGCCATAAATATTTCTTATTGGCCAAAATTATTATTATTGATAAAAAATAAAATGAAAAAAATTCTTTGCAATATTGATCATTATTTTGCACATTTGAGATAAAAAAAAAATTGTACTAGTAGTAGACGGTTTAATTTGATTGACTGAATAGTTCACATTGCTTACAACAGCGGGTAGTTCCTAATAAAGTTTCCAGCCAACTGGCGAGAAACTGTTCTATTTATTCGGCAAGGACAATTCTGGTTGGCATTTGGTGCTTGGCGAGTGTTAATTTTTGGACCCTGTCTGTCTGCACACGTTCAACAGGCCGTTCTGCAGTAATGAGGGCTTGAGTCTGGTCAGCGAGCCGTCCTGTAAACAGTCTGAGAGCAGCGTTAATTAACTCTCACCAACACAGGAGAGCAGAATAAGGCAGAGATGGAGAGGCAGACCTCTGACCTCTGCAGGTCTAACCAGGCCTCATTGGACAGCCTCAATCTGAGCAATTAGTACACCGGGTCCCCCAATCTACATAATTGCCCAAGCAGGGGGTAGAACAGACGGGCATATGAGTGGAGACCATTGGGCGCACACAAACAAACACATGATTCACATAAAAAGAAAGACACACACACACTAATAACACTTATTTAACTATGAAAAGGCTCTAAAAGTCACCATAACACATGGATTTGTAATAACTACAATAGTGGGGTCTTCAGCAGAAACCCTGCTGAGACTGAGCACTGCCTGTTAGCAAGCCTGAAAGTCGTAATTTTAAAGAGGATCAGTTCCTCCATCTCATCATGTGACCTCTATAAAGAATGTTCACTCAGGATAAAGAACCTGGCTGGACTGGCTGAGAGTTTCCTACAAATACCCAATGACGTTTGGTTCTGTTAACGGTTCTCTTCTCACACATGCATTCTTCATCCAATGCGGACAGAACAGTGTCCTAAAATACTAGCATCTAGCTACTGGATCTAAAGCATAATCTCGCACTGATCTTTGCAATTCGATTACTGAATGATACTTTTAAGTGAATCCCACACATACAGCTTCCAGCTTAAAAAGGTAAAAAGTTATTTCACAGGTGTTTATAATACAGTGTATGATGTGTAGTTAGATACACATGAGTTTTACACATACACAAGGCCTTAAATCATGTTTCAAAGCACATAACATTACAATAATAATTAACGTAAACAAAGAGCTCTGACTTGTACCACCTGACAGCTGCAGATTCATTTCACCATTGATAATGTTGGGGATGGAAAGGCATAGCGCCAAACATTAGTCCCAAACTGATGAGTAATATCTTCTTGTGGTGTATAGATCCAAAAGGAACTTAAAAATCAGAAAAAAGATCAAAACACGAATATAGACCAAAATGTTTTATTGTCCAGAGGCCACAAATAAAGTGCAAAAAAAGTGCAAGAGTGCAACACGTTTTCGGGTTCAACCCTTCATCAGTGCCATGTGTGCTGATAATGTTGCCATAGAGAAACATAATTACGAGTCCAAGGACGTGAACATCAGATATGTATATGAAGTTGCCACATTCGACCGTTCCAAACGCGCCATATTGGAACAGTCAGCATCACTCACAGTAAGAATCAATGATGCCACAACATTGCGCAGCTTCTGGTTGTGAACCCATCAAGAATGAAAATTCCAGAAGGAATGGGATAACCTTTCACAGGTGAGAATGTGTTGGTTTATGTTTTCATATGTATTAACTCAATGTCAATATTACATGTTTTTGCTATATGGTACTTTTATGCTATGGTTTTTACTTTTACTATGGTAACTTTTTAATGTCATGTTAGCAGACGCCTTCCTTCGTCTTGCTGTATTGTGTGTAAGTCTATTGCGGATAAAGATAATAATACATGCATCAAACTACGGTTGCAGATGCTCAGTCAACTTGCTTTGAAGTAGAAAGACTAACATGGTATTTACTTGTAAAATGTATTCCAATAATCGTTACGTCAGAAGTTCATGATTGGTCCAAAGCAAACTTCTTTCGTCAACTACATCACCTGGCTGCAAAGAGCTCCTCTGAAATGAGTATCAGTATTCCAAATTAAGAATACTACAACTAAATTTTTCTTTAGTTTTTAACCAACTCTGACCCAAACATATGACAGCAGAAGAACTGATGTTTGAATCCAAACCAGTGGTCAACAAGCCTCTCTAAAGCTCTTCATGTCCACCCAGCATGTTCAGATAAGACCTTTTGTGTCTCTCTTGATCCCTGCTGGAAACAACAGCACTTAAACCCACAGCACCATCAACCCTTCCAACCCTGACAAGTTGGATCACCGTAATCCATACATTTGGATAGCTAATCCACATTCAGTGCCTCAGAGGACATAGAGACCTTTCGGCTTGTCAAATCCTGAGACAAGGATTTTAAACTGGGTATGTGAGGTGGGTAATACATGGGGCATCCCCCCCCCCTCCTTTGCAGACAATGAGCCTGCCCAGCTGAGCTGACAAGGACATGGGGGAGATGTTTGGGCTTACCAATGCGTAAGATCAATTAAGGGTGGTTGAGAGGAAGGTCTGAAAAGAGAAGCGATGACCCTGCCGTAGAGGAGAGCTATGCTGCCCCTTTTCACTAATCCAGTAAAAGAGACAAATATTTCAAGACATTTCAGTCCACAATCTACTAAAAACCAGCATGTGATCAGTCTCCTTCCTATACTAAAACAAGTAATCTGCATTAAAAAAAAAGTTTTAAATATGTTTTCAAATAAAAACATCTGAGCCATTCTTTCATCCACGCAACAAAGAACCATAACTGGCGACAGATTCAGAAAAGTGTGTCTTCGGTGTATCTGCCGAACAAGTCCTTTTGTGTTCAACAGAAGAAAGGTATGGAACGGCATGAAGGTACATTTACATTTGTGGACAGACTTTAATACTGCACTACAAAGGCAAAAAAGTATTAATTTCTTCAAAAAAACTAGAATCTTACTAACCCCAAAACTTTTAAATGGTAGTGTATAACATGAAAATGTGCATTTCACAGACTATTTAATGCACTAGGAAAGAATAATATACTTTAACCCCCCTGTCATAGACAGCAGGAGTCAGTAAGTTGCTTATAATGAGGTGCTTATGAGGCTCAAGTGTGCCTGCCTCTGGTGTGCCATGGAGCTGCAGCTTTATCGGACCCCCTGCTGCCTGCTATAGGTCATGTTCAGCTTTAGACTACAGTGAAATATTCATAATCAAAGTATAGCAGACTGCATTAAAAGAACACGATTACCACCATGTGATCTGTTTCACAACCTACATGCAACAACTGAAGTCTGAACGTGAACAGAAGAGATACTCACAGACATTTCCTGTGTTGTCAAAGCTGCTGAGCACCTCATCTACTCTAATAGGTCCAAGATTGTCTCTGTAATGCATTAAGAAACATGATTTAGACATAAATATGCCGAGATGCTGACCAAATATTAATATTAGAATGAAATGTGAACAACATAATGCGTTTACAGTTTTTCTCAGTCGCCTTGGTGCATTTCTCAGATCATAACTGAAACTCTCAAAACTTGTTCAGCCTCCACATCATTTAGTCACGTGTGCACATCATAAAAGCAATCGATTATGTACAATTGCCTGCTGTTTCCTAAATTATCAATTGCTTATGTCATGTTGATCAAAATATATTATACTGGTTCCCTGCTGATTAGTCTTACCCCTCAAAACATTAGTTCTTAGTACGGAAGCGTATTGCATTCACTTGAGAAAAAAAAATCTACTCTGTTTTTCTGAATTAATGACTTAATTATCTCAGAATTACGAGATAATTTTTCATGAATAAAAAAGGTTTTGCTCTGTTTTTCTGAATTAATGACTTAATTATCTCAGAATTACGAGATAATTTTTCATGAATAAAAAGTGTTTGCTCTGTTTTTCTGAATTAATGACTTAATTATCTCAAAATTATTAGATAATGTTTTCTTGAAATAAAAATATTTGCTCTGTTTTTCTGAATTAATGACTTAATTATCTCAGAATTATGAGATAATTTTTCATAAATAAAAAGTTTTTATTCTGTTTTGCTGAATTAACGAGTTCATTATCTCAGAATTAAGAGATATTTTTTATTTAACAAAAAATTGATGTTTTTCTGAATTAATTACTTAATTATCTCATAATTTTGAGATAAGTCATTAATTCAGAAAAACAGAGCAAATATTTTTATTTCAAGAAAACAATCTCATAATTTTGAGATAATTAAGTCATTAATTCAGAAAAACAGAGCAAATATTTTTATTTCAAGAAAACATTATCTCATCATTTTGAGATAATTAAGTCATTAATTCAGAAAAACAGAGCAAAAACTTTTTTTCCATGAAAAATGATCTCGTAATTCTGAGATAATTAACTCGTTAATTCAGAAAAACAGAGTAGATTTTTTTTCCTCAAGTGAATGCAATACGCTTCCATATCTTTGCCATTAAATGCAAAATGGTTGTAGTTGTCATAAACTGTCAAGCATATTTTCTATACATTTCATTTCATGTCCTGAATTGATGAATTGCGGAGGTGAATTTTGAATTTCACTATTGAAGGTAGTGAGAACAATTTCACTATTCACTATTTCACCATTACAGTTCTCTAAAATAGCTCAGAGGTGCATCTCATGAAGCTTCATTTGGCATTTAGACAGAGCACAAAACAGTGTTACAAATTCTGACAATAGAAAAACAACAAGGAAACAGACAGGGTCAACAGTCAGGAAGAAGAAGAGAAGTAAGGATGCGTCGAAAGGTAGAGCCGAATGTTGGGAGAACAACCTTGTCCTCAATCATTCAAAAGTTTGTAGACAAAACAGGTATGGAATCAGACAATGTTCACTACTTAATGTAATGCTATATAACAGTAGTCCATTTGCATTTGCACATAGAGTAATGTATAAATCTGTACAGTTGAAATGTATATAAGCCATACAGACAAAATGCAGTCTTGTGCATTTTCAATCATTGCCATCAAAATCGTAGCCAAAGTTTATATCTGAAAATACAGAGTACTCTGTTATATTGACAATGTGGCTAAGCATACCCTGGCCTAGTGAAAAAACCTATACCATATATAAGAAATGTACCAAAGCGACTGAGAAAAACTGTAATCATCATACTGACGTGAACAAAAAGAACACTTAAACCAAAAATTAACATTATGTCATCGTTTACTCACCCATTCTGCAATAAATAAAAGCGGTTATTATTAGCAGAATGTCCAAGCTGCTCTTGATGTTACATACAATGACAAGAATTATGAGAATGGCTGTGAAAACACTTAAATGTCATCTAAACTCTAAAATAGAAGTCACACAGGGAACTTTTATGTTGTTTCTATGTTGATTGTTTTGATATTTTTGGAGTTTGACACCTTTAGTCTCCATTCATTGAATGAAAAAAAAAATCTGCATGAACATACTTCAGAACTTGTCCTTTTGTTTCACAGAAGAAAGAATATCATACAAGTTTGAATGACATGAGGGTGAGTAAAAGATGACAAAAGTTTCATATTTGAGTGAACTATCCTTTAAAACGGGAAGTCCTTGTGAGACTATGGGTATGTGGAAATGAAAAACACCAACAAATAGTGTACTCAACACTTTCTCCAGCATACCTGAGTAAGGCACTGTACTGGGGAAAGATTGCACTTCTGTACTCCACCCACTGCCCGTCTGACGGGTCATCCGTCTCTGTGGGAGTGACCCTGCTCCTGGAGAACAGGTTAAAGGAGGAGAATCTTCGTACTGACACCTGCTGTACATCTGAACTGTCGAGCTGCTTCCGTTTCAGAACCTGCATTGTAAGAGACACATAAGATGCTACTACCTGGACACATCCATATGTCTAGCGTAATAAACGCATTACATAACGCATTATATTTACGATTATTTAATAAATGCAATCAGCTGTGCATTGAAGGACATATACTGAAATCCCCCTCACCTGTCTTAGAAGACCCCATCGTGCACGGGCCACATCTGTTCCACAGTGAGAGTCGTGATTTTGGTGATTATTCGCAAGCATTTCTGTCGCAGCTAACGGAGGATCTTTACATTTATTCATGCCAGAGCAACCTGATCGATTTGTTTTGTCTTCATGCGGAAAATAACGGAGAACTACAACGACAACAAAGTGCAGAGTCTAGTCGAAGGCTTATTTGGCATTTGTTCTCTGGATGTGGTTAAATTCGATGGTTCAATTTAATACCGTTTTTACCAATTCGCCGGTATGTACTGGTCTCTGTTGCTTAGTAATAAAATCCCACGCTACTTCCGTACACCACCTCCTCTTGTTAGAGGAGGAAAGGAAATCCAATTCATTACCAGAGTCTTCAAACACTCTGCTCTATCGGCTATCATCTATGATTTTTTGACTCGATTACTTTTGCCTGAACTAGATGTCATATTTTAGCGCCATTGGTGATAGTGAGTCTGACTCATTTCTGCGAATCGGTTCTTTTGAACAGTTCGGTTCAAAGAGCCGATTAAAAAAAGCCATAGCGTAGCTTGACAAATTTATTTTGAAATACAGCCACGTAATCAATGTGAGGTACATATTCTGTAATAGCGGTGTTTATTTTAAGTTCATTCGTGTTCTAGCTCATTTTGTTGCAGCCATTCAGCTCATAAAATAGTCATTAACAACATACAGTTTGCATTCACATTCAACATTACAAAACTCACCTTTATCAGCTAATTCAGTGTACTATTCGATTCTCGGTGTATTTTTAGTCGGACATGTCCGAAAGAGGTTCAAGTGTTGATAGAGAACCGCTTTGACCGATTGATTCTGACTGGGTAAATGAATAGTTCAAACAGGTTTTGTGAACCAATTCAACCGGTTCATTAAAATGATCCGAATCAATTGAACGGACATCGAGTGTCAATCAATGCGCCACAGTTCTACAGAATAAGCACATGGGGCTGCAGGGAGGGAGGTTTACATATTTTGAATGTGACACTTATCCAGAATGAATAATGCACTGTATTTTTGACATTTAAGGTAGCAGAAAGACGCTGTTCATTCATAATCAGAAACTAAGGGACATTCTTGCTGCATTAAATGAATCGTATCACCTCCTCATATCTGCTGCTTTTGCGATCAGTTTCACGCAATATAACGTTACATCGGGCGAAAATACAACCATTAATTTCACGTCTTTACACCGAGGTAATGTCAAGTTTATACATGTTTTGGTTTTACGTTTGCACGTACTTTTTGCGTAACTGCTGTAATGAACAATTGTTTGACATTCGCTGAACAAAAATCATTCATAGATTCTAAAATATGTAGCATTAAAAAAATAGAATGTAAAAGTGTGAATTTAGTGCAGAAGCAAGAAAAATATTGTTATTCATTTGAAACAGTATATCAGCATGCATAATAATAATTAATAAAAATAACTACCAAAATACTGTTTAAATTGCATGTAGATGGAGTATCATACTGCAAATCAACTTCTCAATGGTGTTTTGTGTCAACTGTCATTTAGGGATTCTCACAAACTACAGCGGAGCTGTCTAAAGCCCAACTGCAGAAACTCAGAGTTCAGGAGCAGCGTTTCAAAAGAAGATTGCATTCGATTCATAGGAAGTTTGCCAATGTGCCAGAAAATTCTGAGGTAAGCGACTGTAATGGTGCCAAGTGTGTATAATACATATGATTGATACAAGTTTTAAATCAGTTTGAGTCATCATCCCCTCAACATCATCTCAAGTTTCAGGGACACCATCATGTATACTTTGAAGATGGCAAAGGAATCTACAGATCGACCCTGGGACACGGTAAATATTAAAGAGGAACCATTTCAAAAAATACTTTTTCTAGTTCCAAGTAGAAACCAGTAAATCTATGCATACAGGTGAGCAAGAGATGGTGGAGGTGTTCAGAGCAGACTGGGGAGAAGATGGATATGGAAGCATCCAGAGGGTCAGACTCTCTCCCACAGAGACCATGCTGGCCATCACTGTGAAGAAAGACCGCCATGAGGAGACCAGATGCATGTTGGTCCATCTAGGTGGTGTCAACCTGCATCAAAATGCCATTTTGGTTTTAGACAACGTGCTCAGCTTTGGTAAGATTTACTAAACTTTTATAGAAACTGAAACAGAGTTTTTCCTCCACAAATGTCTTCTCTCTTGCAGAATGGGCAGCAGATGATGTACTCTTCTACAGTACACAGGAGACTCTTCGTTGCTTGCGTGTTTTCCGTCTTCATCTCAGTGATTCTGGTGTCCAAACCACCCTTGTTTATGAAGAAAAGGATCCAGAGTAAGACCAGAGTGTGCTTAAAGCGGGCATGAAATGGAACTTGTGATTGTCTTTTCTTCCCTATTGTGATGTATAGCTGAGTGAAATGGCCACTTGAAAAAAAAAAAATATATATATATATATATACACAGTGGTGGCCAAAATTATTAGAACGGTAAAATGATCAAAAGTGACTATAAGACATTTATTATGTTGCAAAAGCCTTCTATTTCAGATAAATGAAGCCTTGGTGAGCAGAAGAGACTTCTTTTAAAACATTAAAAACTCTTACTGTTCTAATAATTTTGGCCACCACTATATATATGCACGGATAAGTAATTTACAAATATTGCAATATTCCATAAAAAATGAAGAATAGTCCATTTTGATTTCATGGTGACTTTAAGTCCTAATTGTTGGTGAAGAGTTATTTTGTCCAGCATTGATGTGGTCTTCTGCCACAGGTTCTTTGTGGAGGTCAGTCGTTCCAGAGACCAGAGGCTGGTGACCATTAACTGCAGTAGTAAGATCAGTTCTGAGGTCTGGTTCATTGACAGCAAGACTCCACTTTCATTCCCCACCCTCATCCAGTCCCGCCAACCTGGTCTTCTTTACCATGTGGAGCACTCGGACAACCACCTGTTCATCCTTGCTAACACTGGAGCACATCAGGAGTATCAGGTTAGTCCAGCACCAAGAGACTTGAGCATTATTGTTCAGAAAATTATGAGTAATTTTTTTCTTTCTCAAATCTCAAGCTGCTTAGGGCACCATTAGCCTCTCCGTCCATGCCACACTGGGTGCCTGTGTTCAGTGCTGTTCCAGGAACAGTCATTAAAGATATGGAGCTGCTTCAGGATCACTGTGTGTTCACAGTAAAGGATTCACAGTGTCGACTTCAAATCCAGACTCTTACCACAAAAGAGCCCTATCAGTTAAACACCCTCCAGGTGTGACAAATCCCAAATTCACATACACAAGTGTTTATTTATAATGATGCTAATTTAAAGAGACAGGTTTTATTTAAATTTTAGATATGTTTTACTGGATAGATGACATCTTATTTAATTAATTTCTTATTTCTTTTCACTAATGTATTAGAAAGTCTAAAACCTTTACTTTTTCTGTTAGGACTGTTTTTATGCTCTTGGTCTCAGAGAACCTAATGATGTATATGTTCACTACACTAAAGTTTGGCGTCAGTAAGATTAATTCATTGATTGATTGAAATTAATACTTTTATTCAGCAAGGATGCATTAAATTGATCAAAAGTGACAGTAAATATGTTACAAAAGTTTTCTGTTTCAAATAATCTTTTAAACATTCTGTTAATCAAAGAATTCTGGAAAAAAAAAAAGTATAGTGGTTTCCATAAAATTAATTAAGCAGCACAACTGTTTTACCATTGATAATAATAATAAGAAATGTTTCTAGAGCACCAAAAGGATCATGTGACACTGAAGACTGGAGTAATGATGCTGAAAATTCAGCTTTACCATCACAGGAATGAATTACACTTTGAAATGCATTCAAATATAAAACAGTTATTTTATTTTGTCATGATACTTCACAGTATTACTGTTTTTGCTGTATATTTTTGATCAAAATAACATGGCCTTAATGAGCATAAGAAACTTCTTTAAAAAATATTGAAGTTAACCTCTTATTATTTTGACAAATAATTTGAAAGACCTAGGATGTCATTAAACCTTTTAATCCTTTACTATAAAGTAAGCATAAAAGTTTATTACATTGTGGAAAGATAAAATAAAACAAATCTTAATAGAAAATTGTCAGGGTAATAATCTCGGGTCTCTAAAGACCCCTAACATAAGTGATGAAACCTTTTTCATAGAGCGCATTTTATACATATTATCAAATTTACATTTTGCTTCTAATCATTTCTCATGAAGAAAATGCCACAAAGAACTTTTTTTTGATATATTAAAAGGCTCTCTCAGACCCCATGAGGGTTAATCTGATACATTACTATGGTCCAAAGATAGGATCCAAAATGCTTTTTGTACTTTCTAACAGAAATGTTTCTATTTTGCCCTTAGCTTCCCCACTGGGCCTGTGATTTATCACCACAGCGTGTTGGGACTGTGGACAGAGTGTCATTTGGTTTTCTCCTGTCCTCCCCAGTGCACCCACCTGTACACTACCTCTATTCCTCCAGAAAACAAAAGCTCTCAATAGCAGAGGAAGACACCCGGTATATCTCCCTCCCTGAGTTCAACACTACACGCCTGCAGGCAGCCAGTCAGGTACAAATTATTTACATATGAGAAGTCATAAAGCTACAATAGTACAAAAAGCTGCCCATGTTATTCCAAAAAGCCATAATATCCCAATGTCTGACTTTTTAGGATGGCACAATGGTGCCTTTGACTCTCCTCCATATGCCTGCATTATCTGAGCTGCATAATGCTCCACTGCTTCTGCATGTATATGGAGCGTATGGTGTCGACCTCGATATGAGCTTCAGTCCTGAGAAGAGACTGTTGCTGGAGGACGGCTGGGCTCTGGCCTACTGCCACGTCAGGTACTGAAGTTCAACTCTAAACATCTTTTTTTCATAGGGATTCTGAAACAAAATGCATGTTTATGTGTGCATGTGCTGTTTGTGACTGGGCAGGGGTGGTGGTGAGCGTGGTCTAGCGTGGCATCGAGCGGGCTCCGTGCTGCAGAAGCGGAGGGGAGTGGAAGATCTCGCTGCTTGCATTCAGACTCTTCATCACTTGGGAGTGTCTCAACCTGCTCTAACCGCCCTCACCTCTCGCAGTGCTGGAGCTGTCCTAGCGGGGGCGCTGTGCAACCATAACCCACAGCTTCTTAGAGCTGTAATTCTACAGGTGGATCCTCAATACATCATTGAGCACACATTCCCTGAGCCATATTTCCACAAGATAAATTACATTGCAATTCTCGGCAGGTGCCTTTTCTGGATGTTCTTGGCACAATGCAAGACCCTTCCCTGCCGCTTACTGTTGAGGAGAGGGGGGAGTGGGGAGACCCCCTTATAAGGGAACACAGAGACAACATTGCATCTTACTGTCCCTGCCACAACATTATACCTCAGGTAAATCACTCAGATATCACATACAGTACACTACCGTTCTAGATTGTAGAGGTAGTTTTTGTTTTTCTTATTCAGCAAGGATGCATTAAATTGATCAAATATGATAGGAAAGACATTTATAATGTTGCAAAAAAAAATCTATTCATAAAGAAATCCTGAAAACCATAATGTATCATGGTTTCCACCAAAATAAGAGGCAACACAACACAATTGTTATCAATGTTTTTAGCATTGATAACAATAAGAAATGTTTCTTGAGCACCAAATTAGTACATAAGAATGATTTCTGAAGGATCATGTGACACTGAAGACTGAGGTAATGACTGCTGAAAATTCAGCTTTAACATCACAGAATGTATTCAAATAGAAAAGTTTTTTGTATAGTTTTACTGTATTTTTTATCAAATAAATGCAGCCTTAGTGAGCATAAGAGACTAGTTTTAAAATAAACTTTTGATTAGTAGTTTGTGTCTAATGATTCGAGGGCTATTTTAATAATTGTTTCTTATTTTTTCCACAGCTTTACCCACCAATTCTGATCACTGCATATTCAGAAGACCGCAGAGTTCCTTTATCTGGGGTCATGAAGTATGTGGAAAGGTTAAAGAAGGCCATCCAAATGTTTACCGCTCGGGTTGATGTTAACGGTGAGTGTATAAATGCGCTCTTTTTAATCAGTTCTCTAAAGCAATTATAGTCCACAACTAATGGATGTTCTTGGGCATAAAGTGGACATTTACAAATCTGTGAAACACACGAACTTGAGTGGTATATTACTTGTAATAGTGGAAACAGCAATATAATAAAAGCCAGGAAAAATATATTATTTACCAGAATAAATTTCCCATAAACAATTCTTCCATCAAGAATTGACAAAAAAATAAAGCCCAGTAAAGTTAAAAAAAATAAAGGCCCGCCCACTCGGCCCAACGACAGTTTTCAATAATCATGTGAGGGTTTCCTGCGCGTTTTGTCTTTTCAGTGTGGCAAAGTAGTTTAATTCCAATTTACTTTTATCTGACTCAATTTTATCGTGACCTCGAATTGGTTATTGGTCATTTATATGATAATTTATCTAGACACTTGATTATTCTATTTAACTTTTTACTTTATATTTTACTCATTCATTTGGAATCTATGTCGCCCAGAGAGCCTCGCGCTGGCCCTTTAAAGGTGATGATACACAGGGCAACTTTTTGAGCAATATTGCTGGGCAATGTTGACGTCAATGGGCAAACAGATGAGACGCAGGGCCCACGACCGATCTCAATTATCCAGATAGAAATTTGTTACCCATTTTCAATGGGAAAGTGCCCAAGTAACAATCGCTCGGCAACATTGCCCAACAACATTGCTCAAAAAGTTGCCCTGTGTATCATCACTTAACACGGGTCTTGCGATCACAAACTCGTCAGTCTTGGTCACTAGACTATGGAAGCTTGTTTCCGCCACTGAATAAAACATTTTAAAAGATAATTGCGACTTTTTATCTCACAATTGCGAGTTTACATCTCGCAATTCTGACTTTATTTCTCAGAATTGCGAGATATAAAGTCAGAATTGCGTGAAATAAAGTCAGAATTGCGTGATATAAAGTCACAATTGCGTCTTATAAAGTCAGAAATCTGACTTTATATCACGCAATTCTGACTTTATATCTCAGAATTCTGACTTTATATCACGCAATTCTGACTTTATAACACATAATTGCGAGTTTATATCTCGCAATTCTGACATCTTTTCTCGGAATTGTGAGATATAAAGTCCAATTCTAAGGGGGGGAAAAAAGACGGACTTTTTTTTTTTTTTTACAGAATAGTTTATATCTCACAATTCTGACTTTATAACACGCAATTGCGACTTTATATCATGCAATTCTGACTTTATATCTCCCAATTGCGTGATATAAAGTCAGAATTCTGAGATATAAAGTCAGAATTCTGAGATATAAAGTCAGAATTGCGTGATATAAAGTCGCAAGTGCGAGAAAAAAAGTCAGAATTCTGACTTTATAACACGCAATTGCGACTTTATATCATGCAATTCTGACTTTATATCTCCCAATTGCGTGATATAAAGTCAGAATTCTGAGATATTAAGTCAGAATTCTGAGATATAAAGTCAGAATTGCGGGATATAAAGTCGCAATTGCGAGAAAAAAAGTCAGAATTCTGACTTTATAAGACGCAATTGCGACTTTATATCTCGCAATTCTGACTTTATATCTCAGAATTCTGACTTTATAACACGCAATTGTGACTTTAAAACACGCAATTGCGACTTTATTTCACGCAATTCTGACTTTATATCTCGCAATTCTGAGAAAGAAAGTCAGAATTGCGAGATGTAAACTCGCAATTGTGAGATAAAAAGTCGCAATTATCTTTTTTTTTTATTATTTTGTGGCGGAAACAAGCTTCCATACTAGACAGAGGTAATTGACTGTCCTGTTTTAGAAGGCTGCTTTCATGTTTGCTCTATCTAAAAGTATTTTGTTTAGTCCTCATAGATCTGTATCTTGAATTAAAGTAACGCTATCTCTAGTCAGAGGTCATGACCATGTTGTAGATTTTTCCCTAAACCTAACAATCTGGGTCTCGTCTACAAATTGACGTCCCCACTCAGTACCTGGGTCTCGTCTCCAAATCGACGTCCCCACTTGATATCTCACCTAGTCTAACTTGTTTTCCCCTTACTAACTAGTTTTCTTGCCGCGCAGCATAAATGACAGACAAACTCTAGCAATTGTCCTTTAAATGCTTTAATCACGGCCGGGAGAGTTTCTCGAGAAAAATACAGAAAAATGTAGAAAAATACATCAGGTTATATAGGATAAAGACATGACGCACAGAAACCAAATCACCTTCCTAACTCATGACTTTAATGTTGTCATCTTCTAATTAAGAAGAAGAAGCAAGCCCCCTCCTTTTCACCCTCTGTTAGTGGCATATGCAAAAACATCTTGGAACACAGAAAAAACACAAGTAAAGGTTAAGAGTTCTGTTGATTACTCAATATGTCATGGGACAAGATTAGACAGTATATTCTTGATTCTGTTATAGTCAGCATTAGACAATTTTTCCCATAACTCAAATAGACAAGAACAGAACATTCTAGTACAACGTGTTTCCAAGTGTTAGGACTCTGGGAAAGGGATTAATATTTATTAATAATTAATAGATAGATAGATAGATAGATAGATAGATAGATAGATAGATAGATAGATAGATAGATAGATAGATAGATAGATAGATCTATCCTATCCTATCTTATCTATCTATCTGGGATCTGGACATCTCATGAGTCCATCAAGTGAAGAATATTATTAAAACTAAGCTGCAGTATTAAAAACTCTGATAAACCGAGTGTAGTATAATGGAAATGAACTTGGAGGTCACTGGCTGTAATCCCAGCTCTCAAATAAACCCCTGGGCTTAAGAGAAGCACTTACACTCTCTCCTCGGGAGAGAAGATCACTGATCTGGAAACAGGTGATGTGGAGCGATTCCTCTCCATATCCACCTGAGGTCACCTTGTGTGCGAGCTGCTGCGTGAGACACACTGTCAGCACATCTTAGTCCGGAGCTCTCCGTTAGACTCCCTCTCCATCTGTGTGCAATTAATTATTTTTATTACAGACTCACACACACACACACACAGAAACACCTTCGCTAACACCCCACACACATACACAAAGAAAAAAGCGCAAGTTCCTCTAATCTCTCCCATTCCTCTCCGGGAGATAAAACGCTGATCACACATGCTGCCAGCTCGGACGATTAACATGTTTATGAGATAGTGTATCAGGCGAGGAGATAAGAAACAATACACTGGGCTGTGCCAAGGTCAGGAGAAAGCTTGTGAAACATGCGGCCCAGAGAAGGAGCAGGATGGAGAGAGACACCGGCGGCCGGACTGCAGATAAGAGGCAGATGACAGAGTTTTAAGGATTAGGCATATGATTTTTACACTCAGCTTCACTTCAGAGAGATCTCATCACCGTGGGGAAATAAGGCAGCCAGGCAAAGGAGTGGGCCAAGTCCACCTACATGGCAGCCTTTCATCATCCACTCCGTTTCAAGAGCATTGACTTTAAAGTGCTGCATGTGATGCCCAGGTGTTGTGATGGAGAGCCAGAGCAGCGGATTACGCTTGGATATTGTCAGTCTGGTCTTACACGTTCACTGCGTTTGGTCTTGTGATAAATATGAACTAGTGTACATGAACTTCTTTATCTACTGTATTCCCTACTAGTGAAAAATAAATACACTAAAATGTATTCGAAATGCATTTATTTTATGCTAAGTATACATATATATTTACATATTTTTGAACTTAATATAAATACCCTGCAATTGTACTTTTAGTATACTAAATTGGTATACTTTGGAACTTTGTACTTAATGCACTTAAGTTGTCAGGAAATAGTGCTGAGGTCCAACTAAAGATATACTTAAGTATATTTGATTGTGTATACTTTAGGTACACTTTAAATATCTTGCATTTAAAGACTGATATTATACAGAGATCACACTATCCTTACTAATAGTGGTATTAAAACACATTTTAGGCTTAAAGGGTTAGTTCACTCAAAAATGAAAATTAAGTCTCAAGCGATATGTCAGTAAATATGTTAATGTATTTGTAGTATACTATTACTTAGTATGAAATTAATGTATTTTAAATACATTTTGGTATAGGGTTTTTTCAGTATGGTTCATGTGACCCAAGATAAATTTTTGGCTTATTTAGGTTTATTTAAAGGTGCTTCAGTAACTTTTTCCTTATTAAAAAGTTTTACACCAGTGTTTACATTTGTTAATGGATATAAAGCTGCATTAATATAATAATCAAGTTAAATATTAGATGGAAAAAAAAAACTAAAAACTTAAAGGGATAGCTCACCCCAAAATTAAAATTCTGTCATTAATTACTCACCCTCATGTCCTTTCAAACCCGTGTGTTGTGGTAAAATGAAGCTCAAGTATGTTTGCTTGACCTGTAAGAACCAATGAGGTTCATTCATTCCCGTGTTACGCAGCACGTTTGAGCTTCCGCAAGAGCCAATGAGGTTCATTCAAATTAAATCGGTTTATCATATAAATGATCGAGTCTCTTCTGAAATTTTTGACTAAACCACTTTATCGATCTTTACAGTTAACTTTTTAAAGCATTAAAGTGGTTGTTGCGTAGCTGTCAATGTAGTGATCTCATGTGAGTTACAGTTTGTAAACATCATCAGAGAAGAGATGTCGCTGCAAGAGGGAGGGCGGAGTTATTTTGGTTCAAGATTGCAACTTACGAGGGCACAGATAAATAAGTTATAATAAATACAGCAATATTCCAATTTTGGATTTTATGGTGATTTTAATGTACACATGAACCTGTGCCTGTTTAATTGACATACACTTCCTGCTCTGTTGAACAACCAGCACGTGTCCCAGCTGTCATTCTGGACATGCAGCCAGGAAGTGATCACTTTGGCCCTGAGGATTTTCATCTGTCCTTGAATGAGGTACATAAACACAATTATATTCATCCCAAACCTTATCAGACCAAATTGCTAAATTACCTGCTGTTTACTTTAACACACTCAAGCATAACCCTTGAGCATGCTGGGTATTATAAAGCTTTGGATTCATCGGTTATGGTTGTGATTATATAAAAGTGTATTTTTCAATAGATATAATTTCTCCTGTGAACAGTTGAAAGATCACCTTCTCTCACGGTTTGATGTCACACATTAACTTATACTGTACTGTTCTGTTACTTATGTTTACAGCTTTATGTCATGGTGTTTTTTTTTTTTCTTTTTGCTGGCTGTATAGTAATCATATATTTGAAGAAAGCTTTTATTTGTGTAATATCTGCTATTTTTCCTCTCACAGAGTTCCCAACAGCTAGCCTTCCTTTACACAGAACTTGGACTAGATCACCAAAAAACTCGACGGAGACAAAGGAAAGCTCAAAAAAAAAGAAAACAGCTGTTTATGTAAATGAAAAAAAAAAAAAACAGATAAAAGGTTGTTTTTTTTATAAACCAAACCATTTTTGTTTCATAGATGTTGTTCATTTCTTTTTCGATAAAGGTTTGTCTTTATTCTGATTAAAACAAAATCTAACAGTGTCCAAACTAGCTGTGATGTGACAATTTTGCACTGACAAGCAACTGTTCACACTGCACACAAAAGATATCACAGCCAATTAAACGATACTTGATGTTCAGTCTACAGTTCTGTGGAGTGAGATTTTGGACCAATGAGATTACAGAGTGGGCAGGACTAGTCAGCATGACACCACAGGAATAAAACATGGAAAAGATAGCCTTTATTGCTCGTCGATTCACTGTGTCAGCCTAGTTAGGACACAAATACCCTCAACACTTGTACAGAATATCTAGTGCGGGCAAATAGCAGGCTTTCTCAGAAACATAACACTCAGATTCATGGTTAGGGTGAAATCGCTGATTGGTGGAATATTCCAGGAGCAATCCTTGCCCTCGAGATGTTGGAATTCTGGATTTAGAGAAAGTCTTTTGGCTTACTGGCAATGTACTTAAATGCACAGTCAGGGAATCTGGCAGCTCACTAACCGAAGACAAGTCTGTTGTAGTATCCATGCCGAAGTTTAGAACCACCAGGAAGCCTTTTTTGAGCCCATCCAGCTCACGCAAATAAGCAAATATGTTGGCGTCACTCCAGACGTTGCAGAACCAGCCTCGGGACAGGACAACGTCCGACCCTTTGAGCAAACTCAGAGCACGATACTGTGAAATGGTAGAGTCTGGATCAACCTTCTGAAGCTGGAGAGAAAGATATAAGATGGGATTAGAGGTTTCCCTTCTTTAACACACAGATTCTTGTCATAGCAGTCGGAATCACGTACCTCCACATTGACAGTGCTGTAGTCTGGAGCGATGTCTAGCCATGTGCCCGTTTCATTATCACTAAAGCCAGAGTTGAGCTGATCATTCCACTGCATTGGTGTTCGCTGTGGGTCTCGACCGTTGCTCTTAATGGTAAAATAAGGATGTATTTAATTAAAAAGATAATTCATTCAATTGATCACAAGGTGTCACTTTTTATAATGTACAAAAGATTTCTATTTTAAATAAATTGTGAACTTCTCCCAAAAAAAAAAAGTATCACGGTTTCCACAAAAATATTAAACTGGTTTAACATTTATAATAATAAGAAATGGTTCTCAAGCATATTAGAATGATTTTTTGAAAGATTATGTGACATTTAAGACTGGAGTAATGGCTGCTGAAAAATCTGCTTAGAATATATTACATTTTAAAATATATGTTTCTTTTATGGTAGTATTTTTGATCAAATAAATGTGGCCTTGGATCATAACAGACTTCTTTCAAAAACATTTTATAAAATCTTACCGACCCCAAACTATACTAGTCCATATAATAGTAGTTCACTAAAGAAATGATTAAAGGGGCCACTAAAAGGACTTTAACAGCTCAAACAACACATATTTGAATAAGAGACTTCATTAAAAAAATATATTTTAAAAATCTTACGGACCCCAAACATTTGAATGATAAAATACATATATTAAAATACATTTATTTTGTATAACTACAAAATGTGCTAAATTTAACTATTACTTAAAAAAAAAAAGCAATATTTTACACTTACTGGATCATCTTTTCCAAAAGGATCCTGAATTACAGATATATTAACGTTCACCATGCCAATCTCCTCTCCGTAGTATGTTGTGGGAGTTCCAGGCAGTGTTAACAACAGCATGTTTGCAGCACGGACATATTCCTTACCAGCACTTGAGCCTATACGTGGCTTGTCATGGTTTCCCACCTATATATATGTATACAAACATATTTTGTGATTGTAACAAACTGAACAAAATGTATTAGATTATATGAAAAAAAGCTAAGCTGGAGTGTGCAATTTTTGACATTTTCACCATCCAAAGGCAAATGGGGGAGTGTTTCAATTTGAAAACAAACTTTATTGTTCCATTTAGTGATGCTAGTGTTGCTGAAATTACACACGTGAGATTGTGATTCTTAATGAATGGACATACATCTGGTCACTCACCACCCAGTTTGGCCATTTTCCCTTTGGCATTTTCGACATCCATAAATCAACCAGGCCTTTGGCTTGATTTCCTGACAGATCATCAGGAAGATACAGTAGATAGAAGTTAAAGGGGAAATCGCTTTCTTTGGCATAGTTTGTGCCATAGTACCTCATGGTTTTGTCAATTTCTTCATAGTCGTAACACTCTATAACCATGAATCTAAGTTTGAGAAAACACAAAAGAGCCATTTACAAGAGAGAAGCCCATGGAGATTTGTGAAGCAGAAGAAGTGAGGATACCTGTAGCGGCCAGGCTCTCTGCTGTAGGCGTCCAACACTATCCTCCAGTCTGTCAGGATCTCATGTAGCCCCGGTTGTGTGTAGGTGTAGTCATGGTACAGCTCAAACTCCGTGTCCACAGTCGACTGAGGAAAGAATGAGGATAACCTTGTAGTTAGTCACACTGCACACTTGTAACTCACATTAACAAAGATCAATAAATGCTTTGAAATGCATTGCTCATTGTTATTTCATGTTAGTTAATGCATTAACTAATGAAATATTACCATAAAAGAAACGTATTATATTTTAAAAACATATGGTATGCATTATGATTCAAATGTTTTCTATTTCAAATAAATGTTCTTTCGAACTTTCTATACGTCAAAGAATCTGTATGTATCACAGTTTCCACACAAAAATTAAGCAGCACAACCGTTTTCAACATTGATAATAAAAATGTTTAATCAGCATATTAGAATGATTTCTGAATGATCATGTGACGCTGAATACTGGAGCAATGGCTACTAAAAATGTAGCTTTGCCCATCACAGGAATAGAATATATTCAAATAGAACTGTGATTTCAAATTGTAATAATAGATCGTAATAATACAATGATACAGATGATAGAGTTTAACTTGTGTTGAACCCGGAACATTTTTTAGTTAGTGCTAGCAAGTCCATAAGTACTGAAAAATTAAGCCTTTAAAAAAGAGGGCCAAGACCACTGAGTCACTCCACGGCCCTCCCTAGATCTTCAGTGGCTTTGTAATCATCTGGAATTAGGATAATGGGAATGACTTGTCAGTAAATCCAGAGAAATATGCACTACTAATCCTTAAATGACATTGTGAGAACAAAGAATAGTAGCATGACTCTTGAAAGCATTCAGAGAATAATTTTGGCTCAGGCATATAAAGTGCTTCAATAAGCAGTAAACTGAATGAATAACAGCACAGGTCATTGTTTGGCTTACTGGATCTTGGTCAGGGTCAACCTGGGGTTCATTTCTCAAATGTGTGGCCTCAAGCATGTGTTTCACAGCGTCCACGCGGAACCCGTCCACTCCCTTCTTCAGCCAGAAATGGATTATGTCCTATTACAGATGTGAAAGAAAGATCAAAGAGGGTCCATGTTTGGAGTGAAACAAGATATGGTATGGTGGATTGCGGATCTGCATGAAAGGCCTTTTTGTTCAAGAGTTTGACGGATAATATTCCTCCTCCACCAATAATTAAAAATGACCTTCCAGGTCTAGAGAAGTCATATATTAACAAAATCTTAAAAATGCATGAACGATATATTTTTTAGTTAAGCTCAAGCTCCAGAGCATTTAATTGACTAAAAATGGGATACAATAAAACTTATTTTATCCTTGTATATTTATCACAAATTACTGGAAATGTAATATACACTCTTAAAAAAATAAAGGGTCTTTATTGCCATCTATGACTCCATGAAGAAGCATTAACATCCATTGAAACTTTTCTCTGCACTGAAGGTTATTTATAGTGGAAAAGGGTTCTTCTGATTATTAAAATGTTCTTTACTCTATGAAAAACAGTTCACACTAGGATGGTTCTTTTAAGAAGTGGCATCACAGCAAGCAAAAAAAAAAAACTTTTGGAACCTTAGTTTTTAAGAGTGCAATGTGTATCTTGTTCAGGACTAGAACCATTGCTTGTTGCTTTGCCATGTCACACTTTTGTTAGGACTCAAAAAATGTTCACAGTCAGGCCGTTGTCTTCATGCTTCCTTTAGCTCTGTCTTACCGTCATCTCCTCAATGACTCGGGGGTTACGGTAGTTCAGGTCTGGCTGTTCCTTGAGGAACTGATGGAAATAGCACTGTTGTCGTACTTCATCATACTCCCAAGTAGAATTTCCAAAGACACTTATCTAGGACAAACAATGACACTAGTCAACCACATCTAACTACTATATATATATATATATATATATATATATATGTAATCGTTTACTTAATTCAGTCTTAATTGTAACAAAAACTCATTTGCTATGTAACAAACAGTATCAGATGAGATATAATCGCAAAGATTGGACAACATTACGAGTAGCACTGATTCTTTATGTTGATGTGATCCAAATGTATAATACTACAGAAGCTGTCACTATTCCCTGATTTGTTTGCATTGTGAGGATGGACATTCATACCCAGTTGTTAGGAGGTTTGTCTTTAGTGCAGTTAACCCAGATATAGTAGTCTTTATAGGGCTCTGTGCCATTACGGCTAAGCTGGAACCAGATGTGTTTGTCGCTGGTGTGGTTCGGGACGTAATCCATGATCAGCTTTAGACCTGGGCCAAAAAACCACCATTTATTAACCACCATGTTACTCATGAAGCTCATAAAATGCTAAAATTCAAACTATAGCCATAAACACAGCAAAAGTGAGTTGTCATTGTGTTACAAGTTGTTGGTTGACAACAATGTTGATCGAAGTGTTGATCATTTATCATAATGCATGCCCACCTTTGTCGTGCATGGCTGTTAGGAGGTCGTCAAAGTCTTCCATGGTTCCAAAGAGAGGGTCAACCTGCCTGAAGTCCTCGACGTCATAGCCAAAGTCCTTCATAGGAGACTTGTAGAAAGGACTGATCCAGATTGCTTTAATGTTCAGGTACTCAAAATGACTCAGTTTCTCCCTGATTCCTAAAGTCAAACATTGAATTATAAAAACGTTATCTACACATTTTTACACCTTTGATCTTTACAAAGACATTCGACAATCCGCACAATGGATTTATCTTGATCAATCCAACCTTAATAATCATTTCAATATGATATTTTTAGAGGGTCACTAAAGTTATTACACGACTCATGTAGAAGATAAGCTGGTGTTTTGTCTTATTCATAGTGTTTGCTTTGTGTGAACGTTTCACTGTAAAAAACGAATGACCCTGTAATGTACCGCCATAAAATCAGTTTTATTTACTTTATGGCATGTGTAGACGCAATTTTACCCATTACATAAGAGCAATTAAACGACCTCGTCCTCTTGCATGAAATGGATTATGCAGCAATACAGAACCATTATGAGGGGAAAAAATGGCTTTTGTGTGTCCGTCCAAGCCATCAATACACTCACTTCTCAAATAACACTACAGCTGGAGGGAACTCTCAGCTACTGAAAAGAGAGTTGTTTTTCAAGGCTGCATGAGAAACTACTGCTGACTTTTTCAGCCTTTTTGTTTTAGACCAATTATATGGTCTCTGGATTATTAAAAGAAACCAATTTGCTGAAAAATGATGACATTATGCACACTAGGATGTGTGTAGGTACATTTGGTGTTCTCAGAATACAAGATCCAAACCTGACACAAAGGTTCTCAACAAAATTATGTAAGGAGATTGCATAGCAACTTACTCGAATTATAATTATTACATAATTTGTATGTAAAAATGGACAAAATGTTTACATATACAGGAGTCAACATTTGAAGTGGATCAAAACCTTTCATCAAAGTACAACATGAATTTTGAACAATACCCGTTCTTGTCTTAGGACAACTTTGATAAACTTTTTTGATCCACTTCAAATGTTGACTACTGTATTTAAAAATACTGTCATTGTATGCAACAAGAAAAGGATATTAGAATAAATTATATTAATACAATCTTAAAAATTTATTAATAATTTTAAGTTTAATAATCATCACAAAAGGGGTATATAATTAATTGCCTAATTTGCATATGTTGGGGGGGGGGCAACTTCTAATACAAGATACATAGCTGAAAATATTGTAATAATCAGTGTTATTAACTAAAATAGAATTTTCTATAATTTAAATAAAGTTGAAATAAAATAATAAATATTAGATAAAAACTTGTAATTAAAAAATTAGAACTGTGTGCCAACTTTAATAAGTTTAAGTTGAAGTACTTCAATTTTGGAAACTAAAACAAATATATATTAAGCAAAATAGATTTATTTAAAACAAAATATTCTATATTTCTATTCTATATTTAAAATATAAAATTCTACAACTTTTTAAACTAAAATGAAATAAAAAATATAAGCCGTTTTAAAATATTATTAAATACTATAACATAAAAAAAAAAAAAAATGACCAAATGATCAAAAATTACCTTTGAGGTCTCCAACACCATCACCATTTGAATCTTTGAATGATCGAGGATAAACCTGATAGACCGGAGTCAGCTGCCACCAGCTCATGCATCGAGGCGACAGTGCCACGATCGTAATGGTCATGGCAATCAGAGCCAGGGTGCATGCGATGATCAGCCAGAATATGATCTCTCGAGGGATCCTGTAGCAGGCTTTGCTGGAGTATAGCACCAGAACCTCTTTGGGCATCCCAGCATACGGTTTGATCTGAGTGAACACGTTTTCCTCCGGCCCGGTGAAGGAGAAGCTGGTGGCCTGGTGCTCTCGAGAGCTTGATGCGTCAGATGTATCATCATCATCCTCTTGAAAGGCTGCATTCTGGGCGCCTTCTTGCTGCTCCAGCGTGTCGATGTTTGTGATTTTGGTCGAGGTCATCGTTCTTGCTTCATTCAATCCCAGAGCACAGGAACAACACTTGTGAGAGCCGATAAAGCCAGAGTCCTGTTAAATAGAGGCATTCACAAGTCCATAGTGCATTACACTCATTCAGTCTCCATCCCTCTCTCACACACAATAACACCCCTCCCAGAGGAATGTGGCAGAGATTAGGCAAGGCCAATCGCACAATTCCTTGACTACACATTATTGAAAAGTCAATGTAACCTATCATGGCATCAGAACTTTTTTCACTATATAAAAAAATTGGCTGGCAAACTTTTACCATATGAACAACCCTTTGGCTTTTCAGCTGACAGATTTTCCCTGAAATCAGATCTCTACAGAATGAACAAAATAAGAATCCTGTCCAACTTGTAAATTAGTCAACTAGATCGTAAACTGCAAGCTTGATTACATAATTTTATTGATGTTTATGCATACTGTCAAGGCCTGATTATAATAATATAAAAAAAAATGTAAGAATAATCAAATCTACCAAAAAAAAAGAAAAGAAAAAAGATTTTTGATGAATGCATTAAAACCTAATTTGCATCTGTTTTGGGGCAACTTCAAATACAAAATACATTTAAATTTTTTTTTAATAATAATCATATCAAGTGTTATCAATGAAAACTAAATATATTTTAAATGTTTTCAGTGATTGATATAAAGCTGAAATAAGAAGAAAATTAGAAATAAGTTTAAGTACTAAAATGACTAAAAATGCAGCATAAAAAAGTTAAATGTAATAGAAAAAAAACATTAACATAAAAACTGAAAATATAAAAAAGCTAAAAATATGAATAGTATATGAATAATACTTAATACCAGTTATAATGAGAATAAGAAGAGCTTTTTCACCATTTGAAAAACTGCCTGGCACACTTTAACCTTATAGACAATGCTGTAGTTTCTCAGCTGACAGATTTTCCCTGAATTCTCTTTAAGAATTAACAACATAAAAATCCTGTGCAACTTATGTTAACTAGTTAACTATTAGATTGTGAAATGCAACTTATTTATTTGATTATATAATTGTATTGATGTTTATGCAGACTATATCAAGGCCTGATCATAACCAGACGAATATTCGGTGAGATAATATTGAACATTTGAATAAACAGGTGTTAATGCTTATGGAAAGGTGTTCTAATCTTTTTTTCTACTGCACTGCTAAGAAAACTGGCCTACCAAAAAGATTTGCGCTTTTGGTCACATACCCAGAGCAACTGGGAAAATCAACAACTTGGTGGTGTTCACAAACAGATATTTTCCCACGCAACAATACAGCAGAAGCGGCTCTCTTGTATTTGATTTTGTTTGATAAATGCCATATTGCTGCAGGGATGATGTATTTTTGCAGGCCAAAACCCAAAAACGAGCTAGCATTTTAGCACTTCCGGTTCTATCATCCCGAAGCCATTGGTTTTTTTGGTGAAAGACTGAAAAATAAGGTCTGTGGTTAACACAAGCTCAATATATTTTCACATTTTATTCTATGAAATACATCAGTAACAGGCGGTTGCTAACATTAAACGTCATCCCACTGAACAGATAAACTCAGCTACTTACTAGTCCGCTTACATTGCATTATTTTGTTTATGATCACACTCTTGCAAACTATTCCAACTTCTAACTATTCAAAGAGTTAGTGATGGCGATGCTGAAGTCATGCGTTCATTGTGTAGTTGGTTTATAGCCTAGGTTTAGTTTTTTACTTCTGGCGATTCTATTTTGGCTTCAAAATTCATAAAAGCTGTGTTCATTTGTGAAGATTTTCAAGTACCGCCTTTTCTATAAGCGCCATCTACTGTCAGAAAGTGATTTTGCATGTTAATGTGCCGGTTTTTTTTACACATTGGTCTGAACAGACAAATTGCATGTAAAAGTCATGCTGAACATTTGTGTTGGTGTGAATGGGCCTTTACTTTTCAACTACTACACAATTCATTCAGTGTTACAGGTACAGCAGAACATTTTTGATCGAAATAAAACACCAATAATAATATAATATAATATAAAAAAAAAAAATTGTTCTGCAATATTTAAAACAGGCTTTCATGAAACCCTAGCATAGCACTCATTATTAGCAATAATGAATCATTAGTCTCGGCCACATACCGACCACAGTCTGCCCGCTGAACATCTGATGCACAATATACACACATTTTTATAAGCTCCGACACACTTTTTTTTTTTTTTTTTTTTTTTTTTTTTTTTTTTTTGATCGCCTGGCAAAGTTGATACAATGAGTGAACACTAAATTTACTAAAATACATCAAATCTTTGAAATATGCTCAGGTATGTTTGTGGCACTTAGTATTATCTTGATCAACACTGCATATTCCGCTTTGTTCAATTAGAACTCAATTACAGATCACAACATCTATACATATTTTCCATTTTTGTTTGTTTTATGGACAACTTTTACTGAGAACACCACTATTTAAAATAATTTCTTACCATGCCTGTCTATTATTGCGCTATTGACCGCTAAAGCACACACAAAAACTAAGCAACCTGCAGATGGTTGCTTTACAAGCTGGTCTCTTGGAACATGGAACTACTGCTGTTATGCAAAGTGTTGTCTTAGCCATTAGGTCTTTCTCACTGTGATTAAACATAAGGAGCAAGACTGCTTTTTCCTGTAGCTTTATTGTTCTGCTCAATATCACCTTTCAAGTTCTGAGGCCAATGAGTACTGTTGTCCATGGACTGCTGAAAACATATTTGAGCAAAACCGACATTACACTCGTATGGTGAATCGGAAAATAATCAGTGAATTCATCACAAAGCTATTTTTTCAAGTTCATCTAACCAAAAAAAAACAAAAAAAACAAAAACACCACTTTACAATATACTCTGAAGGAAAAAAGAAGAAAAAAAGGCAGGTTGCTGTAAGTTCACATCTGCATTCGAAAGTGAGGGATGATAAGGAGAAAAGACTGAGATATAATACAAAGGGAGAGCTGAGAAAATCTGCGTGGCTTTGGTGGGCAGTTACAATCCCTTTTATCCAACATCACCCACAATTCCTGGGTTAAACGAGTACATGAACAAACTCAGTGTGTCTATTTCACACAACGTGGCACACTCATCATTCGCCATTAACATTACTCTACTGCTTCACACAACAAGCGACAAAGACGTCAAACTTGGGAAAAATAAAAAATATATATGAATTTATATATTTATCTCTATATATTCTATATTCTCTGAAACAGCAGGATTAAAAAGCTTTTTACAACCAATCAAATGATAACCTGCCAAACGAAGCAGAGTCAAGTCCGAGGTTCTACCTAAAGGTCAGTCAGCGCTCATGAGGGAGGGAGGGAAGGTGCAAAAAGCCAACAAGCTTCAATCCTTTCCACGCAGGTTATGTAGTAATGAAGCAATTCTTTAAAACATGTTCCACACACATTCATCAGTCAAATATATCCTCAATTAAACCCAGTGATGATCCATAACCCCATACCAGGGGCTGCCAAGTTTATCAATTGTATCCTCACTCGAATTTGCAGCCGACTGGAAAAGGCACCATAGCACGTACATGGGTCCATCCCGCAAAACATCCTCTGTTTTAAAATTAACACCCACAGCCACCACAAAAAAAGTGAGAAAAACTGTTTTTTTATTGTATGTGTATTTTGTTGTAGTTGTTTTTAAAACTGGAACTCCATTCTTTCCCTCATGTATTAGAAAAAAAGTGTTTGTAATGCTTTTGGTTGTACTGTGTTTCCACTGTGTTGTGACTCTTGAAAGACTGTCCGTTGAATCTCTTGATTTCACTGGAACGAAAGAACGAAAGACTGATGTCTTGTGTAGAAAAGGGTCTCTTCCCTCAGGTGGGACGACTACCACGGGTCCTCAAGGTCAGCACCGCTCTGCAGAGAGAGACCACACAGAGAAAACCATCAGTTGGCAAAGGCATCAAATCAACATTATCATAATCACAGGCATCCACCAAATCATACCAGCCATCTTTTGCTATGAAAAACATTTCCTAAAAGTAACGAGAAAGGCCACATCATAATACCAAATCTAATACAGGAAGTAAGAGTGTAACCACCAAATGTAACATGATTGGGATAATTGTAACCCTTATAACCCAATAATAAAATTATTATATACCGACACACTACCCTTTAAAAGTTTGGGGTAAGAAAGAGTTTTGTTTGAAAGAAATTAACACTTTCATTCAGCAAATCAGCATATTATAATGACTTCTGAAGGATCATGAGACACTGAAGACTGGAGTAATGATGCCATCATTGGAATTAATTACACTTTAAATATATATTCAAATAGAAAACTAATTTTAAATCTTAAGATTTCATTATTACTGCATTTTTAATCAAATAAATGTAGCCTTGGTGAGACTTTTCCAAAACATTAATACAATTTACTGACCCCAAACTTTTGAACAGTAGTGTACACCTCAACATTACTGAACAGTTACCTAACATACATGCGCTCACAGCTGAGAAAAATTATCAAAAGTCTAACTTTTAGTATGTTAGTATGATTATAGTATGATTGACCTATAGTATGATTATACAAAAGTGGTTAAATGATTTTTACTCAAATAAATGTATCAGCCTGTATGAACACACATTCAGCACATGCTCAGTAAAGTTCTTAACTGAGTATGTGCATGTGTCTATCAAGTCTTTAAACTACTTTAATGAAATAATGTTCATTACACATAATCAATCTTCCAATTTCAAAATCACCTGCAACTTCTTAGCCATGAAAAAACCCAGTAGGGAAGCCAAGTGTTAGCAAAAGTCTCCCATATTCCCCTACAGCTAAACATTACTGTGATCACCGAACCTTGAAACTAGAATTGTCTCTTTGTCTAATGTCCATGTTGTATAATTTGTACGAATGGAAACCTGTGATTTAATCATTTCTACACTGCAAGATCAAAGAATTAACTGTGTTGTACAAGGCATGGACACGATTCAGAAAATACAAAATATTGGGATAATCAGATCCTGCAGTTTTGATTTGTTGTTTCTTCCACTACTGTGATGATTTTTCCTTCTCTTCTCAGAAGCCGAAGTTACACATCTGCATCACAGAGAAAAGGATGCATGTGCAAAACTGAAAGACTGTGGAAAAATTGATCCAGACTCTTGTAAAATGGCAAATTACAGATTAGTGAATACTATTTCTGTTCTCTAATATGATTACTTCTCAAGAACACATCTAGGTAGGCCATTTCATGCCACAAATCATACACATACAGGACCTGAAATTAAATCCAAGCTAAACAAGTCATCTGTATTCATTTACAGGAACACTGTAACTTGGTAATGTAAAACACAAAGAAGTGAATTATCTACATAGTTTGAATGTTTAACATGTAATACAGCACTACTTTGACAGTTTGGTCTGTGCAAACTACATAAAAACTAACAGATAACAGCAAACCAGCAATTACAAAAAAAACTGGAAAATTCCCTCCTCAACCAGCGATGCATTCATAAGATCAGTACATGTGGTGTAGAGTGAGGTTGTCAAACAAACTCCAGTCGATCTTTCTGCAGAAATCATTAGTATCAATTAGTAATCAACTTACCAAATGAAACAGGTGGGCTGCATTAATTAAAGGGTGAACACATACATCATTAGTTTTGTTAATATGTATTATCCTCTTAATGAATCTCAAACTATGCGTGTTCTGGATATGAATACCAACCTTTATGTTTGTGTGTGTAAACTACATGCATTTGACCAAGAAAATGATTTCTAAATGTTTATCTGGCTGTGAAAAACATGTTATAAAATAATTTATTTACAAAAAGAGGGGTGCATGGATTATAAAGCTATCATTGGCTATCACAGAGAAACACAAGGATCTAGTCTACTCCTCGCAACAAGCCAACAAAACATCACTCGCTGATGATGCCAGGAGATGTCAAAAGTACCAGGTTAACTTGATACTAAAATTTAAACCTATGTAAATGTAAACAGTACTGCTGCTGTCTACTATAAAAAAAAAACACAATACTGACAGGAAAATTGTTTGCTTATTAATAATCAGCTTTTTAATGTCAACTTGAATAATTACGTTTAAAAAAAAATGTTTTTTTAAAGTCACATGTTCAAGGGTGCAATTATTTGATGAAAAAAAATTATAATCATAATGTGAAATATTATTACAATTTACAAAATTTTGAATATATTTGAAAATGTATTCCTGTGATGGCAAAGTTGAATTTTCAGCATCATTACTCCAGTCTTCAGTGTCACATGATCCTTCAGAAATCATTCTTATATGCTGATTTGATGCTCAAGAAATATAATTTTTTTATTATTATCAATGTTGAAAACAGTTGTGCTGCTTAACATTTTTTTTTGTGGAAACTGATAATTATTTCTGGACTCTTTGGTAAACCGAAAGGTAAAATGAACAGCGTTTATTTGAAACATACATGTTTTGTAATACTGTCACTTTTGATCAATTTAATGCATCCTTGCTGAATAAAAGTATCAATTTATTTTTCAAATAAACTTTTAAATGGTAATGTACATTTCATTGAATTTTGTTAATTTAATTTGTTAATATACAAACTTTAAATAAAGAATTGTGTTCATTAGATCGGTTGTTTCTGTGGTACTGAAAGTGTATCAAGAATCCTAAAATCTGACTGGCACTGGTATCAACTACTGAAAATTGTGGTATTGTGACAACAGTGATGAAGAGAGTCCAAGAGCGTAGAGAACACCATCTATCACACACACCAGATATCTCTTGGATGTCCAGTAGGGAAAAACACTTGGATCAAAACTCCAGCTTTGTCCAACTAGTGTCCACTCCAGACCAATACTTGAGAATGTGTCACACTACTTAAACACTAAGACACATTCTCTTGAGGTGTTTGCCTCATACACACCCACAAACAACAAAAAGACAACAGGCTTTACAACATGCAACCCCCAGTGCAGTTTCGCCAGATCACACGTTGAGTAGCGACATCATCATCATCATCATGAGACTTGGCTGAAGAGTTCATAATGGCATATTAGCAAACTTATAAGCTATTAAAATAACATACTTGTTAGGTTAGTAATCATGTCTGATTTGTCATGCTTACAGGCTGATAAATCTCAGTTCATCTCCTTGATGGGATGTATTAGGAGTGTTTGTGGTGATCTCAACCACTGTGCTTTGGGCCAGAGGATCATTTGAATGAGCTCATTACAGCTGTGATTTGAACAGGATTTTTTTTCTCTCTGCAGTAAATAAACCGAGAGCAGGCGAATGGGATGGAAAGAGTAAATACTCTGAGGAGAGAAAGGATCTCTGAGTGACTCTTAGTTGTAGGTTGTTAATACCAGGTGTAAACGGGTCCAGTGAGCAAGGCGCAGAACAAGGCAACGTCTCATGATGAGATGAATCCAAAGGTCAAGGGGAAGGTACCATCTCTACACATCTAACTTTTTTTTTGGTAAACCAGGGACTAAATGTACAGCTGTCATCACACCGAGAGGTTCTAGACCTTTAAAAAGCAAGACTATTAATACTCACACCATCCTCTTCTCTTTGGGGGGTCAACCGGTTGTACACTGCTTCAATAACACTTTGCCTGAACGAAACAAAACAAAAAGCAGACAATGTATTAGAAAAATAAAACAAGGTATACAAGTTATACAGCAAGATTCAAAGTCAAACTTTATTATGAGTCAAGCCTACTTGAGACCTGTACATGTCGTGTTAGCATTCCAGACCCTTAAACATTAAGTGCGTAACCCTGTGTTCCATAAACGTGTTTGTGCAGGTGTGAACCTCTGTGTGGTTTGTGACCGTGATATTTACTTACTTGCTGGCAAGGCCGCCCCCTGGTGGGAGATTAGGGATACTTTCTTGGGACAGGGTGCTCATGATAATCAACAGCTCAGGCACACCTTCCTCCCCTGCTTTCTCTATGAGCTCTGATAGAGAACAGAAAAGGATAAACCACAGGTTAAAGCTCCCTAAATATTCATTTGACAGCTCCATTCAATGGAACCTTACATTACACGCAGTAGAACTTAATGTATCGGTGTTCTACTGTATATATGTACTGAGAAATGAGCATGGCATTATGGATACCAATGTAGAGCACTAGTGTTATCGTTTTGTGAAATAGAGAAAGGAGAGATAAAGACAAAGAAAGAACGAACGAAAGAAAGAACCGGGACAGTGAGAGAAAAAACAGAGACAACGAGAGACAAGAGTGAGACTCTAGAAGGAAAGCCTGTGGCTCAGTTGGGCTGCTCTGGGCCTGTTGCCAGTTAGATGTTCAGCCAGCACATTCCTCACCAGAGCAGTAGTGCCGACAACTCCCTCAGGCCCTCTCAGCACCCAGCCAAACATTACAACAACGTTACCCCAACCTTTGCTCACAGCTCAAGGCCAAGAGTTTACATAACCCCAAAAAATCCACAAAACTAACAACCACTTGCCAGAATATGATCAATGTCCAATACAGAAAGGAAAGGCCGGTGGAAAAGAAAAAAGTAAAAAGATATGGAAGTCAGGCTATCAAGATATATTAAACTAGAAAAAGAAGAGTGTGAAAGGGGGTGGAGACAGGATAGTATGTTCAAGATCACAAGAGAAAAAGTGTGAGGGAAAAGGTTATTTCTCTTTAATAAAATGCATATATTCTCAAATTAATTAATCTGGACTGATATAGAGTGGCCTCAAATATTTGGAAACTTAAAATATATCTAAGCAAGTGGCATGTGCAAAACAAAAAAGGCTTAACCTTTCCTCAAAACTAACTTCACTTGTCTTCAGGGATAAATTCACTATATACTATTTAGGAACAGTTTTCAATACAGAGTTACCAATTAGATTCAGTTACACAAACTCTTGATTCAATTCCAATTTAGATTAATTCGGGTATATTTCAGTTATGTCCATTTTGCTTACAATGAAAAAAAAAATGTCTCTGTTATGCTGTAAATTATAGAGGGCAATGTTTCAAACCAGTTTTAGACTGATTCAATGTTTTTGCACTATTTGTTCTTGAATATGACTACACTGGTCAAATTGTAAGCAAACGCTAGAGGTTTTAAATCTCATGCCCAGGGACAGATGTATGAATGCTCCCAAACTACGGTTGACAAAATAGGTATCTTGTGGCGAACCACTGAGCTCTTCCATTTCTCACCTTCCACACGCGATTCAAGGTACTTGTCCACCTCAGCATCTCTCTTTACCGCCTCCTCTGACACCTGGGGTGCATTTGGCAAACAGACTAATACAACACTCATATTATCTCGACTTCCCTGAAGGAGGAAAAAGAAAGAAAATAATCTCAACTGAGAAGAAAACATTTATGCGAAATAAGAAGATGTCACACAAGAGCGAGTAAGGAACTGTACCTTGTGTAGACAAGTATCCACAACTTCGTTGCACACTCTCTCCAGGTCGTCCGTCACCTCCAGCCTTGATCGCACAAAGGCACAGAGCTCCTCGTTGGTCATCACATCCCAGATACCGTCACATGCCAGCACCACAAATTCATCCTCCGCATCTGAACGGGCAATCTCGAATACTTCTGGCTCTGGAGACACAAGCTGCTCTGTGGGACCCTTGCCCTCCACACACTTGTAGTCATAGTCGCCCAGTGCTCGGGATACAGCCAGCGATCCGTTAACCCTCTGGATCATCACAGAGCCACCTGCGTTCTGTATACGCTCCTTCTCCCGTGGGTCGCAGGGCTTATGGTCCATCGTGGAGAAGCCGACGTGCGCGTTGCGGCAGAGAAGGGCCCGTGAGTCCCCGCAGTTAATGAAGTACAGATGTTCCGGAGAGAGCAGCACACCCACCGCAGTGGAGCCGCTGCGGTCCATGCCGTTCCGCAGGTCTGTGAAACTACGCATGTGCTCGTCGATCCTCAGGAAGCCGGTGCGGATACCCCTTTTGACCGCCTCTATGGCTGGCGTCTCAGGCGCCGGAGCGCCCGCCTTCCGCAGTTCATCTGCCGACCCTGTGGCGACAATATGTTCCAACAGGTGTTTAGAGCAGTAGTTAGCAACACGTGAGCCGGCGTGACCGTCGTAGACCGCAAAGAAGGACCAGTCGTCAAGACCGTGGGGCAGGCCTACGGCTGCGGTGTGGGCATCCTCCATCTCCACCCTCCATCCCTGCATGCTGCTGAGGCCGAAACGCAGGCCGTTTCCCTGTCCATGAGCATTATGCTTCTCTGTTTTGGGCTTGTCCAAGAACGCCCCCATGGCTTAGGCCACCGTCTGCAGAGATAGAGAAACAATCATTGAGTAGGTAGACAAAAGACAATGAAGACAGTACAAAAAAGACATGGAAAGTGCAGCACAAAAGAAACATACAGTATGATCTCTGCAGCTTAAATGCATTAGCTAATATTAAGCAACCCCTCATACTGCATCAACACTGTAGCGCCACACCACACAGGGGGAAAAAACCTAGCACATACAGTCCAAAAACACCCACTGCAGAGTGAACACCACAAATGTGGAAGGATTAGTCTTAGTGCTCAATAGACGGATTTCTATTAACAACAAACTGAGTGTAATAAACATGTAGAGATTCTTGGCCCTGAAGCCACAGAGTGGGCGTAGCTTCTGAAAATCAAAAAACTGCAGCCCAGATAATCCAATTGCCTGTGCAGGGCTGCATTACTGCTATAGCAGTGTACACAGAAAAATGCATATTACACTGCTCTTGTGCATTTATTTGCTCAGTAGACGTGTAATAAGGTGGATAATGTACATTAAGCTGTTTATTATCACAAAATAATAAAGAGTAAACCCCTGTGATAACGACCAGCTGACTGTACATTATGCCTGACACAATTTAGCTGACTGAACTGTATGTGATGAGAGAGAAAGCCTGGGTGCCTCAAAATAACACTGACAAGTAGTCAACTACATTCTATTGTGTTGTTCGCACTGACAGCACACAAAAATGCATATACAGTAAAAAAATGATCAAATTCACAGATATATCATGGTATTGAATTACATTACAAAAAAAACGGTTTAAATTCATTTTACCCAAAGTTGAACACTCTTCAACTCTTGGCGACTGTTGAAAAGAAAGCACACATTACGCTCCTGGCGCTTTAAAAAAAAAAAAAGCAGCGGTCCCATTGAAAATAATTGGAAAAATATGCAAGCCGCGTGAAAAAAACGCTTTGGTGGTCACACGGTTTTACTTATAGGCCTACCTGAAAAACTTAAAGCACTGTTTATTTCTTGTGTATGTTTATTCTAAAGTATTTATTTGTGCTAATTTGTTTATTTTATTACTAAGTGTTGACGTCTTTTTTGTAAAGTCAATTTATAAGTTTGAAATCAGACTGCTTTGTGAGCTATTTACAAAAAAAATTACCCTTTTGTAAAAGCAAAAAATGCATTGCATGATCAAACATTCAGGTGAGAATCGATATAATTGTAATTTTTTAAAATGTCTAAATATCAACACAAACAGTATAAAGGTGAAGCATTTAGGATGTTTTTACTGTGTCCCTACTACTGTTGTCGTTCTTCTGTGATCGCCTTATTCATTCATAACATCAGTAGTATACGTGCCACTGAAGTGACTGTAGAGATTAAACTTCTCCCAGCAGGAAAATAGGATTTGCTCTCCTCAGATGAACTACCTCTTAAGACTCAAGTCAAGCTGTGACATGCATCTGTCTGGACTATTTCAACTTTCCAGATGAATCACACTAGACCGTGGACAAACAAATCTGATCATATTTTTGGTTACTGTGGTGAGAGTAATATCTAAATGAAGCTCCGTCCAGAACCTATGTACCAATGCAAAACCAAACATGCTAAGAAACTGGTCAGATTCAGTGAGGACGAGACAAACTCAAGGATCTATTTGCAGGGTAGAATGAAAGTGACCCTATTTACTCATGCCGCGGTGACCTCTGTATCACAGGTTTAATTCAACAGTGCTAGCAGTGTTCTGGAACTCAGAGCTAACAGTCAGCCAACGGTGAAAGGAGGTCAGCCACCCTGCCAGATCAGTCACACGACAGCTCTTTTTGTCCACAGGTTACAGCTTCAATTCCCAGCAAACATTACATGAGTACACAAATGTATAACAATTCCAAGTCCATTCAAAATGGACTCGAAACTTCCACTGTGAAAGTCTGACTACTGCACTGTTCTGCACAAGCAATCCAGGTCCAAACTAATCAAACTAACATGCAAGTATTGTTTTTCCAGCAGAGCAAACAAACTTTTTTAGTTAAAGCTTTAACAACATGCATGTAGTTCTATGAATAAGCAGTCAGTCATTTAAATGATTTAAACCTTACGTAACACTGTAAAATCTCCTGGTTCAATTTAAGTTGGGAATGACAAAGCAAGGGCTTGCAGTACATTGTTTATGGAGTTTATTAAAGGGTTAGTTCACCCAAAAATGAAAATTCTGTCAGTAATTACTCACCCTCATGTTGTTCCAACCGCGTAAGACCTTCATTCATCTTCGGAACATAAATTAAGATATTTTTGATTAAATCTGAGAGTTGTCTCACTCCTCCATAGGCTTTCAGAGGGACCGAAACTTGCTGGCCCAGAAAAGTTATTAAAGAGATCGTTAATATAGTCCAAGTGACTACAGTGGCTCAATCTTAAGTTTATCAAGCGACAAGAATACTTTTTGTGCGCAAAAACAAACAAAAATAACGACTTTATTCCACTATTCATTTCCTTCTCTCTGGGCCTCTAGTTGGTTCACGTAGTGTTTTTGCGTAGCGCGTCTGTGTTACACGTCACCAAGTAGGCTCACAATTGGCCGAAGCGGGTCATGTGTGTGATGCGTGATGACGTGCAACACAGACGGGCAGCGCAAAAACACTACGAGGCCCAGAGAGAAGGAAATGAATAGTGGAATAAAGTCGTTATTTTTGTTTGTTTTTGCGCACAAAAAGTATTATCGTCGCTTGATATACTTAGGATTAAGCCACTGTAGTTACTTGGACTATATTAACGATCTCTTTAATAACTTTTCTGGGCCAGCAAGTTTCGGTCCCTCTGAAAGCCTATGGAGGAGTGAGACAACTCTCAGATTTAATCAAAAATATCTTAATTTGTGTTCCGAAGATGAACGAAGGTCTTACGCGGTTGGAACAACATGAGGGTGAGTAATTACTGACAGAATTTTCATTTTTGGGTGAACTAACCCTTTAAATTATTCAAGCCAGTAATGCAACAATATGAAAATTTTGTCCGATAATGATAACCGATCATTCTTTATATTTGAAAGCTGATAACCGATATATTGGCCGATAAATCTAAATCCAAATTATTCATTTTTGAGAGCTTAATTTCAAAAACAAAAGTCTCACAATTGAAAGCCATGTTCCAAGCACACAATTATAATGTTCTCATTATAATTTTATGTAGCCTTTATGACAGACTTGCACAGCAAATTATGCACTTGACTGTATTTTCCTTTTTGAAGTGATTCCAATCATATTTCAAGCAGTTTAAAACCATCACCAGTGCACATCTGAAGTGCCTCAGCTGAAGGAAATAATCCATTATTTATTGGCTTTAATATATTGGGCAAATTTTCTTATTGAGCCGATAACGATTACATAAATAAAAAAAATGAACACATATCGGCCGATACCGACATGGTGGCCGAAATATCGTGTAGGCTATATTATATATGAATGGGTCATAGAATCTTTGACTCAGCTGATTCATTCAAAACACTGAATCATTCAGTAATGAAACACGGAACATGTTGCTGTGAGATGCGCTATGGTTCTGCTGCTGTGATCTTTATTGTTGATCCAATCGAGAGGATTATTGCATGATCAAAGTGCAAAAGCGTCTAGATGACACACATAGTGGATTCTGGTTATTGCTATACCCCGCTATTGCTCAGCAAGCTGCAAGTATGCAATGATGTCACATAACAGCATGTCTGAGCGTCTGAGCTGGCCACACCTCACGCCTACTGCACTATAAATAAACCCAGATAGGATTGCATACAAACCCCCATCCTTTTACCCAGATCCTGAGCCCTCAGCTAAGGCTCAACCTCTCAAAGTTTTTACAATGGTAAGCTACTCTAAAGCAGCCGAAGCTAGGACCATATATCGATATATGAAATATATCGACCATATATCGATATATGAAAATATATCTAATATAGGATATGGACATTCATCCCAAAATGAAGGGAAATGCTCGCACTCTCAAATTAATAAAAGTCTCAAACCTGAATTGTTCTGCAAGTGTGCTTACTTAACTGGGTACCCCCTTAAAAAGATTTAAGGCTAAGACTCAAATATTTCCCATTGTAAAGTGACCCTAAATGTGAGCCCCTGAGCAATCTTGATCATTACATTTGGCCTTTAATGATAAGTATAAGAAACAAGAGTGTAAAATGTATGCAAGAAATTTTTTTTTTCTGTATGTACATGTACCTTGAAATGTGCTCTGAAGATCAGTTTTTGTTTCCAAAAAGCTACAACCTTCTTAAGCAGAGATATTTTCACATAGCCCTGTTACTGTATAACCAACATTAGTTGTGGGGTGGGCCATGACACAAAAAAGCCACTTTGGTTAAAACAAGTAAAATAATAAATACCATGATTCTGCAATACCAATTCACAGAGGTAAAAAAAGTACAGTTAAAATAGTCAAGCAACCTCCATTGGACCACCTGAGATGGATTAACCCATATATTAGTACATAAGAGTAATTATTTTATTTTTTTTTTTTTAAGTCTTGTATGTCACTTGTGTAAACGATAGTGTTTCACATTTGGATACAGCTTCCAGCACCTGTGCCTTGACTCCAGATTAGCCATGCTTTGATCATGTGCTCTGTTTAGCATCACAGTAAACCAAAAGAGTCTAGATGATAATAACTCATTGCCTATGAATGTGTGCGGATCCAGAGAGCACACTGTGCCAAAGCACTAAAACAAACAAATAAAACGTATCCTGTAGACAGGAAGTGGGCTAGACCTTTGAAGAGGGGTTCAATGTTGTGACCCAACAAAAGGAAAAACAACCTGGTCCTCATCAACTCTCGATTTCAGACCACCTGTGCCCAACAATGACTTTCATCCACCATCACCCACGTCCCCTCATCATTATGAATCATTATATCTTCATTATAGACAGGAAAAAGACATTGTGGCCAATGAATTTAGAAAGAAGAAAACATCAGCACTGACCAGGCAGTTCAGGCTGTCACCTAGAATACACGTTCATAACCACCACTTATCAAGCAGGAATGAATCTAAAGCCTGACAACAGTCCTAGCCTGACTCTAGGAATTCTATTAATATCCCACATTACCAGCTCGGTTCGCTAACATGGCGAGTCAGTTTATGACCATAAAAAGATCCTTACCTGACCTAAAGTTGGCCTGCATTCAAGAGTTACACATCCAGATGACAGGTTGCTCATTCAAGATTTCCACATTCCAATAAAGTGAAGAGAGCAGTTCAACACACTCCTGAGATCTATGGCACTGCAATGATGTAACCATTGGACCACTGTCATATGTTCCGTTTCCATGCCTACAGCGCCTGGAGTGGCAGCTAAGAGTGGTTTCTATGGTAACAGAGAGCTTCAACAGGGCACTTCAGTGCATCTTTCCTGTGACCAGTCCCTTGGAATTGCAAGTGCAGCGAGAGAGCCGACAAACAAAACTAGCATTGAATTTTATAAATTGAACTGAATCTAGGAACAGCTGGCAAAGTGCAGAGTTTGGAAATGAACAACGTTGTGAGAATCACAATAATGCGTGAACATATCCATTGCTAGGCTTCTTCACACACACCATGTGCTCCTTGAATTTGAAACTTTAGAGGTCAGAGTATCAAATGTCACAGCCCCTAAACGGGCAGCGAGTTGTAAACTGCTGCACTGGCCTTGTGTTGCCTTGTTTATGGAGTCCTAAGGACAAACAAACTTATTACATCAATACAAGAGCAGCTGCATCATTACAGCTGACTCACAGACAAGCAAAGGTGTATTTTGAGATGTATTTTAAGACAAGTGCCAACAACCAATGACAAAATGATGCTCCTTTGACTCTGCAGTATTTTTGGCTTTTGAAATCATCCTTTAATTTATTTTTTTACAAATGACATTGGGACTGAGGTCCCGATTTAAAAAAACATTATCAAAACTTTAAAAGATTTAAGGCTTTAAAGACTATAACTATATAATTATAACTTTTTTATTATATTAATATGTTCTTTAAGGTTCACTTATAATGCTTCAAACTATCAGAATCAAAAGGCAAAATGTAAATCAATGTGGCCTTTTGGTACAAGGTCATGTTAGATATGGATCTAAGGAGTGCAACGTGACTTTTAATATAATCTTATTATCTTCCTATCATTAATCAAAGAGTTTGCAAACATCAGTAGGTCTCCTAAAGGTTCCGAGGGATTCAAGACAGTGGGGTTAACAAGCTAACTCAATTTGTTAATCCACTCATGAAATGCATGCAGTACTTGATTAGCTTCCTGTGCAAAGGCTTTCAAGAAGGATGAAGGATACTGTAGATCAAGCAAACAATGGTACATCAACACAGCCCATTTGATCCAAGGTAAACTACAATTAAAGCTTAGTGATATCTGTTGTTCTAATCGCCTAAAATATGAACACTATCAAGATCTCAGCTCTAGACTTATGATGGAGAGTCAAATGCCATATCTAAGGTTAAGGTTTGAAACTCCATGGAAATACATTAATGTAGAAATTTCTAGGATCTTCAATTCACCCTTCGCAGGGAGTTTGATTGACAGGCGATCATAATCCGCCATCCGCCGAATCCACAATTTTTATCCGACAAAGTCAGGAGAGTTAGTAGATTAACGTCGGTGGATTTGAATTTAAAAAAACGTAGTGTACTGATGTCATTCCACGGTTGAAGCAACATTCCTTCTGATGTTCATTCGTGTTTATTTGATGCTATAAATTAACTAGAAGGAAGAGATGATCGGTTCACGAGCAGCTTTAACTGAGGCTCTACAGTGATCTGTCACGACACATTAAAGAGCCACAAAATGGTATTTATTTAAATTTATTTTAAAAAATTAGCAAATTTGAAAGTTGAGACTGTTTCATATCAAAAGTAACCTGCTCTGTCCTGTCTGTCAGCGCGTTGTCAGTGTCCTCTTTGCTCCGCGATGTATTTTTCATAGCGTGAGAACATGCCGTGGCTTGAGAGCGGCGTGGCTTGTCGGACATAGCAACAGTAATTAAAACGGGCAGGTCTTTGCAAACGGTCAATTTGACTGCACACTAGCAGTGTGTTGGAAGTGTTCATATCGGCATTCACATACAAGTACGTTTCTGAACTAAATCATATAGACATAGATATAGTATTAGTCTACATTGCAATGCATCTCATTCTGGAGGCATGGCTTCAGCACTGGGGAAAATATCCCAGTTGCCTTAGTTACCCACTCATGTCCCTGAGGAAATGAACACAAATATCAAACAGATTATGGAGTGTTCATTTTCAGCTACATAATTTATCCAATTTTAACAGGTAGGCCTAATCTTAAGGAATGACATTTTAGCAGCAGTGATCATCATACCCATTAGAAACCAAACCAAGGCAAGCCTACCATCAACCAACAAACCATGCCTATTATCAGTGGCCATTGGCCAAGCACTCCAAAAACTTTCAGAGTTATTTTAGGTCCTTGCATCATCTGCGCCCAAGGCTCTGACCAGAAGCTTGACAGTATTGCATGTGCAATTATTAAGATATTAACCAGGTGTTGGACATATCTTGAACATTCTAGATGCCAAATAAACTATATAAATTATGCGTCCACGGTTCAGGAAAACCCCACTTTTCAACTAATTTGGGAATCCTCATCTCTGAAATCAAACTATAATGTTAGATTTGTTTTTCCAGATGCAGCCTGCATATTGACTTAACTGTTGGGAAGACAATCACATAAAATGGTAAAGAAAGATCAGTATTCAAAACAATAATTACCTTGCAATATTAAGCAACTTTTGTTGCCGCCAGATAAATTTATATCAGCTTTCATTTTTGCTGTAAAAATTGGCAAAGGAGAGGTGACGCATTTTTAAGTCCAACAGACTTTAGTCCAGTGGTCCTCTGATCCCATCACTAAAATAAGTTCTGTTAACTTTCAAAAGGACAACAAACTTTATCATCAGACTGTCACTGATGTTAAAAAATAAATCTCTGGATAAGTCAAAGCGCAGGAGTATCTTACTGAAATTCACCTGACAGCTCTTTTAAAATGCAGTCAAATCTTTGGTAATCTAAGGGAATTTCCTTTATTTCAGTGATATCAATGATTGACCAATAGGAAGAAATAGAGAGAAACAATTCAAACCATATGCATAAGAATGCTCTTATGTAAAGTCTAGAGAAAGAAAGTTAATTTTTTACGACTTTTGAAAGTAAAGCTAAAGACCAAAATGATCATAGATTGACTACAGTCAAGCAGTACAAGCCCTAGAGTTACTTTCAACTCAAGCACTATGTTTGGAGTTAATTCTAAAGTAGGGCTGCACGATATTGGCAAAAATCATAATCACGATTATTTTTGGTAAATATTGAAATCATGATTATTGAACAATTATTTTAGGAAATATGATCAAATGTCTTATTTCACAATAGGAGTCATTTTAAATATCAGTGAAATTTCACAGTTATCCATACTTCAGACAAGAAAACAGTCAGCAACATGATAATAATGAAAGAAATGAAAGAAACAAATAGTTACAAAAACAGACAAATAAATACAACAACAGAACGAAAATACAAATTAAAGGTGCCATTGCATGGATTATTTTATTATTTTAGAATGTTTCCTGGGGTGCCCTTATAATGTTAGTATGTTTTTTAGATCAAAATTTGTTATAATTTAGAAATAAAAGGCATTTTTCCTAGCCTGATTTTAGTCTCCGATTTGAACACTCTGTTTGAAGGGGTGTGTCTGCTGTGAGACTTCAATGTAAACGCCCACTGCTGTGATTGGCTGCTGTGAGACTTCAGTGTAAGCCTGTTGATAACGTGAATGAAGATCTTATCATTGCAACGCAGTTTCTGCACTCTCACTAATGATTTCACCAATGCAAACATGATGTACGTACAGTAAGAGCTTCGTTGTGCAGTGTAACAGCGTCAATGATTTCATAACGAGTTTTGGCAAGTGTCCAGATAAACTCACGCTGCGTGATTGTGTGATTGACAGCTTGGGCGACTGGAAAGGGTTTGTTCTTTGATCGCTTTCTGTATATTAATCACAGTTTAAGTAAGATTATTTTCATCCTACCAAGAGAAACGATGTGAAGTTGATCGTTTAGTCACTGGCTTGATTTACTGATGCCTAAACAGTATTGAACGACTTTGAGAGAAAGATTATCTGTCTGAACTTGAACAATTACACATCAGAAATTCACATAACCCACTGGTTCTTCAGAGGCCCGGATGAAGGAACTAAAAAATACCTCTGAGTTCATTTGTACATCCAAACACTGAGCAACTGCCATGTTGTTCTGTTGCGTCACAGTCAGTGTTATGTGGAGATTTGCCTATTTTTCAGGGGTGTTTTTCAAAACCGAGATTTAAATAAGAAGGAGAAAACAATGGTGTTTGAGACTCACTGTATGTCATGTACATGTACTGAACTCTTGTTATTTAACTATGCCAAGATAAATTCAATTTCAAATTCTAGGGCACCTTTAAATAAACAGTGTTTTAAGTTTTTCAGGAAGATGTACCAACAGTGATATTCAGATAAGTAATAGCCTACAAGAAAAAATGTAATATCAAATGTAAAATAACACTGCATAGTCTCAATGTACACATATACTTAATAGATCAATAGTTATTAAAGCTTAATGGCATATCCAAAGCCCACATGCTTATCTACGTTTGGCTACGACTCGGAGCGCGCACACAGAAAGCTGCCAGGGGAACGGTGTCTCTTGACGCTTAATGTGCTTTTAATAACACTGTTTAGTATGAAACACGTCCTGCAGTTTAGCATCAGTAGACTGGTTTTACCACATTCATTTATTTGGCTGATATGGGTAAGTTTGGGCACCGCTGTGAAGGAAAGGACGGTGCACTCGACGGAATGCCGCAGCGGCACAATAATTGCTTTAACTCGATTATCTTGTTTTCATAATCGTTGGAAGCCAAAATCAAAATCGAAAATCAATTATGATCAATCGCACAGCCCTAACCTGAAATCATTGCGTTGCCACAATTAAAACATGAAAGTCTTGTGAAATGCAAAGTGAACAGTTACACACAAAAAAAAAATACAAAATCATAATCTGAACAAGTCAATTTTATTTGTATAGGCCTTTTGATTCCCAATTAATCAGCACTGATAACTGATTGCTGGAACCGAATGCAGGCACACAAAAAAATCCGGGTTGCTGGAGTGGCTAAGAAGGTTCTGCAGTCATTATACAGTATGCGAGCGGCCTCTAGAGGCGTAATAAAAACTATCACTGATGCCTCGTGGAGTTTGTTTTGACACGCGAGGCTGCGCGCTGCATGGAGTGAGACACTTCAGATGTATATTTAAAACAGACAATGAAATGGTATGTATACAGTACACTACAGTGATGTTATGCCCTAAATTAATACATGATTAACTAACTTTAATTTTCTATGTACAATTGTACATTTCTGAAATGCACTTTCTGTAAAGCTGCTTTGAAACAATATGTATTGTGAAAAGCGCTATACAAATAAATTTGAATTGAAAATTTGAATTGAACTCTACTAGATTTTTTTATATCGTTATAAAGTAATGCATTTGTTGACTAGATGCTGCATTAGTAGAGAAAGAACAGCAGTGTGTTTGCGTCAAGGCTAAGAGGACGTAAAAATGATAAAAATACAAGAAAGTCCGACCCAAATGTTTAATGTCACAATTGTTACAATCTGTTTCCATTAAATATCCAGCTGGTAATTTTCCATCTGTAAGGTTAAGGTTAATAAATGTAAGAAGTATTGTTCATTTTTAGATCATTAATTTCAACAATTACTAATAAACTTTTAAATGTAAAAGTTGTATCTGTTAACACTAGGGCTGTGTATTGGCAAGAATCTGGCGATACGATACGTATCACGATACATGGGTCACGATTCAATATATTGCAATATATTTCGATACTGTGCATAAGGCGATATATTGGGATTTTTTAAAAGTAAAATATATTAAAATATTTAAAAAAAAGAAATGATGTGCATAAAAGTCAAAGAAGTTTACTTTAGGTAAACAATTCAGTACACAGAAAATCAAACTGCCAGTTTGGGCTTGTGGTTTACAGGTTCTTAGTGAGCAAATGTTTATATGCTCAAGTAGGCCATAATAAAAGAAAATAGGTACATAGCCCCTGTCACAATACAAAACAACAACGTGAACTGGACGAAAATGAATGAAAGTGGATGAAAGTGAACAAAATAAATGTGTCATATATTGAAATCAAGTTTTATGTGATAAAAGATTTTAAAAGAACTGGACGCGCGAATGAGGCGAACCGCGCCGCACTAAACGCCTCGTGCCGCAGGACCTCCAGACGCGCGTAAACGCGTCTTTGCATTGACTTAATATTGCAATCACTCGCGCCAGATGCTCTCTTCGCGTGTGATGTGAACGATGCACGCGATTACATTTAGAAATAGACAAGCTTTGTTTCCAAATGCACCAAGCAAAGATATCCTTTCAGTTGTATAAACTTTTATAAAACCAGCCAATATAATCACAATAAACACATCCAAAATGAAATATTTAACATAATAGGCTATATAACAACTGCACAACGTCTAATTTGTAAACAAAATGATTTACGCACTAAATCCAGCATAAACTCCGGCACAATTTGCATATGTTTAAACTCTCAAGGTAGACATCACATCCCGAACCTCACAGCAATTGGCTGCCGACTGCGTTTTTCGCTTGATATTTGTATAAAGGAACTGCCCAACTTTTTGACGCTCTCGGTCGCTCTCAACGCTTTCTCCGGTCCGCTGTCAATCCTAAAATGTCCAGTGGACACGCACCGTTATAGGCGAGCCTGGCGAGGACACTAGTGGTGCGTCTCAGCATAGCTATCTATTGGTAGGGATTTAAACAACATAAACGTGAACCACTGTCTTACGGTCTTACCATGAATATTTTTGGACGTAAAAAAAAAAAAAAAAAAAATCGATATTGCGTTTTTGAAAATCGATACAGTATTGCAAAATAAAATATCGCGATACTCAAGTGTATCGATTTTTTCTTACACCCCTAGTTAACACTAGTTAATGCACTATGAACTAACACGAATGATCAACGTATAATTAACATATTAATATTTATATATTTAATTGAATTTAATGAGTACAGTACATTTTCATGGTCCAGCACTTTTTTATTTTTTGTAATAAAGTTTACTTGGGAGTATTTTGATTTCATTCAGTATCCATTTTAAAAAATTTCAGTTGGTTACAGTGCAACCTAGTTATCGTTATCGGTCAAATCCACTATCGGTCGACCTCTATTTTCAAAGCAACTTAACAGAAAATCGTGATGTTAAGTCATCTGGCATATTAAAGCAGGGTGATAGTATAGTTTACATTTTACGACAATATAAACAATAAAGCAGTTTTGAGATTAGCTACATAATATAACTTTACAATATGCAGATTACTGTATGTATTTGGAATAAAGTTACAGTTTACACCAAGCCTTCATTATAACAAGTGATTTCCACTGCCACAGAACAAGCAGTGCAATGGCTATACACTATGGCTATGTTAGAATAGTCTTATTAATTTTTCTTTTGATTATTTGTGCCATGAACTTTCCATCAGCTAATTTCAATCACACTCAGGGTCAAGAATGAAGAATAAATCTGCTATCAAAATTCAAAACCTGAGGGCAAAAAAAAAAAAAAGAATTTAAAAATTGTTATGCATTAATTCTATGTTTAGAATAAGGCCTTCATCAAGTCAATTTCTGACACTGATAACCAGCTAACATGGCCTTGTTTTTTTTGCACTGATAGGGGGAGGAATGATATAAAAAGCCTAATTACATCTTATAAAGTTATAAACAACCAGGAGTAATTTAATGCCAGCAATGTTGGTGTCTTTGGAAAGAGTGTTTAATGCAAGAATTAATGGACTGTGTGCTACCGACTGAGCTAGCAACGTACACAGCATCTCGGACATCATAGGTGTCTTTTTACGTTCAAATCGAAAACCTACGATACCCAAACCATACGCAACTCGTTATGTTTTGCGACACAGCCATTAACAGGTCGGATTCCTGGAGCAGGCAGCAGTACGGACTCACTGACTTGGTGCAGCCGTTACGAAACAGATCCATCCCGGTAGATAACGCTAGCTTGCTAGTTAGTCTGACAAATGTGGTGTAAGTTAACTTACGTTTCTCCGATTGAAGTTTCCTCTCCAGAAGACGCCACGTTCCAGGCGGCCGTCAAATTTGCCTTTATGATCGAGAACCGACTCGCTGAACATCTATATTTTGAACGTTGGTGATATTAGCTCGTTTCGACTAGAGCAGCTAAAGGTAAACCCAGCTAGCTGGCTAGCTAATGCGGTTAAATTCAAACAGTCAGTTCTACCCTCAACGGCTCTTGGCTTGGATTGCGAGCTATAACGAACATCTTTGACATGCAGTTTCACTTCGGCTCAACGAAAACATAAATGCGACCAGAGTGTTGGTCATCTGAGTTAAATTTCGAGCCGTGTTAGCGTTTCTAGCTACATGTTCAAGACAGGTGACGTGCACTACTCAGTGCCATTGACGGCCGCGCGCTTCGGTTCTGTGTGATGGGAGGGGCCATCGCCTCTATGATTGACATCATTATGCTGCTGAATAGAGGGTGACAATAAAAACCCTTTGTTTTGGATTAGATATCGAGAATCTTGCATTATGTTCTGTATCTTGGTTAAAAATATATACATAAAGTCTCAACGTTCCCTTTACCCTGGTGAAAAAGCCTACACTTTAGCATACTTTTTTTTTTTTTTTTTTAAGTGGGCATAGCCTACTTATTACTAAATAATACTAATTTTTTTACCCTAGGTAGAACTTAAGTACAACTTTCTGGCCTGGTTTCACAGACAGGGCTTAGATTAAACCAGGATTAGACCTTAGTTCAATTAGGGCATTTAAGTAGCTTTTATAAACGTGCCTTGAGACAAAACAATGGCACTGACATATTTTAAAAAATGTCAGTGGAAGTTGCTTTTAGTTAAAAAAGCTCAAAAATGCATTTTAGTCTGGGACTAGGCTTAAGATTTTTCTGTGAAACCAGGGGAAAACGTAATATAATTTCATAATTACTTTTATTGTCTTTGAAATATGCTTCAAGTGCTCAATGTATTGACAATTTATGGTAAACTAAATATGCTTTAATGTCATTGCTGACTTCACATTTCTACATCAACTGATTCTACGGCCCCTCCTGCAGATAATCTTGCACCTTCTCTGTTTCTTCACAGGTATCCTCATCAATTATTGATTAGTATTGGTAACATAATCTGGTTCCCAGGGGTCATCTTACCCAGAAGATAGTTGAATACCTCTGTAACAACTTTAGAAAAGGGTTATTCTGCATTTACATGAATTATTTCAGATAATATTTCAAAATGAATGGGATGATAGTAAATCTTTTCCGGTTCAAATGAAATAAATAAATATACAGCAATCCATCGTACTGTAGTGATGAGTTGGAAAATATGAACAAATTTCAATTCAAGTTGTTCAAGTGCAAAGAGAATTTCAGAATTGAGATGACCAATTCTCACATAAACCATTTGGAGCAAGTAAAGCCACTGCGGCAATGTAACATGGTTGTCAATGTAACATTCCGACTCTCAAGGTTACCTGGAAATCTGCAATATTGGTCCCTATATGCATTTTCCCCAGATTTCTGAAGCTGCAGACCTCAAACAATCAAGCTAAAATAAAAAATGTGGTGATAAAAAAAGAAATCACCATAACATATTCATCAACCAGCAGATCTGAGTCATCTATTATCTCCCTTCCACAGATCTTTCACACTTGGAGATGTTTCTTGTTATGTCATATAGCTTTGTGAACTGATATCTTGTGCAAAGTAATAAATATAATTTGTGAAACTATTGCATGAAAACTATAAAATATTAAAACTGTGTTGCATGCACAGGTAGTGGCAAAACAGTTATTGTAAAAAAAAAATAATAATAATAATACATTAATGATGTTTTGACTCAAGGAAAATGCCACTTTTTTCTATCTTTAAGAGCAAATATTCACAATGATTATCAATAAACAGGGTTTAATAAGTTATCAAAGCAAAGGCTAAGTGAAAATAGCTGTATTTTCTTTACACAAGTAGTTAGATACTATTTGCGCTAAGTGTAAATTAGATGATATTTATACTTAGTGCAAATAGTGGCAGATACTATTTGCGCCTCAGTGTAGCATAATACAGTATACAATAATAACAAGTAACAACATTTTCAGTGTATGATAATATGAAAATCATAAATAGATGGGAAATTAGATTAGGCCAACTATTTTTAATGTTTTTGCTCATCAAGCCTGCATTTATTTGATCAAAAATACAGAAAAAATCTGTAATATTGTGAAATATTATTACAATTTAAAATAATGGATTTCTATTTTAATATACTTCAAAATATAATTGATTTCTGTGATGCAATAGAGCTGAATTTTCATCAGCTATTACTCCAGTCTTCAGTGTCACATGATCCTTCAGAAATCATTGTAATATGCTGATTTATTATCAATGTTGGAAAGAGTTGTGCTGCTTAATATTTTTTATAACCCGTAATACTTTTTTTCAGGATTCTTTGATAAATAAAATGTTTTGTTCTTTTAAAAAACAGCGTTTTATTTTAAATAGAAATCTTTTCTGATACTGTTCTGACAATATTACAGTTTGTTCTGTATTTTTTATCAAATAAATGCAGGCTTGATGAGCATAAGAGACTTCTATATTAACACTTCTCTAACCTGATATGCGATGGGAAAAGGGATAAGAATGAGTTCGGAAAAAGGCGGATTTGAGTCAGTCGTATATAAAAAATCACCGCCACCCGCCTTAATCTCCCTAGTCCCATCACTGATCCTGTTATCAGATGGGTTTTGCAAAGCCGGGCTATTTGCATTTGGTGTAACACTACGTTCATAAACAATCAAATTCAGCGCTTCACAAGGTCAATTTTAAACATTTGAATTTTTACTACAGCAGCTATACCTGTTTTCAGTAAATTTTCTGTCAGTTTAAACTTAAGTGACTTCTTTGCCATCATCTGTGCTCTGTAATACCTCATCAGTCATCAGGGCACATGTTTATTCCCTCTTTGATGACATCACTGATTAGATCATAGCAGGACCAAAGTAGACTGATTAGATTATTGGAGAGCCAGCTGATGAACTCCACACTGATCACATAAAAGATCTCATCAGACTACCATGAGTTTATATATAGGAGGATAAGGACAGGCACCGTTGTCAGATAGGCCTATCCCATCAACTTAGCTACAGTAAACAGTCGGCTAAGTACAAAACCTGCATCTATAAGTGCTGATAATGCATCTCTATGGAGACTGCAGAGTGGTTTTTATCACCATGGAGAATAGGATTGTCTGAGCATTACAATCTTGTTATTCAGGAACAGGATAAATCGTAGCTGTAGTCTTATGGAAACAGCTAACAAGGGAACGTTCTCAGAACTTTCTCTCTAAGTCAAAGCGTCAGTGTCCAGTGGGTGATAAATAATAATGACTAGTAATGGGTCATTAAATATTTGCAAATCTTTTGTATCGAGTTGTTTGGTGCACGTATCAAACTTCCAAAGTCACGCTCCAAAACTTTGTTACGTCCTAACTGTTACAAAAAGGTAATCAATTTCAATAGTTTGCCATAATGGAACAATCTCAGTGAATCGCTGAACTCTATGGTTTTTAACTGATCTCGGATCAGGTTTTTAAAACTGTGGACATTTGTAATGTATTACACAAATATTAATTATAAAAGAGCACATATAATATTTCATAACATTTTTCATAAACACTTTTTGTTATAGGCTACTGGTTGAAACTCAAACCCGATAGCAATCGATAATAGAAGTGATGTTTGTCCAATCAGATGTCTACCTTCCTGTCAACCTATGTGTTTCCATACCTCGGCACACCCTGCTCTCACACAAATAAACTGTTTATGTTCATTATTGTACCCTTATATAATTTGAGACATGGGGTTATTTAATGCTTATCTCTTGTGACGCTTTCAGACTCTGCTCTGGCTGTGCACGTTCATGTTTTAAAGAAGGAGTGGCTTTGGAGACGCTCTGAAGGGAGGGCGAGATCTTATGCTTTCAAAGCTACCTTGCTATTGCTAGCCTCTCCAAAAATTTCCTACCATACCTTAAAGGGATAGTTCACCCAAAAATTAAAATTCTGTCATCATTGACACACCCTCAAGTTGTTCCAAACCTGTATGATTTCCTTTCTTCTGCTAAACACAAAAGAAGATATTTTAAAGAGGGTTGGTAATTAAACAGTTGCTGGTCCCCATTGACATCCATAGTATTTTTTTTTTCCTACTATGGAAGTCAATGGGGTCCATCAGTCGTTTGGTTACCGACTTTCTTCAAAATATCATCTTTTGTGTTGAGCAGAAGAAAGAAAGTCATACAGGTTTGGAACAACTTGAGGGTGTGTCAATGATGACAGAATTTTCATTTTTGGGTGAACTATTCCTTTAAATGGTAAATTTGTAGATTATGTTGCATTAGTTGTTTTCATTGTATTTACACAGTTTTGACCAGCAGGTTTTTACCAGCGTGTGGTGTTTCGAGCGCTTCGAAACAGTGAATCATTTTGCAAAGCAACTGGTTCAATTGATTCGGAGTTTCAAAAAGCTTTGTTTCTCCAATCACTATACTGTGTGTTCAACTTGAAGTGGCGCTGCACAGGCCGATTGGTGTATGACATCAAAGTACCGTGAGAGCAATTTGAAATACGGGGCCGTCTGCTCTCTAATTGCTCTCGCAGAACTTTGATGTCATACACCAATCGGCCTGTGCAGCGCTGCTTCAAGTCGAACACACCTAATGGCATCACACTACCCAGGGGGCACTACTTATGGCACTTTTCCAGTGCATGGTCCGGCTGCATTGAAACCCATTTTCAGGCCCCCAAAACGCTGTTGTTGTGGCATATACGCAACATTGTTTTCAATTAAAAACAGAAAAGTTTTTATGCGTTTTTAGTCGTACATTTACAAACTTCACAAACTTTTGAAAATGTTTCAAAGTGCATGTTTTTGAAAACTATACCGTTATCGTCTCTGGGTGCTTCTCAATACTTAAATTGATGCTTCCTCGCTTCCTCGCCCCTCCACCCTCCAGCCTGTGACCCGGAAACTGATTGAATTCAGCCATCTTGAAGGACATCTCAATTCTCTAATTGCACCACGAGGAGGCGAGGAACTAGGAGTGAGGAAGCTTCCAGAGGAGCTATGAGCGAAGATGCACAGGTGTATCCTATGCGGAAATCTTTCTTGTCGAGAAACCTGACGCACATAGAAATTCTCCTCCCCCTTCACATCTGTCACAATAATTTTAATTTGTGCTTTACCTTTGCAATTTAAATAAACCTTATATCACACATCAATTTATCTTTATCAAGAATATTCCAATATCTGTTTCTTTACAAAGTTACGTCGCCAACTACTGGCCTGGCATGCATACAGCTTTTTTCGTTTTGACCACTTTGTCATCTGTACTCAAAACTTAAAAAAAACGCAAAGGGAAAACTGTTCAGTTTTTAGTACATTGATGTAACATACCCTAAATGAATGACTAAAACGCATAAAACGTTTTCTATTTTTAAAGCGGTGTTGGTGTTGTGTTCGGTGTCTAACATCCCCATAGAATATATTTTTGTTAGGAGGAAAACCACCTCCAGAAATGATTTAGTCTTTAATTGTGACCATGTACACCAACTGCATGTCTACTACTACAGATGTGGCTTTTAGGAAAACATAACCTCAGATCAGCGATATTAACATGTTTGACTAAGTTACTGTTTCTGTTTTACTGTTTACTTAAAGGAATAGTGCGCCCAAAGATTAGCCTACAATTCCTATTCCAAAACAGAAAAAAGAAACTCAAACTGGTTTAGAAAGGCATGAGGATGAGTAAATGATAATAGAATTTCCATTTTCAATAATTCACTCAATTAAAATGTGTACATTAAAAATATTATGTCGGTGCCAATGGCCTCGTTGTCAGTGCGCCGACATGTAGCGCCTTTGCGCTCGGGCGGCCCGAGTTTGAGTCCTGGCTCGTGGACCTTTCCCAATCCCATCCCCCGTCTCTCTCCCACCTCGTTTCCTGTCATCTCTCTACTGTCCTGTCACAATAAAAGGAAAATCACCCCAAAAAAAAAATATTTTTTTTTTTTTTCAACTTCTATCATTTTATGACTTTTGCTTATAAGAATATATAGCCTATTTCACATTCTGGTTAAAATCAAGACATTTTCTTAAATATTTTGAAATTAATCTCACCATATGCACATATAAAGAATGATTTTGATAAATTGATGAAAATGATAAAGGACTGGCAATGTAATTAACCTGTCTTTGTGATATTATTGTCACATTTGTTTCATCCTCCAAAGAATCGTTGTGAATTAGCTATTTGAGATTTCTCTGAAAAATCCAGTTAGATGTCATGGCCTTGAGATCAAGAGGGGTAGATTGAAATTATCATGAAGTACCAATAAAAGGTCAAGAAACAGAAGCGGCAGATGACTTAGTAGCTTAGTAGCTATACAAATGATGTCAGAGGTAAGAGCTCTATTTGACAATTATTCTATAGAACTTGGAAATATGGTAAATACTAAAATGTGTGTGCAGTTTAACCTCTGACTACAAGCTTAATTATGTTCCACTCAAGGCAGAGCCAAGTAAGGTTTTTGAAGAGAGGTCATTGATCAAGTGATCTGGGTGCACGCATAAACTACTGCCGAAAATAGCAGGATAAAAACTAAAAACTAAAAAAAATATGTATTGCATTTTTGATGAGCCTTATTATTATCATCATTCATCATTGTTGTTTTATACTTTAACAACTTTATATTTCAAACTTCTCAATGTGTAAACAAGTGTTGGCATGCTTTGTTAATGTTATTATGAAATATGATTTAATATTATATTTAATTATATTTTAATATTAGGGGGTCCTTGGGTTGGCTGAGAGTCTGAGTGGGTAGAAAGATCATTATAGGCTTGCAAACATGTAATGAAATGTGACAAATTATAACATTCATGATAACCTCTCCAGATGTGTCCTGCTACAAAAAATGTTTTTTCCTTTACAAGTCCTGCCGTCTGCATCAGGGTCAATAGTATGTGTGTGCATGGAAGACATTTTTATTTTTACTATAGAAAAAAAGAAAAAAAAGATGTTATTTTTTCAGTGCCTCAGGTCAACACATCCTCTTTGTTTTTTTCTGTATCCGGAAGGAATGAGGACATATCTGTCTGGACATCTATTTCTCATATGTTAACAGGCCACAAAACCAATTACTGAACATATTTTTTCTCTGGGCACCCATATGCAAATGAAAAACATGCCACACTGTCGCCGTCTGTACTTAATAAACAGCTGTCTCTAAGAGGCCTGTTTGTTTCTCTCACTGTCTTTCAGTAATGTTAAAACCCTATTTGATGTGTGGCGAACAACACAGGATAAGAGCCAGGTGGGGGAGAGATAGTGGGAACCAGCCCAGCTGCAGAGAGACTGCCTGTCTGATCAAGAATATAGCCCTATATACTCCACACATGACCTATATCATGCACAGTAGTGGCCAAAGTGATGTCCAGAGGGGATAATTGTTTTTAATGACCCTAAAAGTTCGATCTATCAACCATACCAGTTTGAATCATTAAAATGTGAGGAGAATATTTTAGATATTTTCAAATATTTTAAATATAAGGGAAGAACAAAACAGTAAACTAGGTATTTATCTGACACAACTATTTGGCAAAAAAAAATGCATACACATATCATACTGTCGCCTATATATAGGCCTACTGTATATAGTACATACTCTGAAATTATAGCTAAAACAGGTCATAGAACCTTTGAAATTGACTTGAACATTGATTGAACATACGTTGGACATTAAACAACCAGACCAAACCCACTTGAAAAGGGTCTACAATGGTTTTGTGATGACAAAGTGACCGAAGCCACAGGCAACGTCAGGTGTGTGGTGTTTTGTTTTTTCAGAAGCTTATAGCACCATCTAGCGGTTCTTAGAAATCAAACGAGAATGAGACTCACAGACTTTACCTGCACATACCTACACTTTACACAAAGGTTTTGAAACCATGTTTCCCAACGCCAAAAAGGGGGATTTTTACCTATTCAGCAATGTTACATTTTATATACAACATTTTTTTTTCTACATTACATGAACAACATAAAACGGAAGTAGCTACGAACTGACAGCGATATATGGACTTGTTTAAGGTAATCAGCTGTAACCGAGTTAGTTATATATTGTTGGCGATTTAAATATCTAAATGTTAGTGAGGAGAAGAAGAAAAAAAACCTGTTAGCTATCAATCTGCATGCGGTCGACATCGGTTAATTATGCTAACATTTGCTCGCTCCAAGGTAGCCTATCTTGAGTAAAACAGCTCTATATTTAGTGAAGAGCATAAGACATGAACCGGAAGCGATGCTACCTGTTTACCAGAATATGTAAAAAAAAAAAAAAAAATAAAATAAAGAATATGATAGTTTGCCCATTATAACCCACATGATATTGTTACCACATGATTTACATTATAAAAAAATTAACATTCCTTAAAATAAAAAGACAAAAAACAAATCTCATTCCAGTTTCTATTCCATTTTAAAATAATAAATATAGTAGCCTAGTGTTGACTGCAGAAGCCACTGAAAGTTTCTAATTTAATAAAGGTTTCCTTTCCCAATTTTTGCTAACAGGGTTGTACTAATGGAAAACCTTGCATAAAATGAATTTATATTTTGAAGCTAAAAGGCACTCAAATGTTCTTGCAGCATCTTTTTGAGTTTATTGTTTTTCTAAGAGAAAGGTTAATTAAGCATTCTTCAGAGATAATATTCCATGCACACAGAATGTTCCCGCTGTGCTTGGTTGGTAACAAAAGATTAGCACTTATTACAGTATACTCAAATTTCCAAATGAATGCATGTGTACATACTGTAAAAACATATCAGCAACTTCATCAAAGTGAACAACATCATGAACCCTTCATCCTTGTATCACATTCCTCAGAGTGTTTCTCAGAAGCAGTTCAGCCAGAAGAAATCATTTAATGATTGAATGCTGCCTCTTTCAGGAGCATCGCACCGGGCCACTTCTGCCTCTGCCTGCCATTTAATGCTCATTGATCTCCACAGCAGAACAAGCCAGATTTGTTTACTGAATGAACTGCAGCGGGGCCCGTTGAGAGTAAACGTAGTTTGTATTGAAGGTTTATTGTCAGAGCGGACGGAATGTTCTGTGGTTTGTGTTCTAGAACGTTAGAGCAGATTATTACATACAAATAAACTGCCATTTACATTGAGCAATAATATCATAATCACAATACAAACTGCCTAATTTTATTGAAGGTGACAGTTGTTGTTGGTTCATCATTGTTTAGCTTTAATTCGACCAAAAATGTCATGCTAATCCTTAACCACTTTGCATAGACTAAAACTTGTATAGTGAGCATTTAGCTAATGAGGCAAACTGGGTTAATGAGGCTCGTCTATAAATTAGTGATGCAAATCGCAGATTGACCCGCAAAATGTGTGTGTGAGAGCCTATATTGGTGTGGCATGGGACATCGTTGAGATGTTTCCTCTGGTCCATGCTGAGCTGTCACTGATATTTACCGTCCATTATTGATGATGTCATTTAAATATGTAGCAGGACAAAAGAGGCAACCAAGTATCATAAGAAGAGTGTCTTATTTTTATCTTACTCACTTATTGCTTCATTGTAAATGAATTCTGGCATTAAAGAAACTGACTGCTTAGGGATAATGAAAGTTTATTTAGAGTGCAGTCTAATCTTTGTTTGTGTGTGTGTGTGTGTGGGGGGGGGGGGGTGCATTAAACTGATCTAAAGTGACAGTAAAGACATTTACTGAGATTACCACGGTTTCCACAAAAATGTTAAGTAGCACTTTAAACTGTTTTCAACATTGATAATAATAAGCATATTAGAATGATTTCTGAAGGATCATGTGACACTGAAGACGGGAGTAATGATGCTGAAAAAGATGAGAAAGAGAGAAAGATGTCAAATTTACCATCACTCCTTCACCAGTTGTATTAAAAACACCCTTATGCTGAGTGTTAATTTTTTTTATATATATATATACCAAGGCTGTTACACAAAAGTAGTGTAAAATAAAAGTACTTTGAAATATTTTAATTCTGTATACGACATATTTCGATCTCATGTACAACATTTGTTTATTTTTTTCTTTATTTTTTTTAAAAGGCTAAGGAACCTCTTTGCGCTCTGTTTCTTGTTTTGTTTCCCTTAACCTGTGTAAAATTCATCACCAAATAAGGTTGTCCAGCTATGCAAGTCATGTTATGATGCAAAAAACCCCCTTTAAATATAAAATAACATTGCTAGATTTACAATGTCAGTAGCTGTGGAAACACGTCAGTCTGTACAAAAGGCCCGTTATAGGGCTACCAATGTGTATATTAGTGAGTGAGAGTGTTTGGGTTAGTGTGTGCATGCTGTCTCAGTCTGTGACCATGGATGTGTGATCTAACAGTAGCTGACAGGGAGGTTGGAGGGCACTCTCTAGGGTCCTCGGGCTGGGAGCACTCTAGACCACATACAGCAGAGCTGTTCCCTGTCCCATCGAGCTAACAATTAGCACACACACCATAATGCACACTGTGAAAAATCATCATTTTTAAAGAACTGGCAGTTGTGGTTGGCAGAATAATTCTGTAAAAATACAGTAAAAAATGTTGTACAGTGTCATAAACACACACAAAACACTATTATGGTAACACACATGACACTTAAATAATGCAGTAAAAATTAGTTTAACGACATAAGATATAACATAAAACTGATACAAACCTAAGATGAACAATTATTCAAGTGAAAAATCAAATGTGTCTCAGGCAATGTCAGTTTATGGCTTTTCATTGTAACTGATAAGATGACTTGCGCTTTTTACTTCCAAAACAGTTAACAGTATTTTACTGTAAAATGACATGAAATGTAAGGTTAGATCAATTACTGTTTTTCAGTGGAACTTACTTTTTAACAATTAACAGGTTTTCATTACAGTTTTACAGTTAAAATTACAATAATGTTTTTTTACAGTGCATAGCCCCAAGTGCTTTATGCAACATGCACATGCATTAAATATGTATGATGTGCTTGTCCTTACTGCATTTTGATTAATGTCAATAGAATTTTGTTATATTTGTGATTTCAAACTGTGCTTCCATGTGTACACAAACCTAAATGCCTCAACCAGAGGCACACTGGTGAACTGGTGGCTCGATCTGTTAGCCCTTTTACATTTAACATGAGGCCAGTCTGCCTCTTCTTGACTTATTCATCTAGTTAGGAGCTCACTAGCACTAACGTGAGTGGACAGCTATGCGTCTGGTGAAGACCTCTCCATCTCCCCTCAGTCTCGGAGGAATCCACCCCAGAATTCACAGCCTTCAACCCACACACACAACATGATCTGCAAGCCTTTGCAAGTGTAAGTATGCTTGTGAAGAACTGCCCATTTACTTATGCACATTAAATCACAAAACTGGAGGGTTGAGTTTAAGGGGGGGCTTACAGAGGGATGGTACACGTGAGGTAGAGTGTGTTTTTTGGAGCCAAGGTCAAAGGGGGTTGAGAGAGATCGATGCCATGATTGCTGGTGTGTGAGATGGATATTCACCAGTGACCCTCCGTCCCTTGACGTCGCATGAAAGGAAGTTGTGCGTCCCCTGAGACACTCAGACTGTCTGTATTGTGAGTATGACATGCTTTACCCAATCATTCTGTGTGTGCATTTGTCTCTATATGAATCTGTGTGACTGTGTGTGGGTGCTTATGTTGTTTTAGTCAAAGCATGTTATAGGCACTTCAGATAACTCAGTGTGCTTGGCAGCAATGTAGCAAAACAGAATAAAGTTAAAAGTTAGCTGACCTTTAAAATATACATATTGTAAACATTCTGAGTGTCAAATACTTTGATAACAGTGAAATACTGACATCTTAATTTGCATTGTTAAAAAAATATACATTTTTATAAAAAAAAAAAATATTTTTTGCTTTATTAGGTTGAATTTGCTTACAGTTGTTCTGAGATTAAATGAATCTCCAATGCTAAAAGAATTTTACAAAAAAACGAGAATTTTCTGTGATCGTCACTAGCATTGTGAGTTGAGTTTTTCAAGCACCTGTCACGTCTTGTCTTGGTTTTGTTTCATGTCAGTCATGTTTCATGTCTTTGTCATGTGATCCTGCCATATGTTCCCTTGTCTGATGTGTCATGTTGTCATTGGTTCATTGTTTCATTGTTTACAGGTGTCCCTTAGTCCTTATGTATTTAAGCCCTCATGTTTGCCATGTGTCCTTGTCAAGTATTGTTTCACTGTAACTGTTGTTGGTAAGCGTAACGTGTTCTTCACGTGTTCACGGCTCAGGGAAGAAGGATGCGGGAACCGGCGAACAATCACCGTAAAGTTTAATCCAAAAATAAACAAACACTATAAAACGAAAATAAAGCAGCCTCTCTCTTCTTGCACTGTTGTCACTCCTCTGAGATTCGAGAGAGGTGTGCACTCATTTGCACTCCCGCCACCGGCCTCGCTCCATTCCCACTGCTCCCGGCCCCACCCTGCTTGCTTGCTACAGACTGCAATACATCTTTATAAGAGTTTTACATGGCGGCCTGTTATTGTTGGGACATCGACTTAACATTTTCACGCCCCTAAACATTATGCTGAATAAAACAAACTGTGATTGGTTGCTTTACATGTCAGTCACATGGCCTCTTGTGCAGTCCTTGGCCAATGAAAGCTGCCACAAAGCCTAAGCATCCTAAACTGCATACTTCTCTACTATAAAGTAGGTAAACAGTATGTGACTAAAGAAGTATGTCTGAATTCACAGGCCTCAGTAAGCAAAAAGTACACAGATGACCTACAGTACTACTTCTGGTGAAGTGTGCATATTATGGATACTTTACTATCCCATGAGGCCATGGGAGGGGATTTGTGAATGGCAGTGAAGCGATGCAGCTGATGCAGGTATCACGTGATAAAGACATCATGGCGAATGTGGTACATCCGGATTACATCCTACACACATTCATTCTATATAGAACATACTTTTTAGCAGTCGTGGAGTAATTACTTATTCAAAATAAGTACCTACTCAAGAGAGTATGCGATTTTGGATGCAGCCCGTGCATGTACTGGTCATAGGGAGCACAGGGAGTTTTCTAGTAAGCCGATCGAGTGAAATGAGGAAGACCTCCCCACTCCCTAATATTGGACTTTATGAAGATTTAGACTTTATTAGATTGTATGAAACTCGTGGGAAACTCGAAAAGGCAAATACTCTTCCAAATAAAAAGTCTGCCAAAACAGATTAAACTTCAGAAATAATAGGCTATCTGTATTTTTTGCTCCATGGAAGAACATAAAATATGGATCACCAAAAGACACCAAAACATGGTTTTCTAAAAGAGAATAAAAAGTTCTTTCATGTGGCATCAGTCTGTAAAACCTTTTTTTTATCTGAAACCTTGGAGCATATGCATGTATCTACGAGTGTAATGAGTAAACTCTCTCGACCTCTCTGACAGAGCTGAAGATGCTCTTTAAAGAGTACTTGTACGTTTGGGAGCATGTGACTGAAGGTTTTGCGTTGCTCAAGGGCAGCGAGAAGGTGACACCCAGCATATGATCCTGAAAGCCCGTGACGGCTTCTGCAACTCCCCCTCCCTGCCCTGACTGACAACCGCCCATCATAAACCAGTGCCCCACTCCTCCACGTAGCCAGGGGCTACACAAACAGAGAAGTCCTGCAACGGATGGATGGATGAGCGGACGGATGAACTGGAGGCCAGTGCACAGACAGATACAGAGACAGACAGAGCACCAAAGGGCAGGTGGCTTAGCAGACAGCTGTCCACTGTCGTGGCCAAGTCACTCAACTTAGGGGTCAAGAGATCTTTGTGACAAATATAAGAGAACGGATGGAAGGAATGAAAAAGATGAGGGCTGATAAGGTTTGAGACCTCCCTTAGGAGAGTTTGATGGAGTGAGGAGAGGCCATGACAGATTGGCAGTTTGGATCAACAAAGCCAGTCTAGGCCCTGAATCTAATGTGATTCTTGCCACGAGAACGATATGAGGATGCGGAAACGAAGGGCTGAGGGAGAGATATAGTACACAAGAAACGAGAGAGATGAGAAACTGAAGATGAGTACATGACTTCTGACATACAGGAGAAGACAAAGTCAAGATGCTAAGATGAAAACATTTGGAGAAGCTGACCATGACCTTGTTCACACTGACTGTACACAAAAATAATTTGGTTTTCAAATGCCATATTTAGGACTAACTCATTTTACAAGAGATGGAATTGTATCCATTTGTTCCGACAGCATAGTCAATATATATTAAGCTTCATTCATAGATGAAATAATTTAAATGTGCTGGACTTGATATTATATGAATGGTATTACTTAGGTTGGGATTGGATTAGGTTTTATGAAATATCAAACTTTGTGACTGCCTTTGGTAAGATTATTTGTTTTGGCAATCAGAAAACTTCTAACTGTCAATCAAAGTGTGTGTTCATAGGCTGTGGAGTTCAGGACAGAAGGAAGCTTAGAGTTAAGAAAGTGAAAACAATAATAAAAAAGAAATTCTTGAATTAAAAATATGGAAAAAATACTAAACTTGTTTTATTTCAGCTAATTTCCAAAGGAGGGGGACGTTAGGGAATGATCTGTGTTTGCTGGGAATATATATATATATATATATATATAAATTTAAAGCAGAGGCTCTGTCCTTTCTTTTAGCATATTGCATGTTCAAATATTCATACAACAAAATATTCTTGGGGCCATGAAATTTTTGTGAAAATGAAACGCTGGCGGAGATTGACAAAATCATACAACTAAATTACTAAAACTTTAACTAAAATAAATTGAATTTACTAATTCAAAATATCAATAAAAAACAATAAATTCTTCCCTTTACTAAACAGTCCTTACATGACACTTCACATATGATTGTATTTTATAAAAGTTATTTTGTTTCTTCTTATTTGGGTTATTAGTAATGTACATTATGTTTGTGTTATATAATCTGTTATTTAGTTGACGTTTATACCATTATTTTAATGTTGTATGTTATCATGACGGTCTTTCGTTTTTTTGAGCATGACAGAATTGGCCATGTTTTATAGACAGACTATTCATGATGAACTCTGATCCATTATGTGCCATATATATATATATATATGTAATATATATATGTAATATATATATTGTAAAATATAAAGGCACCAAAATGGCATCATGAAACCCGAAACCGTATTTTATACAGTGAATTTGGAACAGTGAAAATGGCTCCATTACCCCCTGCCGTTAGATGCTATAACTACACACTACACAAGCATCTTTCTCCATTAAGACCATTAAGGTTCTGACAATCACTCATTAAAATAACCTTAAATAACACACACAAGTAAAGAAATAATAATAATAAATAAATAAAAACATGATCCTCTCACACCCCAGTCAAAAGGCCCAGAGGGTCGTATTGGTGATGTGCAGGAAGGTAGCAGCATCATGACAGTAATCTCTCTCCCTCGGGACACACAGACTCTTACTGATAAGTGCCAGAGAGCAGGGGGAACCTATTCCGTTAGCGGTGTCTTCAGCAGAGCGCAAGGCCATCCGGCATCCCCTCAGAGCTCAGCCCGGTAATCCGACACGACACGGCTGACATTACACACTGACGCCAATGATGGAGAGCATCTCAAACTAACTGCAGGAGAGGAGTGTTTTAGGTGTCCTGCCATCCAGTGAGGGATTATTGTGTTTGGATTATTAAACTGAGATCTGAAAGGTTTCAACAACCTAAGCAGACAGCAGTAAAAGACACTGAGAAAGATAAAACAAACAAACAAATAAATGTATTGTGCATTTATTGCATAATAAATTCTGTTTAAAAAAAATCTCCCAAATTTTTCATGCACCCTCTTGTGGGCCCTCGTGTTCCTTTGGACTATATTTGTAAAAGAATAAACAATATTTAAGATAGGCCTACCGTTATACCAGTATAACTCACCATCCATATAAACCCTGGAAAAAGGTTGATGATGGCATTTAATTTTTGGATGTCATATTTTTGATGGTCCACTTTAAACATTACTATAATTAACTTTGCAACTACATGTCAACTACCAGTCATTAGAGTATTATTAGACTGTCTGCTTAACATCTGCTATCTCTTTTATTTTTACGGTCCGCCAACAGATATTTTACTGACTATAAGTAACTTTGCAACTACAATCCAACTTATACTAACCCAAACCCTAACACCTAACCCTGAACTAATAGTCTGCTAACAGTCTTTTACTAATAATGAGAGTTAGTTGACATGTAGGGGAGCGCAGGGCACAACGTAACACGAGGCTAGTTGTAACACACTTGTTTTAAATACTTCCACACATGCTAGGATGACGAAACTTGGTGTATTTACTAGTTGCCATATCAACACTATATAGAGAAAAAATTGCGCCAAAATATAATTTTTTTGGAAGATATCCATAGACATTTATTAAACCATAGCAAAAGTAAATTTCTTACTTAAGTTAATTTTTCATCTCTATTTTTTGTGTTTATTTAAAATTAGACAAATCTGATATTATTTTAATCTCCAAGATGTTATTTAACAGTTGAGATAGTTCGCTAACTAGCAGAAGACACTAGCAGGGTTTAAATCCCAGTTGTGCAGGCGGGGCATGTTGTAACACTGCATTACAATGTGCCCTTATTAGAAATATGCTATTATATTCTATAGTTTGATTAATTTTATTGAGAAAACGTGAGAAAAAGGTGAATAAAGACTGAGAGTCAATGTTCAGAAATTACTAATTATTTATTTGTTTTGAACTATGTTGTATAGCTGTGTTTTCCTGTGTTCGTGGTCAAAACTCAAAAATGAGTTTATATTTAATTATTAAAAATTGCCATTATTTTATATGAAAAAGTTTTTTAATTGTATTTTATTTAGAAAATATTTTAGTTTGTCTTGTATATTTTTTTTATTAGATCAGACAACATTATAAGCTGTCATATGTCATGTTACAATGTGCCCCACCTATGGGGCATGTTGTCACATTTCACTTCCATTCTTTCGGGGTATATCCAGAAAAAAGTATATACTGTATTAATAAAACAAAACCACATAATTGTACTAGACATGTGGGAAATTAATGTGGGAAAAAATAAATAGGCCCTACTCTGAACAAACTGAGAAAGTCAAAAAGCGTTACTTTGTGCCCCGCTCTCCCCTAGTTGCATAGTAAGTGGACCATCAAAATAAAATGTAACCTAATATTACTTAATGTCTGTGATCCGACATCCACATGGGCAACTGGATCTAGGTCTCCTACAATATGCTTTTTATGCGTTTTGGTCGTTCATTTACACGACAACAGAAAACGGAAACGTTTTGAAAACGGGTTTCAAAGTGCATATTTTTGAAAACGGTCTCCGTGAACAACAAAAACGCGAATCTCTGAAGACGATGCGTGTTGGAAACCAAAAATGAAACACCCATTTCCATATCTGAATGCCAGAGGCTTTCTCAGAACTTGTACACAGTGAAATATACGAACAGTAACGATGGCGTCGGTTATACCGTATCAATGACGTCGGTTTTACCGTATCAATCTGAGCTTGAGTCCTCATCCTTTGGAAGTAGTGCATCCAAAGCGGATTTGCTAAAACAGCATCTTCTGGACATGTCGACAACACAAACCAAACTCTTCCAGGCCTCAACTACAACTATTGAGGGAGGGTCAAAATAGAATGTTCCCTGACAACCAATGATGAGCATATAGGCTGACTGACATTATGCAAATTTATTACAAATTTAAATAGGTTCCTGCAGGAATTAAGTCTGGATGACGCAGTTCAGAATCACGAATTCTTTCTTTTGGAATACAGTAACTCCAATTATCGTGCACTTTGATATTTGAAATTTTGCAGACATTTTACATTCACAAACAGCTATATTACACACTGCATGAAAGGTAACATCTGAAAAAGCATATTAGGGGCACTTTAATATCAATATTATGTTATATCAATGTTTTGGAAAACGGGGGGAATTCAAAATCAAATGTATTATCAACCAAGAACTATTGCAGCTTTAAAAATATAAAATACATGGCAAATTCATACACAAAAATCAATAATATCCCATAATATAGACAATATGCGTGAGATTACTTGCACTTGAGTAAATTGTAAATGATTGGTCTGTGTAACCTGCATTTATCTCATGACAGCCACGGACAGCAGAGGAGAAAGTGATGAAATTGGAAAGGGCATCATTTCTAATGACTGAGGACAGAAGACATGTTGCTTCAGGCTGTAAAGTAGAGGAAAAGGTCAGGTCAGATTGAAGTCTCCTCACCTACTCCTGGTGTTGTCATTACTGAGATGGAGGCAAGACGGATTTTCTAAACCCCCCTTTAACACCATGCAAAAAAAAAATCAGGGAATCAGAGAGAAAATACAAATAGACATTTCCAAAATGTCATGTGGCTTAAGGCTGCTTGGGTCAAAAGGCAGAAGAGTTGGGCTAAACCTCTCAGGAACGGGCTTTGGACGAGGTGGATAAGGAAAGAAGCAAAGGTGATGAAGACCACACAGCCAAAGGAAGAAGGTCAGCGTGTCTGTCACAGTTTTGAGCACCTGGTGTCTACTTTATGGCAGTTGATGTCACCAGTATGTATCCAGTGCTGCTTCGGGGCACATTAGTGATTCAGCACATAAACCCCATATCAATAAAAACAATTAAGAGTTTCGAATAAAACATTACTTGAAATATTTCAAATACATATTCATTTAACTTCTGCAGCTTCAAAAGCCAAATTTAACTTTTTAAAACTATAATTTATAATAATAACAGAATTATGCATGCTTTGTCAAAGCAGAGGTTATGGGGATATATAATGTTCTCATTGAATTAATAGAGGTTTTAGTTTGTTTGTTTGTTTTTTCAGCATTTTTTAGCCTTTTATTTTCAAGTTTGAATCAAGTGTTTATTGCTTGGCCAGAGTCCATATTATACCACACTATTCCATTCCATACAATGAATTATTATAGAATGAATTACTTATTATTAATATATTGTTTTATTCATTATTTATAATTGGCTTATTTTTGTATTATTTCTAATGTTTATTTATTTTATTTTATTACAGATTTTATAAATTAGCTCATTCAAATGAAATGATTAATGAAAGCTATTTCATTTTTCATTTTAATCGCAAATCTACTTATACTTTACTTAATACGTTTGCTCTTTGAGAAAATTATATTAGATTAACCTTTTTTGAAACACCGGATTCCCCAACCGGATCTCATGAGAAAAAAATAATAATTTTGAAGTTGGCGATTTCGTTTGAATTGGTATGATTTGGTTCGTATGAAAACATACCATTTTATTTAAAAAAACAACAACAACATAAACAATTAAGCATGAAGCACCCCTAAACCAGATCATACCAAAAGGTACGAATGAGATCGTACAAATTCACAACCAATTCGCTTAAACTTAAAATAGTTTCCATGAAAGTTTGTTGCATTTCCTCAAATATTTGAATTCAGGGTTTACAGGTTTAAGGCAGGTCATAGTTATAATAGAAACCTCTCGAGGTGTTGCAGGTTGAGATGTCAATTAAGATGCGATGACAATCACAAGTTGACGACTCCATGAAGATACGCTGAAGGGCAGTCGTGCATTTTTGGGAGGCTTCTTCTTCCTCTGCTTAATGTCGCTCTCAGGGTTTTCTTGGCTGTCGACACGCCGTTGAATATGCTTGACTGAGCACTTGCATCCTCCAATGCCTCGCTCATAACTGCTTCTTAATCAACTCCATTACAGCATTATGTTAATGCAGGGTGTGAAATGTGGGGTGCTAGGAGGACAACTGAGGGATGTGATGGAGCTGAATGTTTGTTAAACTGCGTGGGATTCAGGGATTTGCCTCCACATCACATAATATGCTGAGAAATCTACAGTAGGGGAGACAGTGGGGTAAGATGAGCCAGTTGGCAATCTGTGTTGCCTCCTTGATTAAGAAAATTGTGCTTAATGTTTGTCACATGACCGTTTTAAAACTAGCTTGTTATCACCATCACTTAGTCTCAGCAAGATGCAAACTTAAAAATTCCTTGAAAAGATCCAACTCAATAAGAACGATTTGGACATCTTCTCACATGAACTGGTATTAACACACCAGGAACAACAATTTAAGTTTTGGTCTGTTTCTCACAGAAGAATGAAATCATTAAACTTGAACTAGCACTAGACTATATTTTTCAATACTTTTATGCTGTTTTGCATCATATTTTAAGCTTTCTCCTTTTTTTACCCAATTCTTTGCAATTGCATAGACATTCACTTTTTCTTCTGGTTTGTTCTGTGGAAGAAAATAAGTCATACAGGTTTGGAACAACAGGGTGAGTGAATTTTCATTTTTGGGTGCACTGTTCATTTTTCGTTTTCATTTTTAGATTTTTCATTTTAATCTTGGTTAAAGTTTTTGTAATTATGTTGTTTTAGAAACACTTTATTTTACAGCCCTGTTCCCGATGTTCATACTGTGTACTTATTATAGTAATTCCAATAACTGGGAAATAAGGTACTAACCCTGAACCTAGACCTAAAGCTAACCTTGACCCCTATTCATTACCCAGTACAATTTTATTTGGTAAGTACACTGTAAGTATGCATGCAGTAAAATAAAGTGCAAGTTTTTTTTTGTCATTTTAATTATTATTATTAAAACATTTTTTAAATATGTTTATAGTTTTATTTCAGTTTGTTTTTATTTTATTTTTTATTTATTTAGTTATCTCGACTAAATAGCACTTAGCAACTAGCTGAAATAAAATAAGTTTAAGATTTTTCGATTTTTATTTTTTAAACGTGCTTAACGTTTATTTATATTAGAAAACAAAAATGTGTTTAGTTTTAGTTAACTATAAAGACCCTGGTGTAACCCATTATTGTCAAGTTAATTGTGATTTTTAAATAACATTTATAATAATAAACAAATAGAAAGTAGATAAATAACATATTTAATTTTATTTAGGCACAAAATATTTTCTTGTGTACACTGCAAAAAAAGTGACAGTTACTTAGAATAGCCACACATAAGAAGAGCTGTCTGTCACAAATAAAACAAACCACGGTACAAACAGTATAAAAGAACATGAAATGTAAACACTACAACAAGCCTCTTTTATTATCTTACTATTTGCTTTTCCAAGCCATGTGCATCTCATTAAGGGTGACAGCCTGGATATGGTTTGCACACTTCACTGCATCCCTAGAATGGAGATAAAATGCTAGGTGTGTGTGTGTGTGTGTGTGTGTGTGTGTGTGTGTGTGTGTGTGTGTGTGTGTGTGTGTGTGTGTGTGTGTGTGTGTGTGTGTGTGTGTGTGTGTGCTGCCGAGGCCTCTATGCCCAAACACAGGAACACAGTCCTGTCACTGACCACAGAGGCATGTATAATTCTCAGGTGATTATTCCTCGGCCGAGGCATCATTACAGTAGTGTATCACATCATTCCTGTCTGGCTCAGGCACAGCTCTCCCATACCAAAGTCACAGGATCCCGGCCTGTCATGAGATCAGCCAGGCAGTCTCATGTGAGAGTGTGCAAATATATGATTTCTCCTTTACTGTCACGCTTGAACAGGTCAGTGGAGGGATGGAGCCGGACGCCGTTCACTGAAACTGAGATGGAAACGGACAGGACTGGAGTCATGAGGAGCGGAGAGGGAAGTGATGATGCATGAAAGGCCCTGGATGACAATAACAACATAATGATAAGTAATGATACATGGATGATGGAAAATGCCACAATGCAGTCTTATCAGTCAGATTACTATCACTGTTGCCTATTGTGCATGCAAAATAAGGGATGATTAAATTTTGTGAGTAATTTCCAGTCTTGCAAAGGGAGGATATATATATATATATATATATATATATATATATATTAGGGCTGTCAAAAGATTAATCGCGATTAATCACATCCAAAATAAAAAAATTTAAAAAAAGTTTGCGTTTACATAATATATGTGTGTGTACTGTGTATAATTATTTTGTATATATAAATACACACACATGCATGTATATATTTCAGAAATATTTGCATACATATACTGTATATATTTATATATAATTTATATTATATATAAATATAAACTTTTTATATATAAATTACAAATTTTTCTTAAATATATATACAAGCATGTGTGTATTTATATATACAAAATTAATTATGCACAGTACACACACATATATTATTTAAACACAAACTTTTATTTTGGATGCGATTAATCGCGATTAATCTTTTGACAGCCCTAATATATATATATATATATATACTATATATACTATATATATATATATATATATATATATATATATATATATATATATATATATATATATATATATATATATATATATATAGTAACTGTGTCAACAGTCACATGAAACATGAATTTATGTTAAACTAAAAAAACTCAAACATTGACACCACCAATACATTTAAATGTTTTCTTATAAAAAATGAATGTTGTATGACTCATTGCATTCTTTTTATTGAAACCGGGAGGAATAAAAGCTGCGGTTGAGATTTTAGGTCAGCACTTACAATGTGAGAAAACATCAGCATGGAACTGTGAGGATGTGCACACATGTTCTGCTGCCTCTGTGTCTTTTAGCCCCTCGAGATTTCCATGTGTTTGCGGTGTCGTTTCCTGCCAAGGTTCTACTTTCTATCCTCATGTGTGACATTCAAGTTCACAAGGATCTCAGAGAAACAGCACTCTTCACACCAGAGAGCCCTGCAACTGCCATCACATTCACACTCTCTGATCCACACAGAAATGGACAAATCCTCAGGGACGGCCTGTTTTCTCTCTTTCCTCAACACTTCAGCTCTCTCTCTTCTGTGTAGCTCAGTCTCTGAGGCTTTGATTTGCAAAAAGTTGACACTTTTTTTTTTCTTTTCTTTTTTTCAGAAATAGCGAGTTTCCACAGCATGAGAAATATTCCAGAGGTATTTGAATTTATTTAGTCATTCTGAATTATGGGTAAATATCATCTGTGTTGTTTTGGATGAAACATCACACCCTAAAATGGGAAAAATGACTTTCAAGGAACTGTATCCACTATTTTAGACACCATGCCTTATAGGGTTAAAGGAATAGTTCGCTTAAAAAATGAATATTTTGTCATCATTTTTGCAATTTCAAACCTGTATGAATTTCTTTCTCCTGCTGAACACAAAAGAAGATGTTTTGAAGAATGTCGGTAACCAAACAGTTGATGGACCCCATTGACTTCCATAGTGTTAATTTAGGAAGTAAATGGGGTCCATCAACTGTCTGGTTACCGACATTCTTCAAAACATCTTCTTTTGTGTTCAGCAGGAGAAAGAAATTCATACAGGGTTGAAACAACTTGAAGGTGAGTAAATGATGACAGAATTTTCATTTTTAAGTGAACTATTCCTTTAAAAGTAATTTTTTTAAGGCAGACCCCCCCCCCAAAAGGTTGAATGTTCTAGAATAAAATGTTTAATAATGCATTTTTCATCATTTTTTACATAAAAATATTAACTAATTTTCATGATTGAGCTGTTGGGGTCATAATTTGTCAATAATAATTAGTCATGGTTAACGACTGTGAGTGTGAAGAGACCTACTGTACATTGTTTCTTACAACATGCTTTCCTTCATATTGAGGAATAAGAAATTACATAAGCCTCTGGTGAGCAACCTGACAGACATTATTAAGTCATAAACAATCCAAAATTCTTTATACCATTGTCTAAAGTTTTCCAGATGATTGCCAAACAATTTTAAATTGCATTTTGCTGCTAAAAAAAGATTTTGAATAAGAAAATGAGGGCACTGTTTTCAATTATGGGTAGGAGGAAGAAAGATCAGCAAAAATCTTTTGTAAAAGAGGGAAAATAATCAGTTAATAATTGATAGTTTTGATGAATAATAAATCACTAACACAGATGCATTCATGCTGCAGAAAAACAGAACAGACCCTTCTTGAGTTCATTCAGCAAACAGAAAGGGGAAAGGAGCGGGCCTTGCCTCTCAGCTCACCTCATCTCTTCTCGTCTATAATTCAGTGACCTTGAGATATTTCTTCCCCTGAGCTCACCACTTTTAGCTCTCATGCCATGAAAAGCAAGGGCTCCCATCGGAATATGAAGTAAACTGACGGTACAAGTCTCTGGGAGTGGCACATGCTCGCTGACATTGCAGGTGAGGGTCGATGATTAATTCTTTAGCAGCTCAGTGACAAAAACAAACTTTGAGATACATGTTAAGCAATATGTGATATTGTTTAGAAGTTCAATAAACAAAAAGTTAAGATTTAGTAACTTTTTAGAAGCAGAACTGCCAGTTTTTTATGTGTATTTGTTTCAAAATGAACATAGGTCCAACTTCCAAACCAAGCCAAAAGCAGGACAGACTGTTGCGCAGTTTCATTCCTTAATGAATCAGTGTTTTAGAGAGAATCGTTTCAATGAGTCACTCATAATTCACTTCTTTTGTTCCTGAATCTATCAGTGTTTTTGAACGAGTGAATGATTCAGTGACTCACTTGTAAGTCCTCCTCAGCATTGACTATGAGACGGTCTAGTAAGTGTGCATGGCTCCGTCATAAAATGTTTCCGCCCTTGCAGTCACAAAGGAAAAATACTATTAAAATTATTATAAGAAAAATACTTTATATTAAAAAAAATCTTTATGTTAACTGCCTTTTAGTTTATGGAGGTCAGGTAATGACAACCATCTGTTGTCTTCCAGTGGTTTATATTACGCTCATAAGTGACTTGTTTTGTTCCTGAATGAATCTGTGTTTTTAAATTAACCAGTTGAGTGAATGATTCAATGACTCACTCATTAGTGCTGTGTCCCAATTCGCCTTCTGACACTACACCCTAAAATGATGTTGTGGCGAGCAGGACGAGGCCGAGGGCCGTGAGAGGGCGGCACGAGGCCGGTGGCGTGATTGCTGATGAGCGACACCTGCGCGACGCACCGGTCTCGAATCTCTCACGGAGGAGCGGAAGCATAAAGGAGGAGCGACGACAGTGAAGAGAGAGAGAGGACAGGCCTGATTTTTATTTGGATGTGTTGTTTCTGTTTTGTGTGTTGCCAGCAGTCGTCCGTGAGGGGCTGCTGGCTTTTACTTTCATTTTTGTATTTGTTTATTTGGTTATTAAAATGTTTAAGTGTTCGCCGGTTCCCGCCTCCTTCTTCCCACAACATCATACCTCGTTACAGATGTGCTCTTTTTGTGAAGAAAAAGTACATACCTTTGAGTGTGTAGCAGAAGAGTAGCTTTGGGACATACTATCATGTCACAAAATTGCGTCTTTAATAGACGTTTTCTCATAGTTACTTGCATCCTGTTACAGTAAACTGACCTGTCAATCAAAAAAGAAGTAGCACGTTGATCTGCCAGTCGTGGGTCGTGCTGAGAACTCTCCTCATATTTTTGCATAATAATACATTTAAAAGTTAATGGCCAATCTAATCTTTATAAAAGTTCACATTGTTGTTGCAGATGAAATATAACACGGATAACATTAAATAAATATTCTTATCAGGTTAAATGTTGATTATAAGTCACTCAAACCCCCTTTTCTAAACCTTTGTACTTAACCCTTGCTTGTGCACATCTGCCATGTTCGTAAATTTTAAACACTTTTTATTTGTGTTAGTAGCTCCTCCTTGAATCCTTGAATCCTCGTCCAAAGCGCAATCGTTTGTGGGCAGTTTTAGCCGTCAGAGTGTGCACGAATCCATACTTCAAATATCTATGACTTTTATACACTTTTCAACATACAATGCATTGGGACACACTTATTCTAATCTCACACATTCTATTCAGGATGGATAGCATGAACATGGGAGTGGGACACAGGGTTGTATTTTTCCTGATTGAATCGGTTGAGCGAATGATTCAATGACTCACTCATAAGTCACTTGTTTTGTTCCTGAATAAATGTTTTTTTATAACAAATCGGTTGACTCATTGACTCACCTTTATTTTTCACGTAAGGGGGGAGGGGATTGTGTCAATAGCTATACAAAAACTGTTCATTGTGCTGTTTGATATTGCAAACTGTTATTTATTATCATATTATTTAAATGTATTATCGTAATCATAAACACTGTTTTTTAGTGGAAATTATTTTATCATTTACTGCGTTTTGCTATTCTTCCAGTTATTTACTATAGTGGAAAATGAATTAAAAGTGCCCACACATTCACAGAAACATAAGGTTAATACTGTATTGATTGATTTATAAAGACAGTAATTTTTCGCCAGCTATTGGTGTATCAACATAAAATCCCTAATACGCCAACTGACTGTCTGGAACGTAAAATCACAGACAAGCGGAGAAATGCGTCCCAGCACTTTGGACTGCATATCAGCTCTATAACAAGCTATATTATAAACACAATTCAATTTTGAAATATACAAGGTAAAGTGGAAATGTGTGCCTTGCTGCTGCTGAAAGCACAATGAAAAGTATTATTAGAGATCCTCAGATGTGGATGTCTAAAGTTCAGTTCGTCTTGCTTTAATAGTTACGTTCCTTTTGCCTGTCTATACATCCAAAGCATTTGTATTATCTATTTAATTATTAACCAAGCTCCACTCTTTAGATTTTGACACACGTTAGCATTATTCTTTCTGCTCACCATGCCATGCCAAAGCAACTCAGCATCGTCCCTACCCGAACATCACCCCACTGTGGGTGGGCTCGGCAGACAGGGGTTGACAGAGTGAGATCCAGGCAGGGATGGACTCTCAAACGGGTGAAACAACATGCCTGGCAGGCAATGCCTGTTCACTGTCACCTGTCAGCTGTGTAGTGTGTACTGCTGTGCGGGTGGCTTGCAGTGTGTGTCAGCCATGGAAATGAGTTTGGCATGGCACACGTCTGACAAATTGGGGCCCCCTGGCCCCTGATGCCCGGCACGAGACTGAGTGGCCCAGTGGGCATTAGTCCGTGCTTGACAACACCCCACCTAGCTGACCTTTTCCAAAACTGACCTCAAGCTGCCACCAATCAGCTTCCCGCTTCAGTATGCTTGTAAACAATGTGTCAAGCTAAAAGCACACGACAAGATTAATCCAACACATACATAACTGAAATTTAAGTTTTACTCATGAGGACAGACAGTATAATCAGGAATGGGTACAATCATAAAACAAGATCAGGAAATTGCAACAAATTTTTTTTTTAAAGTGCAATTGTGTGTGACACAGTATAAGTTTTCAAACTATTGAAGGCAAAGCACAGTTTTTATTCTGTGCTTTTTTTTTTTTTTTGCTTAATAATAATCTTGTATGTACATTTTACTTCGACGTGTTGCCAGGGTTGTTATTGTAAACTTAAACAAAAACTATTAAATTATTTTCAGTAGGCTATTTAAAATAAAATAACATATTGGATGAAAAACTGAAACTTAAAAAATGTAACCAAAAATTAGAAATGTAGCTTTGGCAACTAACTGAAATACACATGTTTAAGTTAACTAAAACTAAAAAAAAAAAAAAAAAAATTAAAGCTATTTAGAAATATGAAAAAAAAAAACTAATAAAAATGAGAAAATCATAGAACAAAATTAATGAAATAAAAACTACAGCTTAAAAAAAAGAGTAAAAATGAAAGTTAAATCCAAATATGAACAAATATTATTAAAGTATAGGCTATAAATACCACACTGTACAGTGGTGCAAACAGATAAACACACACACACACACACACACACACACACACACACACACACATATATATAGGCCTATACTTTAGCAGGATATACAATTTAATGTTTTATGTTTGTTTCATAACACTAAAATGTTATATCCAGCTAAAGTGTATTGAAGTATTTTGTGTATTTTGTTAGCTATAAAGCTATTATAATAGCTTTTTTATTGTATAATGTTTTTGGTAACTACTATTTTATTAGAAGGAAGACTGATACTGTTTTTAGTTCAGATTATTTTAAGCATATGTCAATGGTATCCTGAGGACAACTATTTATTCATTTTAGGGACTTTTTCATATTCATAAGACATAGTAATACCAAGTTTATTTTCTCGAGGAAATCAAACAATATAGCATGCAGTTTCCTCAAGAAAGTGAAAAACTCATGATGTATTAGGCCTAATATGTCTTCAATATAATTGTTTATGACAAGCCTAACAATCTGTATTTTGTAACATTGTATATTTTGTAACCTGCGTATTATTGCTAGAATTACCAAACAGCTGCTAAACAACTACATCTGGGTAAATTGGACTATTTAAGGAAAAATGATGAGTTTGAGGGTGCTGAACCCCCCTATGAATACAATGGTCTCTGCCGTTGCTCTCTGGCCTGTCACGTGGTGCGGATGTCCTTCGCTCTTCTCTCTCTGCAAGCTAAACATGGCTGCGCTCTTAAGATCAGCCCGGCTTCTCAAATATTCATCGGTTTCATTGCTTCAGGTCTTAGGAAACAGCAGACATGCACCGGCAGCTGGTCGTCTTTACAGCGGAGCGGTCGGGACTCCACGTATAGGGTTTTGTGTGCGTCAGACAGTCCCGGGAAGGTTAAATGTTAACAGGTATACATGTGCCATGCGTGTTTAAATCATGCAGTTGTCATTGAGAGGTGATCACTCCTCTAACTGTACTATAACGCATTGATAATGTGCTCAATGCAGGTTACTTAACTAAAAATGAACGAACATTTCTAATTATAGTCATTTGGTCCTATAATGATGTTGTATGAGAGAAATGGCTTCCTTGCATAAGCTCATAACCTGCAAAGTGTCAACCATGAATATCATTGCAGAAAATATGAATGTAGCATTACCCTTTTCAGCTTCTTTATAATGCTTATAACATTTATAAATCAAATTAGTTTATAAACAGTCTTATTTGGATACAAAGACTATTTCATAAAGCATCACAATCAGTCTAATAAAATAGACATTAATCCTACCAAAAGTTATGATAATGGATATGTCCATATAACTCTAGTTGTGTAACGTTATTTTAGGCTAATACTATTGTTGCTGAGAACTGTATGTTAGCATGGGTCAAAATTCAAGGGTCAACACGTCAAGGTCATTTTAAGCCATCTGAGGATACTGCACATTTTATTGGCCAATTTTTAATCTGTTAGTTTCTGGCATGTTAGTTACTCTATTTAGGGACACACTACAGTGATCTAATAGCTAAACTCTGACCCACACCGTCTATGGTGGTTAACTCAAATCTACATAAAATACTTAAGCCTAAATTTTCTTTTCCACAAATCCACATATGGATAAGGCTGAGTTCCGGGGGGGAGGGGATATAGCCTAGCCTAGCCTATATATTTTTTTTGTATTTTTGTGTTGGTACCTAGGTTCAGCATTAACATGTTTGGCCTCCTACATTTTTTTCCAGGGACATTTTTAGCATTTATAAGGGCATTTTTCTAATTAAATCAAAATTTTCATGTCAAACTCATACATTTAATAAATACATTTAATTAACCGTAACCAATCCAATTAAGCTAGCATCAACCAAATCCGTTTTTGCATCTGAAGTGGGATTTAGGTGAATTTACACAGATTGTTTAATGTGGCTCAGAGGTGACATGCATATAATTTCACTGCAATTATAATTGCATAAATATATATATAAAAAAGAGAGATTTTAGTTCCATATTTAAAATATTTAAGTTTTATTGAGTGAGTCATTGAATAATTTTTTCAGACAATTAGTTCAAATGGCTGGTTCCTTCAGTGACTGATGACTATGAATGGGTCATTGAATCACTCACTGAAATGATTCGTTTAAAAAAGCAGATTCATTCAGTAACTAAACACTGCTATGTTGTTCAGTGACCCTCAACAGTTCTGCTGTGGGTTTCTTTTCTTTTCTTTTTCTTCTCATTTTTAAGACATTCATAGGCTACATCTTGATTGTGTCAGCTTGCACATTACTAAAACAACAATTATGATATTATAGATGATAAAAAGCCCACCCCTACTTAGACATGAAACAAGGACAGGTTTTCATCATAAATGTGGGATTAATCAGAAATCATTGTATAGATCAATCATAAATTGTTCAATTTCTTTCATTCGTTCAATTAATTTCATACACTTTTTTTTTTTTGTAGTAAGCACCTTAACATACATTTCTTGTAATGCTAAGGCTGTACACTTATTGCAGACACTTCTTCTGCAGTTTGTTCTCACACAGATCAGCCTTGCCCTGTGTGAGTTGTCGTCAGTATGGAGTTGTCCCGGAGCACAGTGGGCTGGTGAGGGATGAGCCCAGCGTGGCAGTCCGTTCCAAGCAGGCTCAGCAGTTTGACTGGGCTCTGGCGAAACTAGACAGCTCTGTCCGAAGGACAGGCAGGGTCACCAAAACACTGCTGCTGCGCATCTTCCATGACATCTGCAGAACAGGTATTTGTCTCTTTGCTTGAGGATCTGTCCTGGATCCATTTCCATATATTAATCTCTACCTGTTCTGCATGTCATATCTCTAAAATCACTCCAAATAGGATATCCAAGTGGAAATCAAGCCCTGTTGTTGCTGAGAAGCTGTGGCTCACTTCTTCCTGAGGTTCCCCTGACTGAGCGCACAGAGCTGGCACAACGGATCTGGGATAAGCTTCAAGAACTTGGTATGAGTTAAAGACCCTTGAACAGTTACTGGTTGTTAGCCTGGCAAGCCAGACCTACATCAAGATGTTAGGTCTGGAAACTCACCATAGACGCGGTTTAATCCGAGGGGCGGGATAAACGGCTGTCTTTCAAATTCCCTCTGCACGCAATAGGACAGCGCTTCAACCAACCAGAGCGTTTTCCCAACAGCGGAGCTAACGATAGATTCAACTTTTGCCATATCTGGCCGGCAAAACGACAAACACATCTTCCTTTTTTTAAGAATGACTTCAGTGCCGTTCTTTGCTCTTTTCTCAAAGAAAAACTTAACTCCAAGTCCTCCAGAGTCGCGGCCAAAGCCGATTCGAAAGCCTGTTCTCCAGCAGCAGCCGTCATTCAGTGTTTTCAAGTCGCAGCCAGGAAACCGTCGCAACTCTGTCGTCATATGTTAAGCCCGCCCCGCCGACTCTATACGTGACGTGATTGGCCTGACCCAATTTAGGTTTTTGCAGCTCGAAAGTCTATGGAGAGTTTCTAGACTACCCTGGCTGCAAAATACATTTTGCTGCCGCTAGGGTGCGTCTAGATTTCTAGGCTAACTGGTTGTACCTCTAAACCTGGGATTTGAACTTATATATTGCTGTTCGTTGCAGGCTCCACCTATGATGTGAGCCATTACAATGCCCTGCTCAAGACGTACCTGCAGAATGAGTTCAAATTCTCTCCAACCGACTTCCTTGCTAAAATGGAAGCTGCTAATGTTCAGCCAAACAGAGTGAGTATCATTTTAAGTATAAGTAAACTCGCTTTTTTTGCATTTATTTAGATTTCTGGCTTTTCTGGCTTGTCTGTCAGCTCAGAAAAGCTGAAAAGAAAACATGCAGCCAGTTTGTTATGGGCTGTCTGAGTCTGAAACCGTGTCATCCAGCGAGCTGTTTCAATTTGCAGCCAGTTTCTACATAGGTAGCTAGATATCTGAATAAGAATAATGCTATTTTAGCTCTGAGCGAGCTGTGCACTGTCGGTCATTTTCTCCAGCAGCTGTAGCGACAAGAATGTCTCGTAAGCAACTCAGGTGTTTTGTTGTTGGATGTAAGAGTCTTCATGTTCTCCCGACATCAGAGCCACAGAAGACGCAGTGGATTAGTTTTATTTTTGAAGGGAATGTGCCCCCATATACCTAAATTGGTTTATGTCTGCGCGAATCATTTTACACCAGACTCGTGAACGATGGTCAATACAAAGGGACAATACAAAACACAGGTTTTGCTAAAAAGTTGTTACTCAAGGATGGATCAGTACCAACTGTTCGTGATCCAGTTTATAGTCTCTGGAGCAATACTGGTCACGGAAGTAATGAAAGGGAGAGCACGCACTACAGTTCATCAGAGTTGTTTTACGGATATAAAGCTTACCAGTTTATTAAGCACCTCTCGTATAGGCTTAATGTCTGTATATATTTGTTTACTGTTAGTTGTAATGAGTGTTTGTGTGTAATTCTCTGTGAATTTTGATGATAATGCAAGGGAGAGAGAGAGAGTTTATGGATAAGATTTGAATGCGCACTTCTTGTGCTGTGCATTCAGCTCTTATAGTCATTTTCTGGAGTGAATGCTTCATGCTTCATCTTATGTGTGATGTACAATAAACTCATCAGTAAAGTTTTTGCCATCATTTGGACAGGGTCCACTACAACAGGAGTGTACTAATAGTGGATTAAAGCAAGATGACAACGTAGTTTATAACTAATTAAATAAAACTATACCTGTTCTATCTCCATACAGCACAAATTCTCTGTTGGCATCATTGTCCGACTAAAGTTCGAACTAAACACTGCTACTGACAGTTTCTGACATTTTCAGTGCCTGAGATTGTCCTGTTTTGATGAGCTCTTGAAGCTCCGCCCTCTTCTTGGAAAAAAGACACGTACACAAAAACGGCACGCTTTTGCTCACTCCGCAAAGTGGCAATTTTAACATGATATAAAAAATTATCTGTGGGGTATTTTGAGCTAAAACTTCACACACACTCTAGGGACATCAGATACTTATTTTAGATCTTGTAATATGGGCATCTGATGTCCCCTTTAACCAGGGAAAAATTGTATTACTGCATGTATATTAGCCATACAAATATATATATTTAGCCATAGCAATGCATTATGACAATGATGTCTCAGACAGTCTGACGGCAGATAGAAATAAATGGTATGTAAATGACTTTTGAGTGATTTGTTACAAAAGAGCACATAAAATCACAAACACAGAAACTTGAACGTCCGTGATGCACTAGGACTGACCTGATTGGTTCTCGAGCGTCACGCTAACACATTTCAGCTTCTTTTCTTCTTTTTCTTTTAATGGCGGATGGCAAACCCATTTGAACGTGCATACTGCCACCTACTGCATGACACATGCATGAAAGCTGACAGGCTTAGGATAGCAGAGACCGATAGTTAACAAATGTTTAATCGGCCTGATATAGATCTTTGAGAGAAAAAATACTTGTATGAAATGAACTATTATTTTAAATATTTACTAAAAATTCTCTACAAAAATAATCTATTGACTTTGAAACAGATTATAATTTTTTTGAAAAAGAAAAATTTTTGTCAATCACTGATGCAAGCTAGGGATTTAACTGGATACCATGTTTATTTGTATTTGTTATATTATTATGACTGTCTAGGTGACCTATCAGAGACTCATTGCAGCATACTGTGAGGATGGTGACATTGAAGGTGCAAGGTGAGTTTTCAGCAAATGAGTTTATGCTTATGGTGTAAATCTTGAAAAAAATTGAAATATTATTTACTCGGCTATCACAAGAAAAGACTGAGAAGAAACGATGCTTATATCATAACTTCTTGCAGTACAATTCTGGGCTTTATGAAGAGCAAAGACTTGCCCATCACAGAGGCCGTGTTCAACTCCCTAGTGACAGGCCATGCCCGGGCAGGGTAAGTGGACCGTGTCATTGACTTGCCTTTTCTGTGTGTTTGGCACATGTGTGTTGAGTAACTTGTGTCTGTGCAGGGACATGGACAGTGCTGAAGGCATCCTATCAGTCATGAAAGGGGCAGGGATTGAGCCTGGCCCAGACACATACCTGTCTCTCCTCAACGTGTACGCTGAGAAAGGCGATGTTGCCAAAATTAAACAGGTCCGTGATTATGGGAGATGAAATGGACTGATTAAGAATTTTTTTAATAATGGTTAAGTTTTCAAATGAGTGAAATTAAGTATTGTTGAGTCACTGCTTAAAATTATGCAGCTTGTAATGCAATTTATATTTATATATTTTTATGTTTATATTCTTAAGGTTTATCCGATAATAGGGCGATTAAGTTGTATTTGGCTGGTCATGTGATCTCAATATTTTGGCCCCATAAGGAAACCTACGCCAATGTAAAATAAATCATTTTTATTATATCATAATATAATAAAATATTATAATATCAATGTTGAAAATAGTTGTGCTGCTTAATATTTTTCTTGAAGCTATTTTTTTAAGGACTCTTAAAGGTTAAAATCAGGTTAAAAAGAACAGTTTTTATTTGAAATAGAAATCTTTTGTAACATTATAAATGTCTTTACTGTCTCTATTGCTCAATTTAATGTGTCCTTGCTTAATAAAAGTTTTAATTCATTTATTTTTAAAAGTACTGACCCCAAACTTTGATCGGTTGTTTATAAATGTCACATCTTTTATTTTTTTATTATTCTTAATATCGATAATGTATTCAAGAGTTTCTATAGTACATAAATAGATTTTCCTTTTTATTTTCATTGTTTTTAGCTAATAATATAGCCTTTTCATATCTTATGTCATATGTGTTGTCTCCTTTAGACTCTAGAGACGATGGAGAATGCAGATATCCATCTGATGGACAGAGATTTAATGCAGGTGGTTTTCAGTCTGACTAAGGCCGGCCATCAGCAGTATGTGCCCGAGATTGTGGAGCGCATGCGTCACGAGAGGGGATATGTGCCAGGTGTGCCCCCTGACTGCTGTGTCATGTCATGTCATGGAAGCGAAGGGAATGTGGGACCATTAGCTTTGAATTTTGCCTTAAGCAATTACCAAAGTGGCCCATAGTGAGCCATAATGGTCCCATATGTATTCATAGCAGTATTCTATTTTAAGTGTTTTAAATATGAACCCAAGCCAATTAGAGAAATGGAATGCATACAATATTGATGCATTGAGATGAAGTTATGGGACTTTGGGAAAGTTATTAATGATTGATATATTTTTTTTATTTTGAAACTGATGCATCAATTCATTTAAATTCATTTTCCTTCCTCAGACGCCATGAACCTCTGCTTGAGTCTGATTACCCACGGACATGAAGAGACAGCGTTTTCTGTGTTGAAGAGCTTCACCGGCCTGCTGGCAGACTCGCAGACCAATGATTCCCCAGACTTGGGAAACTTCTTTCTTCGCCACTGTGTCAATATGGACAAGGTGAGGGTCCCGAATCTAAACAATTTTAAGAGTGTTTATTAAGTGGTTCTATATGATGAATTTTTGTTAATTTTAGTAAACTTTAGTAAAATGTAGTAAATTTTAATGTTGTTAATTTGTGTGTTTGCGTCTTGCAGTCTGTGGAGAACATAGCTAGGTTTTGCAAAGATCTTAAAGATTCAGGTCTGCACTCATCGCCACTGCAGTTCACCCTTCAGTGTGCCCTGGAAGCCAAGAAGACCAGTGAGTACAATGAAGTAGATTTAAAGTTTGAAAAGACTTCAAATCCTTTGTATTGTCTTTTTAAACCCCAGGCTTTTAATTTAAGCTTAGTCTATTCAAGTTTATTTGTCTATTTCTGTCTTAAAACACTTTTATCTTGCTGTGAAAATATCCATTGATGCTGATATGACAATACATTTTTTTTTTTAAATCAAAGTTATTAACCTAATAAGAATGATAAAAAAGGGTTTTGTAATGTCGAAACATTATAACCCAGGATTAGGTTAACCAGATTAAAATTATGTAAGGGTTAATGCCCGACGAGGTGTCCATTATCAGGTTTTAATGGACGACGGCGAGGCGTGAACGCGCGTCGGACGGTTGCCTCCGCCGAAGTCCATTAAAACCTGATAATGGACACCTCGAAGGTGGTGTCCATTATCGAATTAATAATACTTTAATGTGTTTTAGAGTAAAAATCGTGAGGGTTTTCATTTAAGTCGAGCGCACTATTTAATATCTCCCGTATACAGGCGTTGCCAAGCAACGTGGCCACAGCGACCCGACCGCAGCAGTTGATCAGTGAGTTTGAGCCATCAATCATTTAGAACTGTTATCAGGCAAATTGACGGGACGCCTTTCCTAGGTGTACATTATCACTTTTTAATGGACACCCTACAGCCAATCAGAATCGAGTATTCACCCAGACCATGGTATAACCTGTGTTAATTGAAATAAATCTCACATTGTTGTATTTCTGGCAGAGATGGGGGACTCGAGTCACATGACTTGACTCGAGTCGCAAATTTAAGGACTTGAGACTTGCTTGACTAAATTGAGAAAATGACTCGACTTGACTTTGACTTGAGATCCAATGACTCGAGACTTGACTTGACTTGAACTGTATAACTCGAGAATGACTTGATATAGGCCTACATTTTTATATAAATCATCGCAACATCAATTGATGAACAAAATGAAAGCAACGGAACCATTGACGCCAGTCATCAGATTCTGCGCGATTGCGTGACGCCCAGAAAAAAACACATAAAAGTAAGCTATGGCTTGTTTAACCTGTTTGTTAATTTGACTTTCTTTAAAACTAAATCTTTAAATCTAGAGAGAATATTGGTCAAAACAGCATTAGGCCTGTCGCGATAGTCGATAAGTCGATTAATCGCACGATAAAAAAAAACGAGCTCGATAATTTTTCCGGCCGCGATAATTCCATTTGCATGCTTGTTTGTTTTCCTCGTCTCTCTCTCTCTACCAAAGAGACTGGATGACCACTCTCGCTCGGTTCTTTAGCGTATAGGAGGAGTGAACCCTCTTGTTGTCAGTTGCATGGTCTTTGTGTGAGAAGGCGGCGCCGCGGCGCTCAGTCACATGGTCTTTGTATGGGAAAGCGCCGGCGGGAGTGTTTGCGGCTACTGCCGGGAGAGAGAGAAGACGCTAGTTGTGAGTTGCGACAGCGAGCCCGATCACATGAAAATGCGTATCTATACCACGAATGTTATTTCTCGTGCCATTTATACGCCAAAAATAGTTTTTGCGTGCATATGATACGCTCTTTATGGCGTGTAATACGCACGCACTCCTCACCCCTAATCCTAACCAAGTATTTTCAGTGCGTAGCATGCCTTCCCGACAGTACACAATCACTTGACAAAGTAACAGGAGGACAAAGTAACAGGAGTAACAGTGCAAAATTGTGCGATATGGCTTGTTGAGGCTTTTTTTTATTTGTTTACAAAGGTCCTAACTGTCAGTTTTGCCTGTTATGGAATGTATCACTATTTAATAATGTCTAAAGCCTAATGTTTAATATTTTTTGAAGTGCAATTTTGTTTCATTTTATTTATTAACAGACATTTATTTTGTTAACAGACACTAAGAGTCCATTGCTTTCATTGTTTTTGGTTGTTTTGTTCATTTTTTGGGATATTTAAAATGTTTTCCGTTTTCAATGTTTAATATTCTTTAGAAATAAAAGTTTATAGATCGTTGAAAAGGTGTACCTGCATTATTATGCCATTATAATTATATGAAATGAAAATGGTCTCAGAACGACAATATTATCGTTTATCGCGATAATTTCTTGGACAATTTATCGTCCAGCAAAATTTGTTATCGTGACAGGCCTAAACAGCATGCCTCTTTATACACAATTATTTTTTCAAATGTAGCTTAAAGTTGTCAATATTCAAATGATAATTAATGATGGCATATGTTTTGTATAACATTTGCCACATTTATTTCCAATCATGCTTTAAAGCCAAATATGTCGTCCTTTCCAATGACAAAAAACAACATCGGGGTTAGATGTTATCAGGGGGTCGGGGGCAAAATGCCAGCAGAATTAATATGCACCCAAAATTCAAAATGTGGTGGAAAAATTGCCCTAGTATGAGTTATTTTTATAATTAGCCTAGGCGGATTTAACTTCATATTTAAAAATATATAACTTATATAAAGGGGATGCCAGTTTGAAGAATACCATTTGGTGGCATAGGAACCATTATACTTTTTGTGAATTGTTTTAATACCTTTTAATGGTCTTCTGCAATGTTTGAGGCATATTTATTTTTTCATGATTTAATGATGGCCTAATTTCAGTTACATTTACATTTTAGGCTATGTAGTTTGAAATTTTATTTATTTTTTATTTTTTAGATTTTTATTGTAGTAACCACTCAGCTGTATGTGGAAATGCATATTTTAAAAAAAAAATGTTGCAAATAAAACCATCGTCCACAACTTCTGTAGTTTTAACTTATTTTAATATATAAATTCAGTGAAATCATCAAACGTTTGTATGACTTGCCAGTGACTTGTGACCCAAGCTACGACTTGACTTGACTTGCTTGACATAAAGCAGTGACTTGACTTGACTTGACTTGCTTTTCTCAAAATTGACTTGGACTTGCTTGGGACTTGAAGGTTAAAGACTTGAGACTTGCTTGTGACTTGCTCATGTGTGACTTACTCCCACCTCTGATTTCTGGACCCAGTTTTAAGATATCTTTCTCTTTATTGTTAGTTTATTTGATTAGGGGTGGACGATATACCGGTAGACATGATTAACCGCTACATATGATTTAAGATTTTGGTCATATCGCCCACGCCCACCCATATATCTGATAATTGCACAGCTCGATGTGTGTTAATATTCTGGTCTTTGTAACTTTCTAGCTATGGCTGTTGCGTTCATGAGGAGGATGAAGGAGGAGGGCTTGCCTCTCAGACCTCACTACTTCTGGCCCCTGTTTACTCATCACCAGAAAGACAAGAACATTCCCGGTGAGTCCTGAGCTTCCAGCCTCATTCTTAATCAGTCATTATTGTGCATGTTGCAACCAATTTTACTTCCATGATCTAACGTGTTTCTGATTGGTTTTATACAACGGGATTGAGTTGGATCATGAAAAGTCTGAGTTAAAGTGGGATTTTTTTGTATAATACAAAACAATTAATTTCTCTTGACACCTCAATAAAAAAGTCTGTCAATTTAGATATTTGGTTAAATTATTTTTCTTCGTACTTCCATCTGTTTATCTGTTCCAGAGTTACAAATAAATGCAGTTACAAAAGAGCATGTCCATATAAATCTTAAGGGCAACTACAGCAGCGAGAATAAAAACATCTAATTTCTTTTCTTTTTTTAATCCAGTAACCTTCATGAAACATGCAGGATCACTCTCACCTTTATGTTCCTGTACAGTTTTTTTTTTGTTTGCTCAGTGTTGAAATCTGCACTACGTGAAGGTTACATGACAGAATTTGTTGTGACTGGTTCTCATGTAAATGCGAGCGCTTTGAGGGAATTCACTTTCAATTACGTGCGCCGCTGTGCACGGCCATGAAATATTTAGCGCCATGTCGCATTCTGTCCACAGGTGTCACCAGCGGGCAGACGCCCATCCCCCTTTCCACCCACCGGTATTCCGTCCACCCGTTCACGAGTGTGGATAGGGGGAAAAGTATGCATTTTGATGAGGTGTGGATTTGGGCTGGCGAGTTTGAAAAAACATATGCTAGCTTTGTCTTGGCAGCCGCGAGCGAGCGGTGCTTGACAGTTTCAAGAAGCAATGCAGCTCATTGCTTGTGACATGGCGTGAGAATAATGCCTCAGCCCCTCACATAGCACACAACAAGCTTTTACATCTGCATCTTAAATGCTCTTTGCACTAGTCACATTCCTGAAAATTCTTTTTTTATGTCTTTTTGGATCGGATGCTGAGTCCTTTTATAAAGGGTCATGAAACCCTAAAACACTGTTTATTATTAAGTGAAAAATGGTTATTTTGTTGTTGTTTATTGGACCCATTTCGTTTATCTTGTTTAAAAAGCAAAGTTGAACCAAAGTCATGAAAAGTGAGATATGCGTAAATTCGGAGTGTCGATTGGCTATTGTGGTTGGAGAGTACTCGTCTACGTTGTGTGTTTTTGAGCTTTTCTTTGCATTATTCATGAGAATAAACTCTTTTAATCCAATCACTGCGCTGTATTATGCATGAAATCGCAGTACAGTGGAGAATATATTATTAGACCTTTTAAAAGTTCTTCCTCATTTTTAGACCTATAGCTCGGCAAAGTTTCTATGCTTATACGTTTTTCAAAGAATAATTTATAAAAATGCATTTGATTTGTTCATGATAATTATTAGTAATCTCTAATGATAAGATTTTTGTGAGTTTGTTGTCATAGGGTTATATTTTTAAAGTACATCAAGGTGCACAAACTTTTTTTTCTACGCCCAAAGTCCCCATGTAGTCTATAATTTTATCCCTTAAAACTCATCTTTGATCACCAAAATGACATTTAAATGTTTTTTTCCTGTAATGTCTTCATGTCTTAAAATAGCTTGAATATAACTCTACAACTTTGCTTCATTTAGTATGCGTGGTACAATGAATATGCTAATTAGCCCCGCCTCAATCACACCAGACCAGAGATCCACTCGCTAAACTTTCTAAGGTAAACGCTGCACAATGGTATTGCTCTTTACAACTTTGGACACATAATGGTAATATGATTAGCCTTGATTTTGTATATGATTTTGCTTGAATTCTTTGAACAACTCAGAACGTCAGTGGATAAAGGCCTACAGGTCATCGTAACATCGTAATATATGTCATACACCTGCTATATTGGTTAATCTACACAATTTTTCATATCAACAGAAAAATATACCGGGATAACCTGGACTCACCTGCTAGTTCGCTATTAATGATATGCTAAAGCCCGCCGGCACGTTGACATGATTGATGACAAGGTAGATTGTGATGTAAGAAACACCAGCGATTTCAAACCACGTTTTTGTGTTTTTAATGTGTCTTAAAGCACATTAAAAACACCACACAGACATAAAAACAACATTTAAAAACTTGATTTTCACCACAGGGGGACTCTAATTTAACCGTTCCGGTAACACTTTATAATAACGTTCAGTTGTAAGGCATTTATAAGTGGTTAGTTAATGATGAACTAATCATCTGCATCTGCATCTAAAATGTGTAACACATTTACAAGTGATGAATAGTTTACACTTTAGATTAGGGGATGCAGAAAGGGTTGTAAATGATTTATTCATGCGTTTACACATCTATAACAGGTGTTGAACACTGTAGTGTGTTGACTGGTGAGAGTATAGACAGCTGTCTTCTGTAGTGTAGTGTGTAGTGTGCACTGCAGTGTAAGTGCTGACTGGTGAGGGTATAGACAGCTGTCTTCTCTGAAACACATGGAGTCTTTAACCACTGTGCACCTGATGTGAGCAAAACATTAAAAAAAAGTAACATAATTTATTAAACATTTATGAAACGCATAGTCATGTTTTGTAAATTATCAGTTAATTATTAACTAATCAATTGTTAATTACTTCTAACTGAATCTACAAAACATACATAAAATAATGAACATATCACTAATTAATCATTTATGAACGCAGAGTCATGTTTTGTAAATGATTAGTTAATCATTAACTAATCAATTGTAAATGACTTGTAACGGAATTTACAAAACATACATAAAATATTAGTATATCACTTGCTAATCATTTATGAATGTTCTGTAAATGATTAGTTCATCATTAACCAACCACTTATAAATGCCTTACAACTGAACGTTATTATAAAGTGTTACCATGTCTTAACTGTCACTTTTAATCAATTTGATGCAAGATTTTTTTTTTGACCTCAAACTTTTGAGCTGTGATGTACGTGCTTCACTGTTTCGACAGACCCAAGCACACTCCCAAGTTTTGCTTTTAGCAAGATATACTATTCACTTTTTAAATCCATTTAATTTTAGAATTGAGCTTGTTTGGAAATACAGCTCTGTTGACAGTTTGAACCCTGATCTCTCCCCTTTAGTGCCCCTTAAGTAAGAGACTGCAGACTTGGTTACTTCCCACACTTACAGTTCAATCATCAAACCCAGTGATGTAGCAAACAGAAATCTGGAGGTCGCCCGAGAATTCATTGAACCGGATTTGTTCCATAAAAGCCTTCTCACACACTTTCTGAATTGAGAGAAGTCTTGAATTGGCAAGTGATGTGACTGGCTATCCATTTTGCATCCCCATTCACATGCAACCTATCGGCCTGCGCTGTCTGAGACAACTTTTTTGTCTGACAAATGGATTGATGGATTATTTAACAGCAAAACAGGTGTGCTCCTCTCATAAAAATGAAAGAATGAATAGACAGACGGCTCTCAAGCTCCATTGAGAAGAGTGTCTGGTCAACTGTTTATGTTTGCTTGAAAGCAAAGAGCTACTGAATTGCAAGAAAGGATGAATGGAGAAAGATGCACAGATGAGAATGAAATGGAGAGATGGGATAGATGGGTGGATGGATGGAGCCTCCAGGTGCTTTACCTGGCTAATGCTCTCGCACACCGGTGGTCGTCCGCTCCTGGCGCCAGATGCAGGTTTTAATGGCAGATAAAAGCAGCTCTTATCTTTTATTCAGGTGTGTAGGTGTCCCCTGAGCATTTAGATACAGAGTGCTAAGGACCAAGGTGAAGAGTAAACAGAACACAAATCGCTGGTTCACGTGTTCCCTCACACACAAACGTTTGCCCGAGTAGGTCGAGAGACTATTCCATATGCATGTGGTGCTTTAGGCGGGAGTGAAGGGTCCTGCTGGAGAGCCGGGTAGAGGCCTGAATCCTCTGCCTGAAGGGGGTGTTCCTCCAGGCCATGCCATAGGAAAATGGATGTGATGAAAATCTAATTATCAGATTTTTATTTTTATAACTGCTTTCTGTTTAAAATCTGGTTGAGTGAATTGTAAACAGCCTTGGGTTTTAAATCATGTTGCTGGTCTAAAAAAATAAATAAATCCAAGAACCAAACCAATATAGCATTAGTCCTGTCATTATAAAAAAAAAAAAGGCTTGTGCTTATTTCTCTTCCACATAATGGGAAAGAATCTTTTTATCGATAATGATAATTAGACAATATTTTGCTGAGTGTGTTATTGTCTTGTTAGGATTGTCGTGGACAGCTGACAAGCAAAATAATCTGCCAATGGGGTAAGCAAAATAATCTTATATCAAACAGAAAACAAGGTTATTTTTCTTACCCCATTGACAGATTTAGCTTTTTTCAAGCAATAACTCTATTTAACTCTAAATAACTAACTTATTTTTCTGAAAACAAGACAATGATTTTTAACTTGTCTAGAGAATGCTTCTTGATTTAAAGGGGTCATATAATGCCATATTTGTACAAGCTAATATGATTCTTTAGGGTCTAAAATAAAAGTTTGTAATATACTTTTTACTAGAGGTGGGCATAGATAAATTTTTTTAATCTAGATTAATTTTGAAATTAATCTAGATTAATCTAGATTAAAATGGCTCATTTGAATTCTGCCGAAGGCATTCAGAATATGTGTGCTACCCAAATAATGACTATAAAAGTAAGTCTTTGAGAACGGGTTTCTCAAGCCAGGTGGCGCATTAGACCAGGGGCTCATCTCCTGTTTCCAAAATGCATCACAAACTGCTTGAGAAAGCTGTTCTATTCATAGACTGTAAAAAGTTACTACTGTACTGTTACCGTCCGTAGGCAACATTAGGTAGGCCTATGTTATTATCAACTACTATAGGCTATCAATTAGGGATGGGCGATATGGCCTAAAATCCATATTGTGATATACATTGCAGCCTCTTGCGATAACGATATTATAATAAAACCATTTCAGAACAGGTTACACAGACCCTGCTAAACAACTGCTAAAGGTTTTTATTTTATTTTTTTTTTAAAGGGTGCATGTAGTTTTGAGAACATATATTGTGCAAAACTGTAAGTATACAACATCATTTTGCAGATAAATAAAATTTAAGTACACTAGCTGCAGAGACTTAAGTAGGTCTAATGTTTATTATGGCTTGGAGCTTATGAAACCCCAAATTTAAAATTAGAATATTCTAACTGATGTCTTTTCAGTTAAAAAGAAACACAACAACGATTCTTTAAATCGGGCGCAGACAGAGATTATGTTCTACACCACTCAGATATATTGGGAATAATACGCGCGCGCTGGTATTCAGTGATATGTTTCGTTTTGAATTTGAGGTGGTAGAACGGATTAGTCGTGTGTTAACTTACCGAACTGTTACACCACACAGTCTACGTCGGACGGCTTAAATCCGAACCAAGTCCAAATAATGGATGTTGCACCGATCTTTTACACCAGTTCTAACTTTCAGCCGTGTTTACTTAAGATGACGACGAATATGATTCGTTGCAGCCGTGTCTTCCTCGCGGCCGCGGGTAGATTGCGTCATCATAGCTTGTGTAGCTTGAGCCAGCTCCCAACCCAAATTGGAGAATAGATTAACGGCGATATTTTTTTTATCGCGCGATAAGAGTCTCGCGTTAACGCAGCGCGTTAACGCCGACAACGGCCCACCACTACTTTTTACACAATTGTAAGTACCTTTTTCAATGTTCTCGTTTATAAAGCAGTCTGGTGAAATGAGTCGCGCAAACATGAAAGCATTGATGTTGATCGTGGGGAATATTCCCTTCGAAAACAAAACTCAGCCACTGCGTCTTCAGCGGTTCGGATTTAGGAACATCTAAATGACTGCTGTGTTCGTTATTACACCCAAGAACACCACAATCGCTTAGAAGCCATTCTGCTCATAGACAGTGCTCCAGCGTATCAACAATGACGCGCGGACTATGATGACAGACAGCTCGCTCAAGAGCGAGGGAGGCTCTGTGTTGAAACGCTGCTGTCAATCAACAATCGTGGGAGGGGCGTCCGACCGTGTGACGTCACAAGGTCGAACGGCTTGATTTGAGATGGGGGAAAACATATAAGGAGATTAAAAAAAAAACTGGATGGGTTTTTATCATTTTATGATGGTTGTGTACAGGCACTGCCAACACACATTTCAGTACAACCAACTTGTAAAAGTGCATGTAACATTATATGACCCCTTTAAGAATTTTTATATATTTAGACTGGAAACAAGACAAAAAAAATCTAAGGAAGAAAAGTATTTTTTGCAGTGTACAAACCAAGTGCTAATTGTCACAATTGTAAACATGACAGCTTTTTTTCCATGAGGGAGTTTAGCATCACAGTGGCTTGAAATTAGGTCAAACAAAGTCCTGAAATTATTCCAATTGTGTGTGCCGTATGCATCGGTCTTTCAGCCAACGTTCAGTGGGCCATCCTTGAACTTTTTTAGGTGCAGACGCGACTATTGCGTGGCATGAATTCCATTCGTGCACATGTCTAAATAAATCACTTTTTGTTTCCTTTCAGATCTTATGGAAGCTCTAAGAGGCATGCAAGAACTGGGCCTCCCAGCAGACGTTGATACTTTTAGTAACTATATTCTGCCATCTTTCCCATCAGTGGACAGTGCCCACACTTCTTTTAAGGTAATAATGCTGGATATACGTATGGTTTGTTGTGACTGTTCTGAAACACTCTAATTTGGGTTGATAATTGCAGGAGGCCGGTATTGACCTGGACTCAGATAGCTTGATTGCAGCAGAATTACGAACCGAAGCTTCACGTGGAAACTTCGCAGGGCTACTCTCTCTGAGTAAGCATTAGCTTCTATGAAAATTAACCTTCTTTTCTCTCTACCACTCTCTGTACATTTTCCACACTCACACACACAAACACTCTCTTATATGAGATTATATGTATGACACAGCTCTGTAGAGATTTTATTTTAGATGTGTACTCTGTATGATAGCGTTCATCACTTGGAGACTAATTGCTGCCCATCAGGACTACGTAGCCACTCAAACATACACACTGCAAGCAGCTGTGTCCCCATTAATCCTTTTAATCAGTGGTGTTCCGTTAAATTTCCAAGAGGTTCAGACTCTGTACAGACAGTACTTTCTTGGAATTGTTGTACATTTATATGTGGACAGCTGTAGTACTTGCCCATCCGAGTCAGAAATTATGACATCTCTAAATAATTTTCCCAATTAGAACTTTGTTTTTTATGAAATGTTCTTAACATGCTGAAATGATGATTATAAATGTAGACAAAATGTTCTTGTGTAAAGGAAAGGCGCCACGTCATTAATTTTTCACAAGCTTGGTGTAGTTGAGTGGCTGGAGTCATATTTTAATGAAAGTATCAATCTCTTTTGCTGCTCACCACCGTGTCTGTGCTGCTGTTGTTCAAATATCTGCATCATCTGAATGACAGGGTCCCCGCGGGTCCTTAAAAAGTCTTAAAACGTCTTAAATAAAATATACGTTTTTTAAGGTCTTAAAATGTATTAAATTTCACAAATTTTTGTAGAGTGGCATTAAATTTCATCTGGGCGGCATTAAATTTCATCTGGCGGAGTTTCTCCTTTTGTCGGGAGAAACTACCGGTATTTTCCATTTCACCAGTGCACGTCCCTGTCTAAAGACAGTAAAAAGTAGCGTGTGCCTATTGCACAGGCATCACACACCATTTAGGGGGCAGTGTTTTCCGTAGGCCTGTCATAGAAACAGACGAAGAAGTTTAGTGGCAGACGCGAGCTAAGATAGGGAAGTGCAAATTTAATGATAACTGGCTCAACGATGAGAAATATAGCGGCTGGTTACAAAAAAACGGCGGTATACGAAGTGCGGCTGCAAAGCCCTTGACGCGCATATGAAAGGGGAGAAGCACAAGCGCGATAGTCCAGGCAACAACTGTCCCCATTCAGCTGTTTGCCTACATCGAGATTTTTTATCCAAAAAGTCAAGGATAGTCTATCTACATACGTGACTTTCACGTTTCCATGGTAATCAGTCACCCAAATGCACGCAACCGCGCGGCCGCGCCGAATAATTTTCATAGAGGTCGCAATGAGTTCAAAACGGCAAAAAAACTCTTCACTCCTTATTCACAAAAAAGTCAAGCACTGCAAGTAAGTTGTCATCTATAATTCATGTGGTATTCGAATTGTGTTGCAAAATGCGGATAACTCAGCCTATTTCTCTTGTTGAATAATTAACAAGTTTTGTTGTAAATTTAAAATATTCACTAACTGTTTTTATTCGTAATATCTTTTATTTTCACAGATATATTATCGAAGCCCTTCAAATTAGAATAAACATGGTGATTGTTAATGCTGAATTTGTATTTTCATGCATTAACAGCCACTATCTGCTTGAATCAGGCAGTAATGTAAGGTTAGATTATGTTTACCATAATTTGTTAACACTTTACAATTAGATAAAATTTGTCTACGTTTGTCTAAAAGTTGTCTACAAACTAAGTTCTCTTGAAAAAGCCTAACTAGAAAGTTTGAAGTAGTTTTAAAAGGTTTGCAATTGGAAAGTTTTAGTAAGACTCTGCTAGGCTACTAAGGAAATGTAATTTTGCCAAAATAACAACTTTTATTTTAAGTAAATGTTATTTTTTAAATCAGCTTAATTCAGTGTGATTTTACCATATTATCATGCTTAACACTGATCATTTGAATAATTGTAATGCAATGATCAGATGCAGATATCTAAATCCGAGAATATAACGTTAGGTTTGGGCGGTTGGCCAATGGATTATTTATTTTTAACAGTGGATTCGAGTGACTAAGTGCACCAGATTAATGAATTTATCTTTAAAATGTACAAAATTTTCTTTTTATTAGCTTACTTTATTAACTAGTAAAATACATGATCAGGATTTTACCATAAGTATATAAAGTATAGTATACTTTTTTTATAGCCTATAAAGTATACGGTATACTGAACATCTGCATTTCTTTCTTTCTGTTGTATTGCTTTAAAAATAAATAGCATTTTAAGCCAATTAAAGGTGCTGTATGTAGCTTTTCAACCAAAACGAATAATTTTTTTATTGCCTGTGTGTGAAGGGGTTGTAATCTCACATTAAAATTATCCGCTTTGCGGGTTTTGCTATTACCTCTGAAAGCAAGTATTCTTATTTTTATGTGAAGGTCCCGGGTCGGATTTACCGCCAGTGACGTCATCTGCATGCGCGCTCCCGAGCCTCTCGCCTCGTCTAGCCTACTGACTTTGCACTCAACAGCGACGACACGGCAACTTATTACATGGACTAATGACTTATGCAACTTATGACATGTCTGAAAACACTAAGAAACGACCTGCTCCCAGCTAAACACCAACTCCAACACAAACTCCACATATTGATAAAAAACAAAAAGTTTTTTCTGCTGAAGCTCGTAAGGCCAGACGTGAATCGGATGAACTTCGGGTAAAAAACACGGATCAACATCGGCAGGGCATTTGAATAATGGAGAAACCTTATCTACAAACCTAGAATGTACATTTCCTGAAGAAAATGTGAAGTAGTGCTTGCAGTGGGGCAATTCCACGCAAAACTGTCACATCCATAACGCCAACTCAATACCATGGCATTGAGTTGGCGTTATGGATGTGACAGTTTTGCGTGGAATTGCCCAGTGGCAAAATTTGGCACGGTTGATAGGGTTCCATACTTATCATGGTACGAGCATGGAGCATTAGTTCAACGTCAAGCTGATAAAAGTAGCCTATTATTTTAACGTTGCAGTGGGAGTTTACCTGAGTTTCCAGCATGTTGTGTGATGCTTTGTGTGTTACGTCCGGTTGCGTCTCAGTCTGGCCGGTACCCACAGTGCTCGCTCATAAATTCGAGCACGCGCTTGTAAACTTATTGGTTGCAATCTGAAACATCACAGCTAGAGGCCGCTAAAAACTACATACAGCACCTTTAAGGAAAAACCTGTCAACAAGCCTGAAAAAAGAATTGGTAGTTATTCTGTCCCCCTCACTTTTGAAATGATGGCTAGGCTACGGCCCTGAGGCTAACATTACAGCCGCGTTGGTGTCTTTGGGGCACCATTTTACATTCTCCCCAACTAATACACTGAAGGCTGAAATGCTGTGGGTTTTGCACACGGTTAGCCGACATCACTCCTATACATCCAACAAAGACATGAGCACTTCAGGGCAATGTTCCCTGAGGAATGTGCAAAAACATTTAGTCGTGGCAGGGACAAAACCTCTTCTCTTACTCGATTTGGACTTGTTCAGTATAGGGCTGGGCGATATGGCTGAAAACTGTATCACGATATAAGTGTTTCATATCGGTCGATATCGATAATTATTGATATTTTTTATGACATATTTCAAACAAGGACCATTCCAGGAGACAAATATATTACATTTAAAGATTTTTTATTTTAAACTTAACCTACCTCTGATTATAATCCCATCAGTTATAAAGGCAAAAATGTCAACACGACCATGGAAAACACTAGTCAATAATTAGTCTAAAATCACAATGAACACTTAACAATTATCTCTTAACATTAAGGTGCAAAATTAAAGAAAACGTAAGAAATGCTTAATAAAGGGGTGGGTGATATGGCAAACATATAATATTATGATTCATGATTTTATCACGATTCTTTTTTATGTTGGTTTTACTATTTTGTGACTGTTTTTAAAATATGGACATTAGTTTGGCTGTAATGCTCAAAGCCTTAGGTAACAAAATGTAAACAGCAGACAGGGGCGAAGATAAAACAATGTTCTAATTATGTTCTTTGTTATTAAATATTAAGATCAAAGATACACATTACACGTACACAACTTAATATACAGATTAATAAACAGTGCTTTATGTTTTCAGCTACAGTAGGTGTATTTAACAGTAGCATTGACGAAAGTAATTAAATGAACAAATATGAAAATAAAACAAAACAGACTTCACTGTATAAATGATACATTGATACTTATTAAAGCTACTATTAAAGTTATCAGTCAAGAGCAGTGAATGATTTTCACTTTGCATTTTGTTGTTTTATTAACATTAAAGGGATAGCTCTGTTTACTGTTTGGATACCCACATTCTTCAAAATATTAATATTAGAAAATATAAGAAGGAAATTAATACAGGTTTGGAACAACATTAGAGTGCGTAAATAATGAGAGAAATTTTATTTTTGGGTGAACTATCCCTTTAAGGACAAGCGGCACCGTGTTTACTATTACTACTGTCTCTTTAAGAGCTGCGCGCGACGCGTCTAATTATACACGCATTTGACAAGCAGATTTTCTCTCAATTTTCTCAAGTTTGCTTTCACTTTAGACATATCCGACTAGTTTATGTAAACCTTGTGTGTATATAACAGTATTAGCACAATAAGACTCGAAATATAACTTAGTCCAGTATTCAGGCGCTGGTAGACAGGCTTTTAGTGCATCTGACCTTCACATGTACGCGCTGAGAAACGCACACGTTAGAACAGCTCATCAGCACGCGAATAACAAAGAAACTGACGACGGTCTTGCATAATTTGCAGACGGCATTGGTCTGACTACGGTCAGACTTGAAGTCAGGCGAGCTGACTTTTCCTATTTTATCAACAATCGCTGTATCACTCCACGCCGGTTCTGTTACTGAAGAATCCAACACGAGACAACAATATTGCGCAACCACACTGACTGGCTGTTAGCGTGTCACCCCCTACGTTGCAAGGTGACCAGAGAGTTGAGTGCCTTATTTGTTCTTTCCCCAAATTTGCTTCGCAACCTCTGGTTTCTTCCGACGAAGAAAAAAAAATTATCGAACGTTTTATCGAACGCATTTTTTATTGATATCGATTACGTGTCTATCGCGATACATATCGTTATCGTTTTATCGCCCAGCCCTAGTTCAGTACATAAAAAGGGGATTTCGTTGTCATGTTTGACGAAAGCATGAATTGGACCACCAAAGGCTATTAAGACTTATTTGCACTGTTGCTCAAATACAAATGTGCTTTGTTAACCTGAACACCCTAGAGTGTCATTTTTATATATATATTTTTTCCATGGTAATGGTCTTAATTTTTATTCTTGAAGGTCTTAAAAAGGTCTTAAAAGTCATTAAATTTGTTGATCAAAAATGTGCAGATACCCTGAATGAAGCACTCGTTTTATCAATAATGGGGTGCCTTATGTCTTCAGTGGGGGAGAGTAGCAAAATACACAGAAAGGGCTTAAAAGAAGCGCATTTAGAGCTTGATAAAAATATTAAAGGATATAGTGCCGAAAAATCATGCTCAATTAAACTGTACAAATGGAACAACTGTTGTAAATTGTCTCGCAGTACGGATAGAACCAATCCTGGGTCTGGAACATACATACTACATACAGACTGCATGCATGCATGCATACATGCATAATCACACTATATAAATATGAATATGAATATAAATATGAATATGAATAAGAAGCAAGGAAAAATGTCCAAATTAATCAACATTCAGTGGGTGCAGTAAAAAATAGCTTAAGTTACAATGTAAAAAAAAATCATAAATGAGGTGAAATGTCTCTGCTTTCATGACTTTCACTTATATATTCTCACTCTTGCAGTGTCTTCACCTGCTCTCCCAGCCATTGACCTCAGTGCTTTCAGATCCAGTCTGATCTCTGGATTCAGAGGGTGAGTAACGGGAAAAAAAAACTTGTGTGTGCGCACGGAAAATGTTCTGCCTTTTGGCTAGACAGCCACTCATTCGTCATCTCATGCATATGGACGCAGTCATCTCTAGCCCAATTACAGCATGGGAAGAATGCAAATAGAGTTTGTCCTTTTTGTTGTTTTGCTTCTGATGCCTCTCTGTCCAATGCTGAAAGATTACTAACTACCCTGACTGCCACTGATAGCGAGATACAAGTGCTCACATTTTACCCATCAACTTGGCTGGCAGCGTTTGTTTTTTGGCTAATTCCCCCAGACAATCACCTCATTGCTCACACATACTCATAAACCTGTCATGGTATTTTATTTATCACATCATTTTCTCATGGTATCACTTAGTGCACTCACTCAGCTTAGATCTAAAATCAATCCCATCATGCACAATAGTTAAGGACCAGCTTTGTTTTTAACTCTGATTTGAACACAGAGGCCGTAGGGTAGCAGATGCTGCTGTCCTCTGTACTTAGCAAAGCATTTAGATGTGAAAGAGGAGCAGGGAGGTTGCCGGCAGCGATGGATGTCAGGTTTGTAATTGGGGTTGTCAGAAGGGTAGAGGGGGTTGTCGGGGCCCTGTCTCCTTGGCGACCTGCTCTTGTAATAGTCAAGGTCACTAGATAATTTAATCATTAACCAATGTTGAATCTTTTTTCATTCCTTGTCTCCCTGCTCTCCGCCGTCAACATTCCCTACCAGCACTGCATCTTGATTTCATAATGTATGTGCATTTGCATATGTGACCACTGAGGCTCTAGAAGTTTTCAGAGCTATTTAAGATCATAAGATATAAATATATTATAATTATATTAAATTATTCTGAGTTTAATGGGATGTAGGGCTGTCGCTAATGATTTTTTTTTTGGTAATCGAGTAATCGGTCGATTATTTTGACGATTATTCGAGTAATCTTGATTTTTCGGGTGGTAATAAAAATAGACCTAAGCAAATACCAAAGCCTTTAAAATGACTTGAAATGCTTAATAACAATGAGGCAGTACCATAATGCCAATAATATTTGGTTCAAATAAAGTATCAAAAGCAAGTAATCATGTGGTTTCATTGAACAGCAGTTAAAGTGCGCATACACATAATATAAACAATTATCTTATGTACATTGTGTATTATGTCTGCAGAGGGCAACAACGGCCTGGTGTTACAGCAGATCAAATTGTTTAATTTTGGACAAATGACATTTAATTAAATTAATTTAATATTTAACATTTTGTCTTTGCTTCTGGCCTGTAAAAGTATTTTTTGTAAGAAATATTTTATTAAATGTGTGAGATCCTCTCCTTTGTTGAACTTTGGTATGTTTTTTGAGCTTAAGCACCAAAGTTATTTTAATCTACCTCCTTTTTAGTATTTGGCACATTCTATGGCCTTTCTGCTGTTTTTGACTTCTAATTTCTCTATATAAATTTTATAATTATTTTCTAGTTATGCGTAGCTATTAAATATTTTGACAAGTGCAGTCTCTATATAACTGTTTTCCTTATGCAGTAAAAATGGGTAACTGGAACAATAATGAACCGAAATCGTGGAGATTGATTGGTCAAAAGGTTTGCCTGCTATATGTTCTCACTGATCAAATGAAGCCCTGTCACACCAAATGAATACTTGATCTTGAAATCACTGTCTGGCAGATGTTAGATTTGAAATATTCAGTCTGAATGTGAGTCTTCTCTTATCCTCTACTGCCCCCTGCAGGTTTCATGATGTGGAGATCATGGCAAAGGTAAGAGTGAAGCAAGAGATTTTGAGAGGGATTATGGAAAACGAATGAAAAGAACCTTTGTTTATGTCACCTCATAATCTGCTGTTACAGATCACAGAGCTTCTATATAAAGACGCCCGGTTCAGTAATGCTGTCCCTGCAACTTCTGGTATGTGGCTTGTACTGTTTTTCACACCCCTTAAACTGCATGCAATTTTGTTTTTAAATAATTGGCTGTTCATATTCTGGTTTTTTTTTTTTTTTTTTTTGAAATGTGTTTTTTGTGTTTTTTGCTATGTTAACATTTTTTAAAAAAACTTTTCTGTTGATTTGAATGTTCCTGCACTCCTGCAGTATGACACATTAATTCATAGTACAATATTTACATCTTTCAAGTTTCAGAAAAATGTGATTTACAGTTGCTTGATAGAGTATAGCTTGCGTATGCTGCATATGCTACGCAAATGACTTTCTCTGTTTTTTTAAATGTATGTATATTTTTCATTTTTAAATGGCCATAATATTCATGATAATCCTTGCTGATAGCCAGTGTAATACCAGTTCTGGAGCTGTGGGGATGCATAGTACAAGACAAAGAGGTTGGGAAACGCGTGTCCTCTGAGCTGGTTTCACTGACGGTATCGTGTGTGTGTGTGTCTGTTGGGTTTCTGGCGGTGATGGAGTTTATCCTGACAGCCGTACTTTGCATTGAGTGTGTGTGTCTGATGCAGTCTGAAAAGTAGCCGTGTGCATGTTTGTGTGAGTGCTGTGTGCTTGCTGACTCTGCGCTGAGTTAACAGAGCTTCTGCGAGCGTCTGTCGTCTCGCTGCACCGGAGCAGGCCTCCGCGCTGGTGTCCGAGCAGGTGGGAGCGATAGAGACGGTCTCTCTGTCTCATCCCATCACTGTGCACAACGCAAATGTGTGCGTAAGGCTGTCAGCTGCCAGCCACTTGTTAAAACAGACTTCAGTCAAATCTGGAGCAAAGCTGTGTCAGCACAACACACATGTGCAGTTTAAGAGCTTATTTGCTAGATTGCAATATTTTTGTTCTGGTTCTGCGGAAGCTCCTTTTGTGATTTTTTTTATTTTTTTTTATTTTATTTTTATATATAACTATTGATTTGTTTATTTAAAGCAGAAAGTGTCAAATTGGCTCTTCTCTCCTTTTGCAGAAAATGTGGCCTACTTCCTTTACAACCTGATCGATTCCATGAACGAGGGGGAGGTGCAATCCAAAGAAGAGAAGCTTAGGGAGTATTTCAGCCTGCTTAAGAAAATGGTACATCTGCAAACACACAAGCGTAGTGTCATTAACATTTTGGTCTGCCTGTTAAATCAAGTCTGTCTAGGACCCCATGGGGTAGCTGTTGTATGTACAATAGCATTCATTTTGGGGTCAATAAGACTTTTCCCCGGTAAGGATGCATTAAACCAATCGAAAGTGATCGTAAAGACATTTTATAATGTTACAAAGATTTCTGTTTCAAATAAATGCTGTTCTTTTGAACTTTGTTCATCAAAGAATCTGGGAAAAAAATCATGGTCTCCACACAACTTTTTTTTTTGTGGCTTTTTTTTTTTAAGCAAGTGCCTTTGTTAGCAAAAGAGACTTCTTTTAAAAACTAAACCCAAACTTTTAAAGGTAGTGTATAAAACTTATAATTGAGGGTATAGGCTAAGCTAGCAAGCTAATCAATTAGTGCTATGTTAAGCTAGTACACGGAGCATTTAGCTTGCGAAATTAAAAACTAGCTAAAAAACACAAAGAACATGAAATGTTTAATTCCACATCTAAAATTTTGATTATTTACCATTTAAAGAAAATGTAAAAATACTTTAGTCATCAGAAATGAAAATACTAATTTTGAAATAACTATGCTGTCTGGCCCAAATTAGTGTGTCAGTTCCATTAAGTTTTTATTTTGGTGTCAAGTTCTTTGCTTTATTTTTAGAATATCAACATCTCACTGAATATCTTCAGAGGAATCAGGAACATTCTGGAGTCCTACCATGTTCCAGAGCTCATCAAGGTATTTTATAATTAGTGTTTTTTTCAAGTATAATGTTACTAATGGTCATACCTGATTTTTTTTTTTTGTCTGGCAAATAAATAAATAAAAAAGTGTGGCCAAGGGCTGCGACATACGGTGCGGTTGCACTTCGGGCTACTGTCCTATCTAAATATAGCCAAAAATAAGTAGCCCAAAAAATCCCTTAGACTTCCATTGAAGGAGATACTGAATCAGTTTTGCATGGGCAAACACCTCTGATATTTTCTTCAAAAACGTTACAAAGCTAGGTTTAATTGTCTTATTCAGGTCTGTGATGGTACTGTTAATAGAGCAGTTCATAACTTATCTTTCAGGATGTCCTTGCTCTTGTGGATAAAAAGGAAAATGGAATGGCGGCTGATGTGGCACTGCTTAGAGTAAGTTTTTTTTTTTTTTTCTCAACCAAATGTGTTCAATACATCAGGTGAGCTGTTAGTCAAATATCCTCATGTTTGTGTCAGGGTTTGGACGGGAGACTTTCGTTCTTGGAGAAGACCCTGGCAGAGCTGAAAGCTGAGGGCAAGCCCGCCAATTCCACCCTAAAAAAAATTATCGCTCTCCTTTGTACAGAGGAGGTGAGGGCTATTCTTCTCATAAATATTCACAAGATTTGCTAGTGTTCTGGTCTGATTGGTTTTTATAGTCATTTATAGTGGTCAATTTAGTGGTCAACTTGAATAAAATGAACCAATTAAGAGTGGGGGCTTGGTCATTTTTAACTTGAATGTGCAAGGCTTCCTGTGTTAGCCAGTTATTTTAACTCTACAAAATTGCTTGATGTTGCAAAGTGGTATTTATTCATTATATTACTTTAATTTTTCTATCCTAATCATAAACGCACTGGTTTGTAGCTCAAATATCCGTACAGTTTACTGCACTTTATTGTTTTAGTAATTTACCTCTAGTGGCTAATGAATCGGAAGTCTCACACTTTCACAGGAAATAGCTTACTTTTCGCAAACAAAAATGTAAATCCAAAACCATCTATCCGTATTTGTGTATATATGTAATTGATTTTCCCCACAACTTTGACTCTCTCATCAGAAACTGGAGCAAGCTCTGGAGCTTAAAACTCAGTATGAAGCAGATATGACTCCCGCCACATATGCCATGCTCATCAACATGTGCTGTCGCCATGACAATGCTGAGGAAGCCCTCAAACTTAAGAGGGAATTGTAAGTTTGACATAACCATCATCAAACAAACATCCTTGATGAACTGTTCCTTTTATTGTCGACAAAGCAAAACAAGTAATAAAAATAGGCTTGATTTACTCCCCTCATGATTCCACACCCGTAAGACTGTGGAACATGAAAGGCCATTTTTAAGAGTGTTCTGGTTACTTTTTCCATACATTGAATAGAGATGGAGCTTCAAGCCTCAAAAAGGACACAAAAGCACCATAAAATTAGCAAGGATGCATTATATTGATTAAAAGTGGTGTATTAAAGATGTATAATGTTACAAAAATATTTCCATTAGTCCATTTGACTATTTCACATCTTCTTGTCACATCTAAATTTACATCTTTGCTCACTTATAATACTTGCATTCAGTGAGCTGTTAAAGTCTCATAAAATAAACAAATCGATAACACTTTACAATAAGGTTAATTAGTTAACATTAATGTATTAACTAACTTTAACTAACCATGAGCAACCCATATGTTTACTGTATTTGTTAATTTGTATTAACGTTAGTTAATAAAAATAAAGCTGTTCATTGTTTGTTCATGTTAGTTCACAGTGCATTAACTAATGTTAACAAGATTTTAATAAAATATTAGTAAATGTTGAAATTAACATCTACAGCATTTATTAATTTTTGTTAAAGTGCAGTTCATTATTAGTTCATGTTAACTAATGAACCTTATTGTAAAGTGTTACCATCAATTCTTATTGTTTTCTGGAATATTGCATTGTTTTTTTTATGCCAGCAATCTAGGGTTGATTTATCCATGTACATAATTAAAAAAAAAAGTGCCCTCTAAATCTTTATTGATGTCTTTAACGTCCCCTCCCTCTCACAACGACATCTCTTCTCTGATGATGTGTGCACCGGCGCGAGAACGGGACCATAATACCTTCCCTCCAGCAACCTGTCACTCACATGAAACAATTTTCCATTTAGTTTTCACGCCCACTTTCTATGATCCCTATGGTCATAATCAAGTCCCTCCCTACATTTTTTTTTCTCTCTTTCGAGAAGCCGTATCACTCGGATTTACATCACAATAGGAAAAAAGACAATCATAATTTCTAGTCCTGTTGACACCTATTAAGATGTGTTTTAGTCGGTCAGATCACATGTGGATGATGCTAAATGCAGGTGTAAATGGTCTAAAAAGTTTTGAGCTTGTCCACTTCCAGAGGTATTCGAAAACGCATTTGAATGAATTGCTTTCATAGTGTAGACGTTCATGTGGTCGAATAGTTCGAATGGCCTCAAAAGACTGCCTACTCTCCACCTACTGACCTAGTGCCTAAACATTATGGGAGAAACAATAGCCAGACGGGATTTAAACTTTTGTTGGCTGAAGACCAAAGTTTGGTTTAAAGACAAATCCAAATGTTTCTAACGTGCACTCACTGTGTTTGGCATGGTCTTGCGACTATCAGATCAGAAATGAAAGCTACTGCTCTGTTATTTATTTTTATTTTTTTGTCTCTGTTCACGTTTGTATATTTAAATTGCGTAAGCTTATTTCGACCATGAGATCGAAAGATCTGAAAAAGCCCATGCATTTACCCACAGATAGACCCTCCCCATGAAGAAGTCAGGACAAAAGTGGTCAAAACTGGACAAGAGATGGGTTAACACAACAGGTGTTAAAGGGATAGTTCACCCAAAAATTCTGTCATTGACTCACCCTCATGTCTTTCCAAACCCTTAAGACTTTTATTTATCTTCAGACCACAAAAGAAGATCTTTTTGATGAAATCTGAGAGCTTTCTGTCCCTCCATTGACAGCTACGCAACTGTATACTTAGACGCTTCAAAAAGTTCTTAAAAGTGATCTTTACGATAAAGATCGTAAAACTAATCCCTATGAATTGAGTGTTACGATGATCAGTGAATGATTTTTTTTTCCCCACATAATCACTATAGCAGGGGTGCCCAACCCTGCTCCTGCCGATCGACTGTCCTGCACAGTTCATCTCCAACCCTAATCAAACACACCTGTCTTTAATTTTCAAGCGATCCTGAAGACGTTAATTGTTTGCTTCAGGTTTGTTTGATTAGGGTTGGAGATAAACTGTGCAGGACAGTCGATCGGCAGGAGCAGGGTTGGGCACCCCTGCACTATAGTATATCAGTCACAGTTTGGTCATTTTGGAGCTTAACAACACAATCCTGATTTACTTTAAAGTGGCCAGGCTGTTTTTAAATATATCACCTTTTTTCTTGCATGATTCATGACTCTGTCATTTTTAAAGTAAATTCCCTTTCACAGCACAAAGTCAAGGAAACAGTTATTTACTCTTTCTTCTTTGGCGTTTCAGAGCTCGCAAGGACTCAGAGGTAGCGCTGGATGCTCAGAAGTATGTGGCCTTGGTCCGAGTGCTATCCAAACACGGCAAGCTGGAAGGTAAGTGGCCGCGTCGGTGTCCATGTGAAAGCTTTGGTCCCTGTTGAAATGATTGCAGATGCCTTCTTATTTTCTCGGATTAATGAAATAATTTAGTTTAGTTTGTCACAAATAATGTGGGCCGTCACATTAGGTGTGCCTTGCCTCACATTTTAAACCACTTAGGATGTCAAGGTACCAATGAGAATTTTGAATTACTTATCACGTCTCTATCAAAAGCTTGCCACTCTCTTAATTAATTTCTTAAAGGCGTTGTTCAGAATCAAACCTTTCGCAAGTGCGTCTGCGTGCGAGAGTGAGGTCCGAGACACCTGTCTATCCACACGGGGACATTAATCAGCCATTATCTGAATTCCACGGTGGATTTCTCCATGCTCATGTAAGACGTAATTACAATAAAAGTGTTTCCTCTTTGCTTTGTGCACACAGTGATGGTGAAAATACAAGCTCTATCTCTTTTCACGATGCGTGTCACTCTTTGGCTGCCCCCTCCCTCTCGCTCGGACTCATCCTGTCACCGAGCGAGGGAAAATTACAGGACCGACTGCACTTTAACAGAATTACCGAAATCCGTCCTGATACTAATGGCATATCATGTCGGGGAAAGTGCTTGAGTATTTCACAAACACACACGCACATTTGCATGTGAATTCAGGCGAAAGTGTGTGATGAGGAAAGTGTGTGTGTATGTATATGTGTGTCCATCAGAGCGAGCCGGTGGCCATTAGCCCACCGGTGTGCGCTCAGAGCTTGTCATTCACATTAACACACCTCAGCGCCCCAGCATGCCCGCATCACCGCCGCAACCCGATCCGCTTGAAGATCATGACTCGTGGCACCGTAGTGCACCAGCTGCCCTGGCTTTTAATGGCCTTGTTTTTGTTCGAAACCTTTTCTCCCCCTGTTGTTCCTTCCTACTTTTTTTTTTTTTTTTTTTTTTTTGGGCCCCCTCATGTCCTCACATTTGTTACGGAGTTCGTAAAACGCTGTTACCGGTTCACAGGCTGGCAGAAGGCCGCAGAATGAGCCAGAGGACTAATGGGCTGTGTGATATTTGTTTACCTCAGTGTGTGTGTGGTATCAGACAGTGGGCCGGTATGCTCTGCTGCTAGTCGTCCATTCGGGCCCATTTACCACCAACAGCTGATTGGGTTTGATTAGTGGTTCTGTCAGATAGGAAGAATTTGAGCTGTCTGCCATCACAGAGCTTTCTCATATGACTGAAGCCCTGTTTAGCTCGGTTGCTGTTTGTGGTCCAGCGATGTGTGAACTGTGCTTCGTATGACCAGAGAGTGGTCTGAGGGGCTTCATTTGCAACTCAGAGGTCTGTCTTGCTCGGTCATCCGTAGCATTGTGCAAAAGTTTACACACCTCAGAGCAGTGGCCTAGCGCATGTGCACCGTCACATTGAGCTGTGACATTTCCACCCTATTCTGCTCATAATTTAATGCTATTTCTTTGGCTCAATTCCAGAACATAGGCATCTTCCTGGATGCTTACTGCCTACATAGGCAGCTACCTTTATAAGGCAGCATAAGTAATTATTTTAAAACGCTCACACGTCATACTCATTTGATGTGCTTGAAGTACTCAACACTCAAGATTGATGCCAATAGAGTGCAAAAGTGACTGATTACTTTTTCAGAAATCTCAAATCTTTGATAAACAAGACTTTTTAACCCAGAATCTAGTCTCAGCCTCCGACGTCATGCCCACGGTCCGCTGGCTGAATGCCTGATGCATATGGCTCACTTAACTGGAAACATTTCAGGATTTTCAAGGTCGTCATCCGATTGGTTGAATTCTACAGGATGTCCGGGATACGTGTGTCGCATTCTTTAACGGTCCACTTGGAAGCAAAGATGCCGTGATGCCAAACCCACTTAAGGAAGAAGAAAGCATCATGTTTACAGCTGACAATGAGCTCTTATCAGGTTCAACTAAATGCTGGATTTTCAAAAATACAGTATGTGATTTTAAGTTTGCTGCATATACTCTTTAAAATATGTCTTAAGAGTTTTACACACCCAGTCTGTTATTATAAGGTCAATGTTACATATTCACGCCCCTAAACATGATGCAGAACAAAACAAACTGTGATTGGTTGATTTACGTGTCAGTCAGATGGCCTCTGGACTGTGCATGGCCAGTGAAAACTGCTATGGGGTCCAGACCTTCTGCCATCAGTCTGAAGGTCTGGTTACACAAGACTACCCAGAGTTCGAACCACTCCCAATTCATTTACTTTGTTTTGATATCGGAGTTGGCGTTCACTCCTTTGTTGGGTGAATCTCAGTAATTAAAAAAAAAAATCCATGAAGTAATTACCCTGACTCATATCATTGTTTAACCATACCCATGGTAGGTCTGTCAAGAAAGGTTAATTTGTGAGAGTCAATTTCTCAATAGAGAAAATGAATAGAAGACCCCAAAAAAGTGTTTTTAATTGGCGAGTACTTCAGTAGGACACTGGGAGGTACATTAAGACAAATACATCCCTTTCTGCATGACTTTCATCCAGCTTTAGCACATAGCCTCCTTTTATATGGCTTAAACGTTGTCCTCCATCAGTGAGCTGCTGTACAACAATGCGTGTTAAAGCCCTGGGCTATAAGAAAAGTACATGGTTGAGTGCTTAGAGCGACGGCCCAAGAATCAAGAGGTTGTTAGTTCTAATCCCCTCGTGGGTATCGCTGTCACGACGCCCTCCGGCGATCCACTTAACCTCCATTGCTTCAATTCATATCCAGCTGTTAACACAAAACATGTGGCACTTTTCAGACAAGAGCGCTTCTTAAATGACAAGCCTCTATTTAAATGGGCTGACTGCTGGGATCTTGATAAAACAATCCTCAAAAATTAAAAAAAGCAGTAAAGGATGAGATCTGTGCCCGAATAACAGCGTGACTGAGTAGATAAGTGAACGGAGCTTTATCATACAAAAGCAGCCTCTTAAAAACTCAGCATGACCCTGCTGAACCTCCTGGTCCCTGCTCTACTGTTCCTTTTGGCTCATCACTTTTCCTGACAGTACGGAGAACTGTGCTGGATTTGCATAACAACAGGACAAAAATTGCAGGGTGATGAAGTGACAGATTGGAATTTGTGGGCTAAAACAAGCTGGCTGTCTCTGTTTGAGTGTGTGCGCACGTGTGTGGAGACTGAAGTGAACTGTGTTGTTGTAGGTCGACCTACATTGTATATTTCCATATGCATGCCGTTACTCTCCATACTTGGGGTCCTTGTTATTGTCAAAACACTGTAGGAATACTCGTTGGGTAAAGGATGAAAGGGTAAAAGTTTTTTTCCTTAAATGGATTTTACTACTCGAATCCTCAGCTTTTTATGCAAATATAAGTAGGCATTTGTAGGTTGTTTTCTCTCTGCACTCTTTGTCCAAAATATGGGGATATTTAATATTAAATTAACATAACACTCTCTACCAGGCTGCATTTATTTGATCAAAAATACAGTAAAATTAGTAATATTATGAAACATTATTACAATTAAATAACTGTTTTGGTCATTAAAACAGCTATTGTGTTTTAATTTTAAATGAATTTAAAAATGTAATATATTCCTGTGATGCGAAGCTGAATTTTCAGCATCATTACTCTAGTCTTCAGTGTCACATGATCCTTCAGAAATCATTCTGAGATGCTGATTTGTTGCTCAATAACCATTTCTTATTATCAGTAATCTTTTGATTAAACAAATCTTTGTTTAAAAGAACTTATCATTTTACAAAATTTTCTATTTCAAATATGTCTTTACTGTCAATATTCAACCTAATGATCAATTTAATGTGTCATTGGTGAATAAAAGTGTTAGTTAAAAAGTAAAATCTTATCACATACTTTTTAACAGTAGTATGTAATTGCAGCCTGAAATGGTAACATTGGCTCAATCAATGTTGTGATTTATTTTTTAGTTTAATCAATGGCAAATGGGCAGTTTTTAAAAACTTGTTTAAGCACAGTCAATATTGCAATTCTGTTTTGTGATGCTAGTGGGACAGAAATTTGTGCTTTTTGAGTATCCCGACACAACAGCAATTGCTCAACCAATAAAGTTAGTTTTGGGTGGGAATATCTGTTTATTAACCAATGGAATATGCCATTATTTTTGCAATTCGCTTATAGCACTTTAAGTATTATGAAGAAATGGAGATGAACAGCCTTACCGCTGTGAGTCATGGGAATTTGGGAGTTTGTCTGAGTGCCTGTGGCCAACACGGACTCCCATATTCACACAGCTGTGATGATGGTATCCTCATTCTCGCTCTCTCGCTCTCTTTCGCTCCCTCTCGGTTCTAGATGATTAGTATCGCCAGTGCAAACAGGCCCTATCGGTATCAGCCCATTAGCTAGCCTCTAAATAGCGCGTAAACACATCTTAATTATCTGGCTTGGTGACAGAGCAGCTGTGGAGGTGGACCCTCGCCCCTCTGCCAGATGGGAGCATCGCCCAGTAAAAAGCCTCCATTACGGCAGCGGATCTGCGTCGTATCCACGTCCAGAGCCCGCCGAGTTCACGCCGGGCACTCGCCGCACACCTATAATTTCCCGGCATGCTTTTGCAGGGAACCGTGAAAAAAAAAAAAAGCCTACTATTGTGGGGGCCTCTGTAATTGTAGTCTCGTTTAGAAATGCAAGTAGTAATTAGCGGCGAATTGGCATTATACGGCAGCATTTGCATCCCCGCTGGGTGTAAAATGTTGTTTTAATAGCGGTTTGTTTTCCCCACATGAAATTATCTAAGGGGGCTTTTATCACCTCTTCCCCTCTCTCACTCTCTCTTTCGCACTCTCTCGTCTGGCGCCAGCCCATCAGGGGACGGCAAAGCGTAAAGATATACAAATAATCTCCACAAGTCTATGAAACAGTCAATGAGACGGTTAAACCTTTGTATGAACTTGCGGTTTATCAGACTGCACCCTGAGTACCAAGTAGCCAATAGAATAGTGGTTACATATCATTACCATATATCACTAATTGCATGTAGAAGTTTCAAGCAGTGATGTGCAAAAGTCGGTTGTTGGTTAATTAGTTAAAATGTCTGATATTTTTGTTAATCTATCTTTCTCTCTGTCTTTCGTGGCGTCATAAAGAGGCGATAGACATGCTGAAGGAGATGAAGGAAAAAGATGTGCCATTAAGGGACGGCACGATCAGTTTGCTCACCCTTACGATGAACACAGCTGCAATGAAAGGAGATGCCAACACTATTCGACGCCTCCAGGAAACCATCTTCACTTTGGGCCTGGCCAAACCATCCAATAACCTCTGCTCACCCCTCATTGCTTGCTATCTGGAGAGGTAAGCTGGTAAACTCACTACACTTAGAATCTTGCCAAACGGTGTGCTGTTCCTGTCTTATGTAGCACCTACAGCTCTGCACATCCTTCTGAAGGATCCCTGCATTGCAACCGAATGCCTGACATTTCATTTTAACAAGGTTGCGTTTTAACCATGCTTTTGAATTTAGGTCAGTTTTGAAGCAAAAGAGACATAAAAAAATGTTGTGACACTTTATGTACTACTTATAGTAATAACAGTAAATTATTACAAGCAACTAAACCAAATCCTGTAGTAAGTACATGTTAGTTAAAGGCTTTAGTTCACCCAAAAATTACATTTCTGTCATTACTCATCCTCATGTCGTTCCAAACCCGTAAAACCTTTGTTTATCTTCAGAACACAAATTTATATTTTTGATGAAATCCGAGAAGTTTCTGAACCAGCAACGTCATTGCAACTTTCAAGGCCCAGAAAGGTTGTAAAGACATCGTTAAAATAGTCCATGTGACTACAGTGGTTCAACCTTAATATTATGAAGCGACAATAATACTTTTTGTGAGCAAAAAACAAAACCCTTTAAAAAACAAACAAAAAAAATTTGTACATTTAATATTTTTAATATTAAAACTTTAATATTACTCTGTATTTGTGTAATCACACTGTAACAAGGACACCACAAAATAAAGTGAAACCAAATGTATTTATTTTTTAAACAGTTTTTAGTGTGAGGGAAAAAAAATAGTCTTAGGAATTAGGAATGCAAAAGGTATATGCAAATTTTGAAACCTTTGGGAAGGTTAAGTTTAACCTTAACAGTTTTTGCAGCACATTTTCAGTGCAGATTGTTTTGTGAACCTGTCCAAATGTAATTCAGACTTCAATTAATTCAGAATGTTATCGAAACAAATTGGGCTGCATAAACTTCTGGACCCGACAGCAAAACCACAGCCTGTAAACATGCTGTAATTCATTTCACATTCAAAGATGTCATTAACTCAAAAGTCATCTGAAAAAAAAGAAAAGAAAAAAAAACTCCAGGCAGAGGGTGAAAAGTGATAATGTATAACTAAATTCTGACTATTTTTGTTGCAAGACACCCTGACTAAAACCATAAGAGGATCTCAGTCCAAACAATTATGGTATGACCTCTCCAAGTAGTGAGTTTGGAAACAACATGAATATAATCTGAAAACAAACATTAATAACAATGTTAGATTGTAAAGGGCAGAGTTCCACTCCTCCCTAAGCTTGTCGTCTCACTGTTCATTTCATATAATCTCTCATTACCTTATAGCAAAATGCAGCATGAGGGGAAAAGGAATTAACTTCCACAAGTTGGGCCCCTCTGTTCCGCCCCCCCATTCGTTCAGGTCTATTTGTAAGAGCAGCTTTTAAGCAGATCAACTAATTTGCATGTTAATTATGCACCCTGTGCTAATTACTGGATTTTCCTGGGCCATGCGGTGCACTGCGTAAGTGCCTTTCCCCCTCCCCACTGTGGGATACTGAGGTTGGCAATACACCTTCACTGATAGCTCTATAGTCAACACACACATACACATACGGGCTTCCTGGGTGCCCCTCAGAGACTGTTTGTTTTTCTGTCACTTGAGTGCCACAACCACACTGGCACGTGCAAGCTTTAATTGCTGCCTTGTGTGCGATAAGGTTTCCAATTTAGCTCAGGTTCATTAAGGAGCAGATACGGAGAGATCAGAGCGACTCTCAGCAGAGACTCTGATAAACCGTGAACGTTCACATCACACACACACACACACACACACACACACACACACACACACACACACACACACACACACACACACACACACACACACACACACACACACACAACACGCTCTGACTGGCAGCCACACATCCCAGTGGAGGAGAGCTGTCTCAGAGCTTGCAGCAGCCAGGCCTGTTTGGAATCGGCCTTCATGGGGAACTATGTAGTACCTGTCTGATTTGTCTATGATATTGTACAATATGCTGTAATTATATTTAATGTCATAGTTAAACTACTATGAATATTTTGGTTGGAGACAGAAAGAATGATGCCTATTCCTTGGAAAGTATTAAATTCATCCTTGTGAAGCAGGAAAAATGGTTGAATTCTGCAGAATGGATTTAACCATGGTAAAATGTTACTCTGCACTCATTGGTGGCCTAAAACGCTGTGAAATTAGTTACTGTAACATATACAATAAACATGCAAAGAGCGGGGGCGATGGAGTTCTGAGGTGTGTGTAACATGATTTCGAATCTTGCTTTTGTGTGTGTGTGCACATTTCTAATTTTTGTTTACGTTTAGGTTTTAGTTACCAAAATCTATTTTTAATGGTTTTAGTTAAGTTTTAGTTTGTTTTAACGGTAACAACGGATCGTATTTATTATATTTAAAATACTACTTGGCCGATAAACATGATTATTAAATATACGGGAATATTAAGACTACTTTAGCGATGATGGAGTTTGGCATAAAAACAAATCTTTAATGCATAGTGATTTATTTAAAAAAAATATTCCCCCCCCTCGACTCTGTAATTGTTCGGTTAAAATAACTTAAGTTAGTCAGTTATTTTTTTTGTCAATATCGTTCGATTAATATTCGCTTATTTTGTGCTTAGATGTAGTCAAAGGACATTGGTAAATATTATTATTAGTAAATTTATTTTGTTTCATCCAAATATTGGTGAGTAAAGCAGCATGAAGTTGAATCAGGACTTTATTAGCTTCAGAACATTGTTGCGCATACGCATCATGAATACAAAAAAAAAAGAAATATCAACTTGCATAAGATAACGTTTTGTCCAATCGGGCCTTCGACCTCAAATGACTGACACCCCTGCTGTAGGCGACTATTATGATCTCCAGAAGGATAGAATGCTCCAGAATGTTCTCTCCGTTTTGCCGTCATCCATCCGTCTCTTCTTTGGTCTGGGCTGCGCTAAAGAGGACAAAGCGGTGTGTGTCAGTGTCTCGTCAGCATGTCAGCTGTAATGACTTAATGAACACTTCTCTATGGGATTAACTCTGACAGCCGTCAGCCCGTCTCCATGACAACAGCAGCCGCCGCTCCCAATCCGTATCCTCCATCTCTAATGAGCCTAACAAAGGGAATTGCCAGAACTTTTTGTTTTTGTGGAAGGCATGTCTTTGAGGGACAGGAACTCTAAAAAGAGGGAGAGGATGTCGAAGGCCACCAGACGTTTGTCATAAACTGAGTCACTTGCATATATATCGAGGACGGACAGTTTTTGGAAAGTTTAAATCGGGACCGTTTACTTTCAGAAATCATTGCCGTATCTGTTAGTTTTGTTTGATCAGTGTATTCGAGTCAAACCACTGAGCATTAACCCTCCCTAACTACCAACACGCGCACACACTTTTCAATGTAAAGGAAAAAAGAAATAAAAAAGCAGTCGTTCTCTTTTGAAAGTGGAAAGGGTGATAACATGGGTGCCAATCTCTGTAACAAAAGAGATGGGAGTCAGGGATGTAGGGAGAGTGTCACAAGAAGAGGAGGTTCAGAAGAGGGGTGGATGAAATTAGCTTTCTTGTCTAATCCTTCAGGTTCCTCGCGCAAAGCACTCGCATTTGCTTTTTTATTCTCCTTCAACTTAATTGGCTGGAAAGTGCTTGACATGCAAAGTTAGTGACATTAAGAGGAACATGTTGCAGTAAGCCTGAGCGCCACTGACAGCTAAATTGTATCCGGGGAAATTATGAAGCCTTCAACATGGTTAATTCTTTTTGGGGGGGCTTAGTTAGGCGAGGATGGAGAAGGGGGGCTGGGTTTTGAGGGAGGGGGTGGGGTAATTGCCGTTGTGGACGACTCATCTCATATTGATGGGAATTGTGTAGAAGTCTTCTGGTTTTATGCCGGCTATGCTTTGCGGAGTTGGGTAGCGTAACATCTGTGTCACATCATATTCAAGTGGCACTGTAAATAAATGTAGTTCAAGGAATTTCTGCTTCCATCCGACCTCGTTGTAAACAGAACCAATTAGAAGTTCTGTTGAGTTTAGACATTTTAAATATACTGTATATGTATGAGTTTTCTCTGGGGTAGCAACCATTTATAGTCAACGCTGTGAACATTGACAGATAATAGTGATTGAAAAATATATACAAAAAAATAGTGTTCTTTATAAAACAAAACAGTTATTACATCACAGTTAGATTCAGATTGGTGTGGTCAATTATATTTGTGTAATGACTGCAAAACTGTACTGTATACTCAATTGTTTTTTTTTTCTCGCATTAAGTTATTTCAACTTTGATAAATAGACAGGATAATGTTCAGTCAGCAAGTCAACGTGGGAAGTCTTTTTGTCATAATGACGATCTGACTGTACATTATCTCTATACCATGGTTTGACTGAGTACTCGATACTATTTGGCTGGAAGGTGCACCGTTCTATATTATTGCGCTGCTCTCATTGACACACACACATACACCACTTGCACACAGAGAGTGGAGATTATGCTGCGCACACACACAAACATTCAGGAGCACAGATACCTATACCTATACAGATACCTGCCCATGACTTTTATTCATAAAATAGCTTTGCTACTGAATCGCTGCATTATATTTCTCGGCAATGAGGGGGTTTTGAAGGAATTAAACTCACAGTTTAGAGAGAGACCCTGCACACAGGGTGTCTCTCTCTCTCTCTCTCTCTCTCTCTCTCTCTCTCTCGCGCACGCTCAAGTGCATTACGCAATCATCCAGCGTGTGTTCGAATTGGCTCTTGACTCCCGCTTGATGAATAATATTGTCGCTCTTCATTCCAATTAAGTGCGATTGCCTAAGAGCTGGCGTCACGTTCCGGCTCAATCACTGCCCTGTTTTTTGTCCATCTCCCTCATGCACCCCCTCTCCTGCTTCCATTCAACCCACCTTCCAAGGTCATCTCTTTCTAAAGCACATATTCCTTCCCTGACTGTATAATCTCCGGGGTTGAAAACACTACTGAAATTACACCTGTTAAAACCCCAGCGGTTCACTTCCCCTCCACACCCGCCCCTCCTGCCGGTGCCCTCTCTGCTTTGACCTCTGTGTGATTGGCGTGGTAATTACCCAATCACTCGATGGCTGCCACAGCAGTCACAATAGAGTGATTGGAGTGGTGTTTTTCTCGTCTATTCCTTTGCTTTATTCCTCTGTCAGGCCTCTGTCAGCCCTGGCACTGAGCTCTTTGTTAGAAAGGGGTAGAGATTGGGTGGAAGAGAGGGAAGATGATGTGAGATAGGGGAGAGAGCAGATCTAATTTTTGTTGCCCTATTCTGCCAAGTGTCCCGGTTGGGGGTGAGGGCAGTAGGGGCTGTAGAGAAAGGTGGGAGACACAAGAAGCTACATATTTGACCATCAAATATTCATAAAAAAAAAACAAAAAAAAACCTTAGATTGATAAAAAAATAATAATAATAATAAAAAAATATATATTTTTTATTTTATCAATATAAGTTTATTTTGCATTTTTATTTGTATATTTAAATGTTAATTTAGTTTCTTAATTATTAATCTGTATTAAAAGTATCTGCAATTCATTAAAAACAACAAAGTAGTTTGACCCAGTGCTGTTTCTTTTAAATGTGTGTGATTATAGTGAGCATTCAACTTTATATTTGTTTTTAAATATTAATTTTTTATTTAGATTTTTTCATTTGTGTGTATTCATTCTTTGTTTTTCTTTCTTTCTAATTTGTTTGTGATCTTTTCATTTTAAAAGGGCAATTTAGTGTTCAAGTCAAACTTGTCATTTAGAACAAAGTAGTCTGTGACCAGTGTTGTTTCTTTTAAATGTTTGTGCTTTTTAAGACACAGACATTTAAAAATAAAGTTAAAAATGTACAAATTAAAATCTTTTTATTCAATGTTTATTTAGATTTTTTGATTTGCATATTTATTTAAATAAAAAAAAATTCGGTAACACTACTATAAGGTTTCATTAGTTAACATTTTTTAACTATAGTTAACATAAACTAAGAATGAACAATACTTCGACAGCATTTATTAATCTTAGTTAATGTTAATTTCAACATTTGCTAATGCATTAATAAAATGAAAAGTTGTATTTGTTAATATTAGTTAATACTCTGTGAATTAACATGAACAAACAATGAACAACTATTTGTATTAACTAACATTAACAACGATTAATAAATGCTGTAGCAAATATATTGCTCATTGTTAGTTCATGTTAGTTAATACATGAACTAATGTTAAAGGAGAACTCCGGTCAATTTTAACATTGAGCTAATTTTTTTGTAAATTTGGAGTGCTGTCAATACAGAGAACAACGACAAAAATCGGTGTTGCCTACACCATGTTATCCTCTTTTTAAAATTTGCACCCTGTTGACTTCAATGGGGCAAGTTTTAAACCTGCTTTTAGCCTCTTAACATCCTTGATGTGTCATTACAAGTGCCCAGCTAATGTGAGTGATTCCTTCAGAGTGATCACGGGTGAATCTGACTGCAGTAGATGTGAAAGATATTAATAAAATGATGTTATTTCAGCCAGCGCACAGACCTGTATTTTCTTCCTGTTTTCGGTCGAAGTCCATAGTAATCGATTGTCGAGTTCACGCGCGTGATCATAGGTAACTAAACCTATGCGTGTGAACTCGACAATCGATTACTATGGACTTCGACCGAAAACAGGAAGAAAATACAGGTATGTGCGCTGGCTGAAATAACATCATTTTATTAATATCTTTCACATCTACTGCAGTCAGATTCACCCGTGATCACTCTGAAGGAATCACTCACATTAGCTGGGCACTTGTAATGACACATCAAGGATGTTAAGAGGCTAAAAGCTTGTTTAAAACTTGCCCCATTGAAGTCAACAGGGTGCAAATTTTAAAAAGAGCATAACATGGTGTAGGCAACACGGATTTTTGTCGTTGTTCTCTGTATTGACAGCACTCCAAATTTACAAAGAAAATTGTAAATCCTTTAACAAATGAGACCTCATTGTAAAGTGTTACCCAAAATTCAATTAATCAAAATTCCATTGTGATATAAAAATTGTTTACAAAAGTAAGCAATACAATGAATAAAAAAAAAGTTAGAGATGAAAGCTTTATAGAGGCAAAGTATAACAAAGGCTTGATGCCGAAATATCGGGGGGAAAATAAAAGGCTTAAGTGTGCAGTTTTGTTTTGCTTCTACAAAAAGTAACTTAAACTTGTCATTAAGAACAATTTTAATGCGTCAGTTTAATGAACAGCTTCACTTTTCTTTTTTGTGATGAAATACAATACCATGAGAAAAGCAGTAAACGCAATACAAAGATTTTATACTGGCACATACTTAGTGCTGTTTTGGTGTAATATTCATGTTCTTCTGCAGTGGGGACAGCGCGGGTGCGTTCGATGCCGTCGTGGAGTGCCATAAACAATACAACCAGATGCCCAAAATCCATGACCTCATCTGCAGCCTGGTGGAAAAAGGAGATGCCACACTATTACAGAAAGGTGTGTAACACCCACTTACACGTACATCCCATTAATTACAGTTCTCTGTCACTTGCTAGTCACAAGTAGTGTGTCTGTGTGTGACTGCTGTCTGTTCAGATGGTCATATGTAGAAAGTGTGTGTTCTGTGTTTTTCAAGAGTGCCACCCACTAAAGGGCAGGTTGGACTGCCTAGATGATGGTGGTTTCAATAGTCTCTGTCTTTGTCAGGGTTAGTGGAGGGGTTAAGTGCTTTGTGTGTTGGGGGTGAGTGGGTTTGAAGTGTTAAGGTAGTGAGACCCCTACGGTGGAGGGCCACTTTACAACCCCAATGACCCAGCACTCTGCATGTGCCATGGCAAACTCATTCATAGACATAAACGTACATATACCTGCACGAGTTCAGCCTCTTTGTGTTGCTGTCGCTTCTCTGGACTATTCTGAAGTGGCAAGCAGTGAGTCCAGATCTGTATGTCATTGAGTGCCAATGGAGAGATCTCAAATGGGCAATTTTAACAAGGAATCTGTTAAATCGAACTGCATTCAAGCAATACTCTCAATATAGAGATAGGTATCTATAGGAATGGTAGTTATTTTTAGAATATTTTAAAAAGCTGCACTACCAAATAATAAATCTAAACTTAAATCTACAGTGCCAGTGTTTTTAGCCATAACTGTCTGCGCATGTTCAAAAAGCAATCTGAACACCTAGACTAGATGCACAAACATACACTGCACTTCACCTGTAATTCACATGCACTGAATGTAGGAAGCTTCTATTTTTTACATACACTTACACCTGACTGTTGAAGTGTGATTAAATGAAAGACTGGACTGCTGAAAGCACTTTCACTTTTTTTTTTTTTTTTAAAGACATTTACTTATGCTTAAGGTTGATGGATTAGCTTTAAAGAAAGTACGCAAATGTTTCTTCACCTTCCCGTCTCTCTTTCGTTTAACAGTCATGGAGTTTTTGAGTCAGGAGCGGGGTGAGATGATGATGCTCTACGACCTTTACTTTGCGTTCCTGCAAACGGGCCGCTACAAGGAGGCACGCAAAATCATCGAGGTGGGACTACTGTTATTGTGTTCAAACCACTCAGCTATTTAACAGCTTTAATTGCTGCCACACTGATATTTCCACTTTTAATTTAGATTGGCTTCAAAGCCACACTAATGCCATCCATGCAAGACAATAGGTACAATGTTTTTTCAGAGGATTTGAGTTTGGGAGTGTGAAGGAGAAAATGACGACTACAAAGACCACTCATTTTTTAAACCGCTAACCTGGATGTTTTGTGATTTTATTGTTTTTGTCACTATATTGAATCTATGCACTCATGCCAATTCCTTTTATTATCATTAATTGTCATTACTAGGCTTTGGCATTATAAAACCATTCTCATTTGAAAGTAGAAAATGATGACAAAAGTTAACAAAGATGAGCAAAACTGAGATGCTTTTTCCATACTAAAAAAAAAAAAAATAGTTTTAAATGTATAATTTTATATTTCTGTGTTTAAATGTATAGTTTTTAGTTCTGTCAAATCAATCACATCTAGCCAAAGTTTGTTGTGTGTATATACTGTATGTACACACACACACACACACACACACACACACACACACACACACACACACACACACACACACACACACACGTATATGTATATGTGTGTATGTGTGTGTATATATGTGTGTGTGTGTATATATATATATATATATATATATATATATATATATATATATATATATATATATATATATATATATATATATATATATATACTGTATATATATGTATATATATGTATATATGTATGTGTATTTATATACATTTATTTATTTTTAAATATATAATGTATTATTGTATGTGATTTATTTTCATATTCACATATCATTTCACAAATTCTTCCAGGTAATTTTGACAAATTTTACAATAATAGTAGGAAAATGATGGAATACATGGCAAAGCCATTTTCAACAAATTCTTTCTGGAACTACCAGGACTATCATAGTCATTCTTGCCATCAGAACTTAAACTATGCCCAACACCTAGATAATTTCACCTTGCTGAAACTTTAGAAAGGTTTTTCAATTTGAAAGGCAAAATCTTTGTACATATGGGGGAGAGGGTAGGGGCTATAGTAATAGTATATAGTAATAGTATATAGTAATAGTATATAGTAATATACAATATATGTAAGCTATAGCTCTCACACACTCTCCCGGGTTTTATTGAATGAGAAGAGCATTGGCTCAAAGTACAACTGGCAGCAAAACTTCTCATCCTGTCTCAGTACTGTGAAGTTTTCAGCATGTGTAGATGGCTTTAATTGTCTGGAGAGACTGAGCCTCTCTGTTCTCAAGTCAAGCATTTCAGCGAATGCTCTATTCGAGACGTAACCGATTTTGAGACGCTTGACGTGTTTTGAGCGCTTCGTCCAGGATGGGTCTTGGGGGACATCTTTAGGCTGTGTTCTGTCTTGTTCTTCCAGAAGACAGCGTCTCAGGAGTCTACACTTCTACTGTGAAACCGCTCTAACAAAGCCATTTAGATGTTCAATTAGCCAACCGCTCTAATACAACGCCATTCAACTCCCTAAGCGCTGCCATGTGGGAGTGTGGCGGAATGTCAAGACTAGTCAAGCCACTTCAGTGTCTTTTTTTTTTTTTTTCAAACTTATGCAGTATTTTCTTTATCCTTTTCTCTCTTATCTGTGCTAATTCTGTTGTATCATTGTCTGTATGGATGAAAAATAAGCCTGAGCTTGGATTTTACAGATCCATCAGTCAGGGGCTTTTAACCAAGAAAATATCCCTTCTCCAGACAATTCCCAGTGTCTGCAAATCTAGAGCATGTCATTTTTCTCTATTTTTCATATATACACCGGATCATAGCAATTCCTCTAGGACATTACTTTAGCCGATAAGCTATCGATGGTCACCTCAGGATACAGCTATCTCAAGCAGCTTTGACTTTCATTGTTTTGAGAGGTTAATTTAGGATGCAAGTTAAAATCCCTCTTAAAGCATTTTCTTTTTTTTTTCTTTTTTTTTTTCTCGGAAATATACTAATCCAATACTGCTCTTACATCATCCTAGGCTGATGTCAAATGAGGTTAAAATCATTCATGTTCCATGACTCCTACAAGGCACAGTTTAGATAGCCCTCGCCTCTTTTCTTTTTTCTTTTTTTTAACTAATACACACAAAAATGCTTGAATATTTAAAGTCAATTTGCACCTAATTTCATTAGCACTGAAATGTTTTTTTTTTTATGTTTTTAACTGAACTGATATATTGTCTATGTGAAACATTAGCTGGTATTTGGCAGTGTTATTTTTAGCATTATTTAAACACTGTTATAATATTTATTAGGCTTTTACTTTTATATTTTATTTTTAGTAAATAGTAGTACATAAATAGTAGTTTAGTACAAAGTAGTTGTATGTGCTTTGCTATTGTATATATATTTTTTAATATTTCTTAATTTAATTTTAGTTTGTCAGTTACCGAAAAAAATTTTTTTTAAATAGTTTAACAACACTATAACAACCGTACAATTACAACACGGGTATTTTGTCATATTGACATTGATCTAGAACCATCTTTTCCATGCATATCTACATTTTTGTCTTGGCAGTTTGTTCTGATTGGCTGCTATTGTACCACATCATGCAGTATTTTACTAGAAAATGATTAGGCACTGTTGGAAATGTATTAAATTTAAGTTAATTTGTGGCAGTGCACAATATAAGCTCTTCATTGTGTCCATTTGGAAATCAGTTTTGATTTTAGTTTCAACATTTTTTAGTAAATATTGTAAATCATTTAAATTATAGGATCCTGAAGTCTCGTTTAGGTGCATATTTGCCATCAGTCATTTGAAAACAAATCCCTCAGTGATATCTTTCTACACCTGGTAGCTACAATAGTTTTATACCGCTGAAGTTCCCCCACTATAAACTCTCTAAAAGTTAGTGTTTAATGGTGGCTCGTCGAGCATCCTTGTGCTTGACGGGTCAAAAGCCCCTCTCGTTCTGTGGAGCGTTTTCCACATGGCCTCTCTTCTATCCAGAGCTGGCTAATTAAAAACACTGATATCTAAGTAGCATTAGCAGACACAGAGCTCTACTCCACTCTCTAATAGAAACTTTAAGTGCAGTGATGGAGTGCTGGTCAGGAGATTGTGCTGTCTATAATTGTCAGATTATTAATAATGGTGGTAATTAAGTGAAATGCTGGTTAAGGTTTTGGTGTAATTAAAATGGTTGTCACACTGTGAGTGTTTCTGAGTGTGTGACCTGTGTTTGAGAGAATGATGACATCTTCAGTGTGATAGGTGTTTTTGCTCAAAGGTCTGAATAAATGGGGAGTTTGTTTACTGTAACTTTGTGAAGGCCATAAATGATACACTTTGGTGCCCTTTTTTTTTTTTTTTTTTTTTTTTTTACTGCATGTAGACAAACTGTATATCCTAAATTTTGATAACCAGATTGCAATTACTACTCTGTAATCGTGAAATTTGGCATTGTTTTTTCCTCAAGGTCGATTGACTGATATGTTGCTAATAAAATTTCTTAAATGCCACTTTCACACAGCAGCAGAAATCAGTTGTCAGTCCTGTATTTCAGTTCTTAATACGCTTCTGTTCACATATAGTTCAGTTATTTACATGAGTGACAACACATTCTATAACCGGACTCACATTGGCATTCTCAGAAAACCTGCGCTGTGTGATTGGAACCGGACTGGACAACTAGTCTGTCACATCATACAGGAGTTTGAGAGAGCAGCTCTACACTGCACAAACTCGTGTCTACCGTGTTGCGGATTTTCATACGTTTTTTCGGTATCTTACAGCGACCGAGATATGAGCGGTGTCATCTGAAGGTTTTAGATTCAGTCACAGTTCTCCACCGGAACTGCTCTATTTTCTATTTGCGTCCTATTTTATACCCTTTGCATAGAAACTGCCTAATTGTTACCTGAATTTTTTTTATTTTTTTACTTTTTTTACAGGATGTAGAAATATGATCATTGTCTTACTGAGCTAGAACTGTCAGAAAATTGTTTAAGGAGATTAGTAGCTTGCTGTATTTGCTAATTATATTTATATTAACTGAATATCTCTAAAATCTTCATAGAAAGGGAATATATAACCAGCAGAATCATCCATTTTATTTCCTTTTCTCAAATTTTAGAGTTTGATATTTTGTGCCTGTGCGGTGTAAAGAATATTTTTCACTGCAGTGCCTCATCTGTCACTGTATGTCTTTACATGTCACTGAGTTTATATTGCTCCAGACTACAGATTTTCTTAATCATCTGACCTAGATGTTCTTTTGGGTATTGGCTGTGCAGTGAGAGAGAGAAAGTGTCTGTGTGTGTGTGCGCGCGCATGGGTCAAATTTGATGTGAGTGTGTGTTGATTTGCTCTCTTATATAGGAAGATTGGAGGGGTGGGGGTGCTCATCATCCTGGATTTACTTAAGGGAAGATTTGCCCCACGGGCTTTATGCATCAGGCCCAGGGGCCGCTTCTACAGAGAAAAAAAAAAAAAAGACTACGACTGTGTAGCGGTTTAATTTTGGTCTTATTTGCTAAGCAGATTAGGCTTGAGGAAGGCTGGAGAGATTTTGAACTTAGCCTGGAGGCTGATTTGTAGGAGAGTAATTCCGTTTGGATGCTGCTGGTACAATATCCTCCAAGAGGAGATACAATTGGAATTTAGACAACTGACTGTGTGTGTGGGTGTGGGGTTTACGTCTGTGTGTGAAAAATCTCATTTACTGTGGGTGGGACAGATTATCATTATTTAGTGATTATGGTAGAGCTAATCATGTTGTACTTCTTGATCTATATTCAGTCTGTGCCGCCCCGAATGTTTTGTGTGTTGTTTTTTTTAATTAGTGCAGTGTTTGTGAGTTGCGATTTGTTTAATATGACATCTCGTACGTTTTCTTTACCATGTGCAGACTCCTGGTCTAAGGGCACGAGCAACCCGTCTGCAGTGGTTTGCAGAAAAATGTATCACAGCCCAACAGGTCAGTGTTTCCCTGCTGTTCTCTCTTGAGAAACTGATTTGCTATAGATCAATAGTGTTTATCACCGTTTGAATCTTTCTTCCCCAGATGGAGCCCCTTGAGAACATGGTGGACATGACTATCAAGCTGTTTGAGTGTGACAGAGATGACATGTACCACTATTTGCTCCGCCTCTGCAGTAAGTATTGTGTGTTGGACCTGAGATTCCAAACAGTGGATGGGTGTTACGACGCTGTTTTCTTTTCTCTTGTCAGAGGAGACCAATGACTGGCGTAAGGCTGAGGCGACCTGGATGAAAATGCAAGAGGAGAATTTGGCTCCAAGAGAGAGAACATTGCGTTTGCTTGCTGATGTCCTCAAAAACAATAACCAGGAGGTGCCCTTTGAGGTGCCTGAGGTAAAGGAACACTCACTGTCCAATGTAAAGTCTGTGTCCTGAAACAAAAGCAGCTGAAAACCACTGCCCTACAGTCTTTGGATCTGTTTCTTTGGTCAGATACATTCAGCTGTTTTTATCATGTTTCCATTATAATCACTTTAGGGGGTGGAAACCTTGCATTAATTGAAATTGAATTATTATCCAGAGTTAAAGGAAGCATTATGGTGTGTTGATGTGGCTGTTTTATGTGTAGGTGTGGTTTGAGGAGGTCAAAGGTCAACCTGAGATGTTCTTAGAGCAAGAATCTAGAAATGCGTCTTCACCTCGTGAAAGGGTTACTACATTCACTAAAGAGGCCACGGATGAGGACTACAAACTCAAACTCCTGTCTCTTTGCAAGAAGGGCAAAGTTCAAGGTTTGTTTTTTAAAGCTACACTATGTAACTTTTTTGGTTCGAAATTAACAATTTAAATAATGAGTGAGTACATCATAAAACCATCTTCCAAAACGTGTTTTTGCCTTGCCCTAAATGACTGATAAACCTACAATAATTATTTATATTTTAGAGTTGTTGGGACAGGTTTCCTGTAAAACTGCAGATGTTTGTCATTTGTCTATGTGTGTTTACTTCATATTTGTATGAATATGTAAAAAAGGACCAGGCTATTACTATATGCAGAGGCAGGGGTCATAGTAGCTTGAAGCCACAAGAAATTAACCTTGAACCGAAAAGAGGTTACGAGCACAAAGGCATAGCAACAGTACCGTAATAAAACACAAATCAACATAGTTTCTGTTGCATTGTATTTTCTATGCATTGACTGTTTACAAGGCGGTTTATTTTGATAGCAATTCCAGTCTCTTAACAGGTTATTGCTTTGGTCTGTTTGCCTGTAAATTGCCTTGCCAAGTTATAATAGTTTCCACTGTTTTACCTGATCTGACATGTATGGAAGTTTGTTTCCGCCAATGAATAAAAAATAAAAAAGGTAATTGTGGCTTATCTCACAAAGACTTTTTTTCTTGCAATTGCAAGTTTACATCTTGCAAGTTCACATCTTGCAAGTCTGAATTATTTTTTTCTCAGAATTGAAATATAAACTCACCAAATGTCCGAATGGCGAGATATATAAACTTGCAATTCTTAGAAATAAAGTAGTAATTCTTAGATGTAAACTCTCAATTCTCAGAAATTAAGTTGCAGTTCTGATAAATAATCAGAATTGCAAGATATAAACTCGCAAATTGTGAGTTATGAAGTCAGAATTGTGAGAAACTCACAATTGCGAGAAAATGTCAGAATTGTGAGCTGACTTTTTACTTTATAATTCTCAAATGCTAGTTTATTCCTCACAATTCCTTATTGAAATTGTGAGTTTAAATCTCACAATCGTGAATTTATAATTCGCAATTGCTCGTCTAATTTATTTCTCAGAATTGTGAGTTGATATCTCCCAATTCTGAATTTATAATTCGCAATTGCTCGTCTAATTCTGGGAAAAAAGTCAGAATTGCTAGCCTAGAGGCAAACTCTCAATTGTGAGAAAAATAGTCAGGATTGAGGTAATATCTGAAGAATATCCATCTTTTGAGTTTTGATGTCGTTAGTGACATTCACACTGATAAGGCGATCATTTGTAACCAGTGCTGTGCCTCAAGTCATCAGATTCACTTGCGCAGAATAGCGGAGCCATAGCACAACTAAATAAGGAACAAAATAATGTTCCTCCGCAAGTTTCTTGTAGTTTTATTCTTCAGTCGTTAGAGAGCCTTAAGTTAATTAATGTATAGCTTTTAATTAAATTTAAAATTTTATAATAAAAATAAAATATATTAATATTATATATTTATATAAAAAAATATATATAATAAAAATATAATGTTGCTTAGATTGGCAAGTGTTTTAAAAGATGCTCAAATGCAGTATTATCTGTAGCGATCTTATATCGAGTAGATCATGTGTATACTCTTGTTTCTGATCCTCAGAGGCCTTCAACGTCCTGAAGGAAGTAGATAGCAGGGGCATGGTGCTTGGCCCTGCTGCATATGATAACCTCATCAAAGCCCTCCTATCCAGAGGCAACATAGAGGATGCCATCGCTGTCAAGAACATGTAAGTCTTTCTATGGGGGTCGCATTGCATCCAATATCTTTTACATTTGCATGGTAAAGATGTTCAGGTTGCAAAATTACAGGTTTCAAGGTCACAGACCCGTTTTTGCAGAATAAGAAAATCTTCTTTATTTGAAACGGATGAATAAGCTTCTAGTCAAACACACACACAAATATATACATACATGCAAAGTGAGCAGTCTTATGGTTTAAGCCCTTTCAGTGTTACCAGATAATCTCTGAGCTTTCAGAAGAGCTTGTCAAGATGCAAAAATGACAGTCATTTGCCGATTAGTAATAGATCTATGTGTTGTACTTTTGCGCTGGTGATCTTTGATTTATCTATAAAGCTCTGCGGGTTTACTGGGTTGCATTATACGTCTGATGATATGTCCTCATGAAAAAAAGCCATTGCCCCTATAATCTTGTGAATGCTTTCAGAAAGCATTCAGAAACATCTTTGTACCAGTCTATCCACACCACAGCCATTGCGGTGGGTGTTAACTGACCCTATTCATGGACTTGTAGTGCATGAACATAACATTATCTCCCACTATATTACACTGTAGCATTTGATGTGCAGAGGTACTTGAAACCTCAAGACTTCAGTTGCCTTTGAGTGATACAGATAATGTGTAACATACCATGTATCATAACCATGTATCTTCAATTACCAGTTATCATATATACGTCCAGTCAGTAAATCAGACTATAGCAGGCATGCTGTTTCAAAACCTTGTGAACTTCATTGCTGTCTACTGTCTACAAAAACAAGCTGTTTTCTAAAGTACCATCTTAAATAAAATGGGAGCTCATGGGTAACATATTTGAAACGTTTTTGCAATATGACTTATTTTTTAATGTGAGAGATTCAAATCTGAATTTTCACCTGCCATTACTTCATTACTCCAGTCTTTAGTTTCACATGATCCTTCAGAAATCAAATGTAGTGTTTTTATTGCTTTGAAGGAGTGCATATGTGTGTGGTGGACTTCAAGCAGATGTTTGGCAGGACATTGGTCTTGGCCAGCGGGGTGCTTTAAGGACAGATTAAGGGGATTGGGAATGGAGGAGAGAAGCGAGGGATGGGATTGTCCAGTACTTAAGAGGACTAGAGGAGAGTAAGGAGAAGGACACAAGGATTTTCTTAGGATTGATAAGAGTAACTCTGACTCTGGTCGCTGGGCCAATCTGTTGTGCGAGCGGCTGTTGGCCGGTCGCCGTGGAGATAAGGAGCGGCGGCTGATGCTCAATTGGACGGCTGGATTAATCTGGCCAGTGAGGGTAATAAAAAAAGAAGACTTTGATTGAGGTTTAAGTGACGGAGGAGGGGAAAATGAACTGGGAGTGTGGATCCTGATTTGTTGGATTTGTTCAGTCTCACACACATGCATGCACACAATTTTATGCTCACTAGTAAAGAAATGGCTCTCAGCATCAACATCCATATACAACAACATCATGTATTATTCATAAATACAGCTGATCCCTACATAACACTACTATTTCACAAACTTCAGCTCTTCAACCAGTCCCCATCTTCCTTTTGTCTTCTCAGTGCTGCTGATCATATTCCTAGGTTCAGTTTAAGTGACATTGCCAACAACCTACTCATCATCTCTCAAGTGAAGAGATGCCAGATGAATGGTAAGTACACACGTTGATCTGTTCTCTCAGTTCAGCAGTTAGTGATACTGTGGATTATCTAGGTTTCTTCCATGGCTTTGTTTTATTAAACCTGACCACATGATCTGTCCCTGCTCACAGATGCCATGGAGATTCTTAAGGGCATGTTACAGGCTGACCAGGTGCCCAGTCAGCTGGCCATCACTCGACTGGTTCAGGGTCTTGCTAGTGAGGGGAACACACAGGACATCCAGGGAGTGGAGGCTTTGGTGAAGACTTTAGGATCTGTCAAGCTGTCCAGCATGTTATTTGTCAACAATACTGCCCTCGCTCATATTAAAAAGTAAGTTTTTTTTTTTTTTGCCAAGGCAAGCAATACTATTATTGCTCCATAAAGGTGTTTAGAAGTTACCTCAATTGGTCACATGACTTGTCCGTTTGTTATCTGGACATGGATGGAGTACCTCGCATGGTGCAGCTTGTTGATGACAGATTGCTATTATTTTTTTAAAACAATCTGTCGTTCAAATTATGCTTGATAGTGAATAAAACTGTTGAAATAATCACAAGACTTGCTCTACTGTTCAAAAGTGTGGTTTCTGTAAGATTTTTTTCCTAATGTTTTGAAAAGTCTCTTATGCTCACCAAGCCAATACATTTCTTATCAATGTTGAAAACAGCTTCTTAATATGAATCTGTGATGTATTTTAGTTTTAGAATTCTTTGATTAATGGAAAGTTCAAAAGAACAGCATTAATTTGAAATATAAGTATTTTTTATTAATTTCTTACCCCAAACTTTTGAACAGTTGCGTACATGCAGATTTCTTTCACTGACACAGAAAAGCTAAAAAAAAATATATGGAGTTTTTAAATTCAGGAATATTTTCACAGAAAGCACATGCAAATGAACAAAATCTTTAAAAGACATGGACATTTTTCAAGTTTTTTTAATCCACATCCAGTTATTATGAACAACTTGACAAGTCAATTGAAAAATCATGGCAATTCATTGGTCAAAAGGTGTGGGAACCCTGTAAATTGGGACATGACCTTTATCTAATGACCTGAATTTCAGTAGACACTTGTGGAAGCAACCACCTACAACACCGTCATCACAGCAGCGATGCCATGCACCAAAATGTATTATACAGCTACAGGACTCAAAGATCTCCTTATTCGTTGGCTTGGCTACTAGAGCAAGGCTTACAATACTTGAGATGAGCAGCCGTTCAGATGTTTTTAAACTAGATGCACAGTGAAACTAAATGCAGCAAAAATTGGCACCACATACCTTGCTGCTGGAGGAACACAGATGACTTCGAGGTTAAGACTGTGATTGACTGTGACAAAGACTTGATTGTATTGTATTATCTCAGAAACTCTGAACTACATGCTCAATGTTTCTAACAAAGGGAGCACTAGCAGACTGTCTGGCGGGTGAGATTAGATTCTACCCACACAATCTTTTCTTGGTTATTTTTGTGAAAACAAATTCATGAAAAGAACAATGAAGCACCCTTGTTTCTGTAAATACCATGAAATGTGACCTTTTAGTGGTTTGACCTTGACTAAATTGGTGTCATCAAAGGTTTGTTGTGTAACAAAGGACCGCCTGCTCATGTGGCCTTTTCTCCCACCTCAATTTCATCTTCCTGTTCTTTCATCTTACCTTTCCTCCATCCCCTTCACCCCTCTTCCCCCATTATTATTAAAGGCTCAAATCTGCTGTGATGGCTATGACTATGTAGTCTGAATAATTCACAATGGACCATATTAATGTGGTGCCCGGGTTCCGGAGCCCCCATCTCGCCTCTTAACCAGTCAGCTTGGCTCAGCTGCACACAGCACACGTGTCACTGTTGCTTATGTCCCCCCGGGGGTCAGAGTTCACCCCGACAGGATAAAGCTGTGTGAACGGGGAAGCCGCCCAATCAGCCGTGAGGAACACTTTGCTCTTCCGCTGTCCTACACTGTCTCAGGACTTTAGGAATGGCGAAGAATGACAATCGACGGCTGGGCCCGGAATATTAATGTGGCCAATGAAAGTTTTATGTACTTAGTGTTCTGTAAATGAAAGTTGCGGGATGGATGGGAAGCAGAAATGGAATGGAAATTTTGCTTGCCTTTTAGTTTGAACTGTAAAAGTATGTTTTACTAGCTATCTTTGTTCATTCAAGAAGAATAAACCTAAAACTACACTAGTTTAGTATGAATTAAGTACTTGGTGTTAGGACCAGTTGTATATAGGCCTATTTAAACCGAGTTTCTGCTGGGCATTGGAAAACATTAAAAGTGAATTTTATGAAAATTAAGACCTTAAATGGGAAAGTGCAAATTCCAACGAAAGTGGTTAGAAGAATAAGTATTTAGGACATGGTTTCTGCCCGTTGTTGGTCAACATGGAGAAGCATTTTGCAGTGCATAGTGTGTAGGGACACGTCTACAGTGTCACTTGATCAAAATAGGCTTGTGCTACACTGACATTAGTCCAACCTGATAAATGGTCTGTGAAGCACAAAATTAGTAGTTTAGTTTCGTTCCGCATTCATTAGGTTTGCCATTTGATGTTGGGCAATGTTGTGGTGGTCGCACCAGTGCGACTGCTAACAAAATTTTGGTGTCACCGGCAGGAAAAATGGTCCAACGAATCGTACGGTTTGTAATGCGTACCGAACTGAAAGCCTCGTACCGAATGGTTAAATACGAATACGTGTATCGTTACACCCCTAATGTAAACATATAAAAGTTACTCGTTACACTGTATTCAGCACAAACTGGGCTACAATAATATGTGAGCTACATCTATGTACACGTTGGAGATAATAACGATTATGCGTGTTTATTGAAAAAAACTAAAAATTTAAGTCAATTGATATAAGGTCATAAAAAGCATTAAATATTTGTCCACACGACTTTTGAGAACTGGCTCTTGTGGCCTAGAGTTTTCACTTCAAAATGATGTGAAAATCATCCTGCCTACTCATTCACAAATAACAATATATTGATTTAAATGTTGTAAGGCACTTTTTGTTTACAAAGGCCATATGCGTGGAGGCTCGAGTCATCATGAATAATGCTGTATTTCACACCTGAGGAGATGAATGGGCTATAAAGGGGTTTGTTTAAATCACTAACACTGAGTATGAACTCTCCTTTCTCCCTCTGCAGTGGGGACATTGACAGTGCAGTGGAGCTGCTGGAGTCCGTTTACACCCAGAACACAGAGAATCAGAACACCAGTATTTCCTTTGTCTTCCGCAAAGTTCTAGAGGCCAACAATGATGCTGCACTAGATAAATGTGAGACCCACACACCACCTCTTCATCTATATCAGTGGTTCTCAACCAGGGCACCTCTACAAAATATTTTGTAATCCTTATTTTAATCTGTTCCATCAACAACAGTTTTATTGTAGAACATACAGTTCTTGAAACTTCTCAAAAACTATAGTTTTTTATTTTTTTCCTCGTTTTTTGACACTTAAAGTCGGCATGAAATGGAAATTGCGTGCAAGTTTTCTCTCCTATTGTGACATATTAGATTGAAGTTACTTGAATGAGAAAAAAAAGTGGAACTGAACCAGATTTGGTCAATCAGGAATTAATTGGATTGTACAATGTTAGTCAAGGGGTGGTTACAAGGGCGTATCTTGAAGAGAAAAAGGTTGAGAACCACTGATACACAGTGAATTATTTGAGTACTTCTAGCTCTTGTTTGTGAGTTTCTGGTTTGGAGAAACATTAGAGCACCCATTGATGTGTTGTAACATAGTAATCACTGTGTAGGCATGTGATTGATTGACATCTCTCTCTATGTCCAGTGAGTGCCATGGCAGAAAGGCTCTGCAATCACTTTGCCTCCTACAGAGCCGCTACAGACCTCTTCCTGATTTACTTGGACATGGGCAGGACAGAAGAGGCCAAGTTTCTCCTGCAGGTACCGTCTCTTAACAAACCAAGATATGCATGAGGACTCTGTGACCTTGCTAAATTGCTGAATCTAATTCGAGTTGGTATTGAAACTAGCTGACCCTGTTGCTAACCACAATTCCAACTCAAGTGAACACTGCTCTTTTTGAGCTCTTGCTGTCTCATATTTTAATCATTCAGTCGGTTTTACTTGCTTAGATGGTCTTGTACAAGATTTTTCCTCTCCCTTTTTCAAAAAGCACTTTAGCGAGTCGAGGAACAAAATGGCTGCATTAAGGCACCACTAAACCCAGGAGTGAGAAATATCCTTTGAGATCTCAAAATAACAGGAAGCTTTGCTTCGCAGCGTCCCTGAGATAGAATGCTAAATATCAAAATATGATTATTTTTACAGAAAGTCTTAGATCAGCGTGTTTGGTTTGATCTTGTTCGTCATGTTGAAGGTGTTGTGAATGGCATCAGAGAGTAACTCTCAGGAGTGAAGCTGCTGGGCTGTAGTTTTAATTGCTCTGATTGTCATGAAGGCACTCTGCCCACCTTAGCCTGTGTTCATTTTAATATAGAAGCCTGTTAAAAGCCTCCCAGGCCCCTAGGCTTTTAATTCAGCACATACAAGAGAATCCCACAGCCTTCACGATTGGCTTGTAATGTGACCTCATTGCCGCTGAACCCAGAGAGAGCGCAGGGCAGTCCAGCAGTTTCAAAAGACACATACCAACACACACACACAGAACAGGATGAGACTTTTTCAAAGCGTCTCAGACATTTTCCGGGTTCAATACAAATGAATCTGTACTGTATTAGTGTTTGTGGTATAATGTTGAGTACCTGTGATTAGTTAAATGTGATTAGTGTATTTTAATGTTTTGACAAGGCTTAAAGACATAGTTCATCCAAATTTAAATGTTCTGTCATCATTTACTCACACTTATGTCTTTCCAAACCCATAAGACTTTTGTTCATCTTGGAAGCACAAATGAAGATCTTTTGGTTGCACTTTATTTTACAGTGCGTGCACTTTTGTGTACTTGGTGTACTTGCCTAAGAAAGTACGGATTAATATAAGGTTTAGGGGTAGGTTCAGGGTTAGTACGTAGTTATTACCCAGTTATTGTAATAACTTTAAGTACATGGGGAACAGGACTGTAAAATAAAGTGCTACCGATATTTTTCTATGAAATATGAGAGATTTCTGCCCCTCCATTGAAAACCCGCTCCAAAAAACTTTCATATTTTAAAGAGATCTTAAAAGTAATCCATATAAATCAAGAGCTTTAATCTAAGTCTTAAATTATGTACAGACAAAACATAAAAAGATTGAGCTCATCAAATATGGTAAATGGATGCTCAAACGTGCGGGCTTGGCTTAACGTGAGAGAACTGTGAGGTTTGTTCTCGTGCTTCTAGCAAACACGGTTAAACTGCTGTTGACAATTTAAATATGCATTACTCTTACAATGTCTTAACTTTTTGAAGCTTGAAAGCTTTGGTTACATAGACTTTCAATGGAGGAACAGTAATCTCTCAAGTTTCATTAAAAAAATAAATCGCATATGAACAAAAAGTTTTATGGGTTTGGGAGAGTAAATGATGACAGAATTTTAATTTTTGGGTGAACTGTTCCTTTAAACTGACCCCGTTCAATTCCTACTATAATCATGTCAACATGGTAAACCCAGAAAGAAAATGAGTTTTTATGTAAATTACATAGGTAATGGCTAACCAGAAACTCATCCACCTAGATCAGGCCATGGTGCTGAAAAATGTAACATTGGAATGGTAAATAGTTCTAATTTCTGTATGGAAAATAAATGTTTTTAGCTCAGCACCATTTTAGTGACTATAATTTAACGTGTATAAAATGTGTTAAAGTCCTCGTTTAGTAACCAAAACAATTGAAATTGAATTGTTGAAAACTTTTCAGTTCAAATAATGCATGCAAAATTGGTGCTTTTAATACAAGCTTCACAATTCTCTTTTGAGAGATTGTAAATGCCTATAACATGCATTTAAAAAATTGCTGTTATGCCACAAATGCATGTGACCTTAATTGCTAAATAAAATGTTTAGTTCATGTTTGCTTTAAAGGTACCCATGATATCCATAAAAAGCCTGATTTCTTCATACCCACTAACATCCTCCTTTCTGACAAAGCTGCTTGAGGTGGTTGAGTCTTCTTAAGACCTACAGTTTCTGTACAGCACAGTTTACCCTTCTGGAATTCACTGTGCCTTCATTTAACTTGTGTTATATTGTCCTGATTAAAGAGTGTGAAAATTGCACACCGGTGCTTGAAAGCTCAGGAGCACGCCTTTATACGGCTAAGTGTAGATAATTGTACTTTAAATTGGGCAGACACTGTACATTTTAATTTTCATAAAGAAATAAGTGGTTATTTGCCTGACTCCATTATTAGCTGTATAATTAACCCTTAACTATAGAGCGCTGCACTGAGTGCTAAAGGATGTAATGGAAGATGGATACATTCAAAAACACATGCTCCCATCATGCTGTTACACACACGTCCATACGCTCCACTCTGCATTCTTTTAATAGCCTGCTGTGTGGATGCAGGAAATACCAGTAATTGTTTTTATACCAAGGTTTATGTTTTGTTCAAGGGCAGATACTGTGCTTGCATGTAAACACACACGTTATGATATGCGGTAAATGTTTGTGTTGAGAGTTTTAAGGTCTCTTGTGCTGCTTTGATTGCTTTAGCGCTGTGCAGCTGTCAACGAACAGAAGGACGTAATGTTCACATACATGTTACGAGCGGCTCAGCAGCCGGGACAGGTAAGCAAACCCAGTTTGTTCTAGCCTTCATGCTCTAAACTTTCTTGAAATGTATGCACTATGTTATTCCACAAAATCAGGCACAATATGGTCACAGTTTGTGAAATACAGACTCTATTTTCCTTCTTGAATAGGCTGTTAAAATCAAGACTCTGACTGAGCTGATTCCTGACTTCACAGAGAAGGAGAATATCTATTCACACCTGATGAAATGCTACAGTAAGACCACTATTTGTATCAACTCTAATTTTCAGGGTGATATACACTAGCGTTCAAGAGTTTGGGGTCAGTGAGATTACGTTTTTTTTTTTATTAAACAAGAACACGTTAAATTGATCAAAGGTGTCGGAAAAGACATTTATATTGTTACATAATATTTCAAATAAATGTTCTTTTGAACTTTCTTATCATTAGAGTCCTGAAAAAAAGCTTACATTTTCATAAAAATATGAATTAGCACAACTGTTTTCAGTTGATAAGAAAAAATGTTTCTTGAGCACCAAATCAGCATGTTGAAATCATTTCTAAAGGATCATGTGACACTGAAGACTGGAGGAATGATGAGGATAAATTCATCTGTCAAAACAGAAATAAATTACATTTTAAAATATATTCAAATAGAAAAGTTATTTTAAATTGTAATATTTCACAATATTTCTGGTTTTATTGTATTTTTGATCAATTAAATGCAGCCTTGGTGAGAATAAACTTTTCAAAAACGTTAAAAATTATGCCGACCCAGTTGTGTGTATAAACACACACACACATCATGTATATATGTATATGTGTGTGTACACTTGTATAGATGTCATCTAAAGATGCGGTCACATTAGTTAAATTTCACGGGCAAAAAGGTACTTTGTCAATAGCGCATGTTAATGTATGAAGCGCATCTCTCACAGAAGTCATTTTCAAACCAGGCAGAACAGAAAGTTTGTCAATGCAGCAAATCCGTGTAACCAATTTGGACCCCTTGCGAAATCTGTTTGGGTGAAATGACTGAATTTCACCTGTGTAAATGAACAAAAGTAAATGTGACCACAACTTAAGAAACCATTAGTGCTATTGTTTTACTCTGTACTCATCTGGAACTGCACGTGTTGTTCTGCCTCTGTCATTGAATAGTGTTTTATTTGAACATGATCACTGTTAAAAGCTACATGCTTCATCTGGTGGACAATGGCATTAAGTCTGTCCTCATCTCACTGGCCTGTTTGAGTCACCCCACTGTTTTGGCACACAGCAAAGCCAGTCCGTTAATAGTCTTCCAATTAAAAATGCAGCAAGCGGAACGCATTGACTCACAGGAGGCATGCTTGCTAATACAAACACATGTTCCCTAATGAGGGGCTACTTTAGCCAGCCTACCGTGAGAACTTTGACACGTTTCAGTACTTAGAGACCTCTGCAGCATCACTATTTCATGAGGCCTGATATGTGCAGGATGAAATATTGGTTGTTTAACACAGCTGTTGTTCTGCCTCACTCTCAACAGGTTTGGATAAGGACCTCAGTTCAGCGAAGGCTCTGTACGAGCGCATGCAGGCGGAGGGGGTGAAGGCTGAGGAGTTAACTCTTAAAAGACTGGCGCTACTATACAAGGAAGCTGGAGAAACTGTTCCCTTCCAAGAGCCTCAGGTAATCATCCACAATCATTAACACTACATACATTTTGAACATGTAATTATTATTTTTTTTTATTAAATAAGAGGAATCATTTAAACCAAACAGGCATTGTTGCAAAGTCGATTGAAATGTTTAAAAATGTTTTTAAAAAATGTAGTTAAAAATAATGTTTAAATAATTGCAAAAGTAATATATTTTCCAGTAAATGAGCACAAGATTATATATGCTTTGTCCGAATATGCCTCCTTTCATACTATATAGTATGCGAAAAACAGTATGTGAGCCTATGAAAGCATATGGGTAGCAATATTCAATTTGAAATGTAATATGCAAAATGACAATGCAATATGTAAAATGTAAAATGGCAATGCATTTCTGTATTTAAATTTACATTTTCCATTACATTTGTGCAACGTTTGGTGCAAAATGAAAATGATTATTCAATTATATAATTTACATTTGCCATTTCATACATTAGGTAATATGTAAATAGAATACATATTTTAATGCTTTATAAGTTGCAAAACGAAAATGTATTACCGAAATTATTAGATATGTTTAATGTTCAAGCAAAAATTGTAGCAAAATGATCATTTAAAAGTTATTTTTCTTAACCCTCTGAGGTCTGAGCTGTTTTCTGGGCCCTGGAGGTGTTCTGACATGCTCTGACATTTGTGGTTATTTCTGTTACTTGTGACATTTTCATGGCTAAAGTCTAATTACACTGTATTCAGCACAAACTCTGCTACAATAATATATCAGCAGCATGTATGTAAAAGTTTGTAGTTTTGAGATAATGACATTTATGCGTGGTTTGTGAAAATACAAAAATAAATTCTCACTGAAATAAGGTCATGAAACCCATACTGATTATTTCTTCACAAGACTTTTGAAAATTGTATCACGTAGCCTAGAATATTTGCTCTAAAACTATGTGAGAATCACCCTGACTGCTCATTCAGAGAAGACAATATATTGATTTAAAAATTTTACGACGTGTTTTGTGTTAGAAAGCAATATGCGAAGGGGCGGATCACCTCATTAATATGAAAGCTTTCCACACCTGAGAAAGACAAAGAACCTCCCTAATGGCCCTATTAGGAGCTTATCAGGGCCCATCATTCTGACCAACCTTGCACAAAGAATGAGGAGATTTAAAAAAGAATGGCTTTTAAAATTGTTTGGATTTATTTACAACACAACATAATCTAAAGATACACAACAAAAAAGCACTTATTGAAGAAAGAGACCTTTGTGCCATTCCTAAAAACATTGTACATACCTTTCATTTTCTAAGGTGTTTGATTTTCACTTTACCATGTTCATGTACAGAGACATGTACTGTGAATGTTGAAGTCAGCAGGACTCAGTGGCATCTGGGCCCTGAAAAAAAAAAAAGTGAACATACTGATATCAAGAGAAAGGCCTGCACGATTTTGGGAATACATTTTAGATTTTTCTTGTTAAAATTGCTTTTTAAAATTCACAGAATACACACACACACTCACACAAATGTTTCCAACAATATATAATGAACACCAGGTTTGTTGTGCCTTGTAGGTATAGGCTATGCGCAGTGCTGCATAAAATAATAACAATATAGCAGCCTATATATATTTTCAAAAAGATTTCAGTAACAACTAAGCTAGAGAAAAATATATTGATTATCATGTTACTTCAAATGTTTCCATTCGTTATGATGATATGAAATGAGATAATAGTAAAAACATGAAGCCGTTTGGAGCGTTTTGCTTTTCCAAAATATGATACATTAAAACGCGATCGCGATCAAAAATATGATACATTAAAACGCGATCGCGATCAAAAATATGATACATTAAAACGCGATTGCGATCAAATATAAAACATTATGGTTAGGCCTACCATATACATAGTCTATCTACGTTTGAGCAGATATCCACAAACACAGTAACAGTAAACACGGGTCTAAATATTATAATATTCACCATATATCTAGCAACAGTTCAACTGCAATGTGAAATTTATGCAACAATAGCAAACTAATATGTAAGAATTTCTTACCTTATCTTTCTTGTCTTCAAATATCGTTCTTCTTCTTCTGATGTAAATCCAATGTAAGCTCAGGCACGTCTTTCAAACTCGACGAAAAGTGAAGTGAAGTGTTTTGTTGTTGAGGTAATGAGGGTGATCGCGTTCCATGTGGAGATTTGCATGTGAATATATTTTGCGCGAGTGGGCGTGGCCGAATTAAAAATAATTAGGAAGCGTTTGAGAAGCTGGAAATCTTGTTGGTTTTATACAAATTACTTAAACAGAGAATATTTGTTTTCGTTTTGAATCCGATCATTTAAAAGTACACACTTAAATGTTTATAAAGGTGTATGGCTCATAAATGTGTAACAAGTATTCGCTGAGTTTTGTTTCAGTTTATAGACGTGCTCAAGAAAAAAAAGTTCACCGCGACGGAGAGGCAGAACGCACACACTGTTTATTTTCTTTATTTTACAAAAGCACAATGTTTTGATTTGATTGGAAGTGGACACATACAAAAGTAGAAATACCACAGATTCTTTTTTTATATTTATTTTTTCTGTATGACCATAAATGACGGAGAAATTTAAGTTTAAAGTGCTACAATGTGGAGAAAATCCAGCAAAACGCGCCGGCGCGTTTGTCGACCTCAGAGGGTTAATTGCGTTTACACTCAGTTAAGACACTTGCGATTGCATTATCATTAAATGTCCCGCGATGAATGTAGCAAAATTCAATGTGCAAATTGAGAATGCATTCTGAGCCGATCACGTCCCCTCAATCACTGCGTGAAGTTGGCCCCGCCCCCACCCATTGCAAAACGTCGGCAAAATAGGCTCAATCGTTTTTACTTCGTTTGTGATGGTTTGTGCTGTACATTTTTTTGTTTGTGCTGCTTCGGTTTTTTAGATATTAAAAGAATATTTATAGGTCATTCTGAGGTCACCCAGCCCCCCACATGCCCCCACCCCCCACCCCCCCAACCTGTTCCAAATTCACCCAAAAGAGGCTCAATCATTTGTGCTTCGTTTGTGCCGGTAAATGTTTATTTTGTGCTGCTTCGGTTTCTTAGAAAATATTAGACCGAATTATGGTCTAATAAGAAATATTTTCTAAGAAAATATTAGACCGAATTATGGACGATGACGTCACCAGCCACCCCCACCGACCTGTTCCAAATTCACCCAAAAGAGGGTCAATCATTTGTGCTTCGTTTGTGCCGGTAAATGTTTATTTTGTGCTGCTTCGGTTTCTTAGATTTCAAAATAATATTTATTGGTCATTCTGAGGTCACTCAGCCCTCCATATGCTCCAAATTCACGCAAAATAATCTTGTTTGTTTGTGCTGTTTTGTGCCGGTAAAAAATTTGTTTGTGCTGCTTCGTTTTCTAAAATATTAGACATTGAATTATAGATGATGACGTCACCAGCCCCCGACCTGCTCCACATTCACCCAAAAAAGGCTAGTCTTTATAAATTTGACCCGTCAGATTCCGTGGCCCTACTGTACCTATAGATTTATCAATATCTGACCAATATGCTTAATAAAATAGAAATGGGAGATGGTCATACATCACATGAGTCACTTTATTGAACATTACAGTCAGTTATGAAGAAATAAAGAGCGGTCACAATATTCAGTAGCTATGAATTTGTTCTCCCAGACGTTCCAACATCGTACTGGTTCTATCACCTGCAGACGCGTAATAATCTTCGGAAACACTACCATTTCTCGGTTCATGCTCCACTTCATCTGCCAGTGAATTTAAGCTTATGAGCCTGTGTTTACCTGTTAGTGGGGGCTCGGAATGCATTTTCAATTTGCTTATTGAATTTTGCTACATTCATTACGGGACATTTAATGAAAATGCAATCACAAGTGTCTTAAAGGTAGGGTTGGGTATTGGTTGGGTTTTATCCGATACCAGTATCTACTCGGTATTTTTCAAACGGTTCCGGTGCTTAAACGGTTCTTGAAACGGTACTTAAGAAAACTAAACCGCACATACTTTATCAAAAAAAAAAAAAAAAACCTCTGTGTGTGTGTTTTTCTGAACAAGATTTTTTGATTTCTGATTAAATGAAAAATTGTGCCCTTTAAAAGGCTACTGATGTAGCCGAAAACACTTGAGTTAAGATCAAACAAAACAGAGAAATAACTGACACTCAGCATAAATATTTAACACACACACAGTATAGCCTCATATAAATATACTTCATATTGATATACTTCATACTTGATATGCAAGATTTGCAGTTGGCATTAAAATACTAGACTTACCCGAAGAGGAACACTGGCAGCTGAACTTGAACTTTAGTCAAGCGTGTCAGAGGTTTTGGGTTCTAATCCGCATTAGTTTTTTTTTTTTTTTTTATTTATTTTTTTATAACCGATTATGCTTATCAGTGGTTGTATATCAAGCAGGGACACTTTGTGTCCATTATATTTTGAGATTTCACCAGAACGAATAGGCGCCGTCTAGGGCTTAAATCAAACTTCATTCACGCACATATGAAACCCTTGCATATACACATATACTAGGTAGTCACACATACATGTATACTGCTGAATGCTCAAACTAATGCATATGAAATGCACAATGCTCACGCACACACACGCAAACTACACACAGGAGACGCGAGGAGCTCTCCGCGCACATACTCATCTGAGACGCGAGCACGCACACACAAACTCTCCGCGCACATAATCATATAGACGGCGCCTCATAAATAGATCGATCTCCGCAACGTATTGAAGCGCGCGTCCGAGTGACAGTGGTGTGCGCGAGCCAAGAGAAAACACTGTATCCGCGTCACTGATTGCAGCGGCAACGAGCACTTTGATCACTTGATTTAAAAAACACATTTCAGCGCTAGATCGTCACTTATTTAACAAACGAACTAAATGAATGCTCTGCTGGTTAACTGGAGATGTTTTATTATTGGATCATTCGTGCCGCGAGATGTTTTATAGGGGGCGGTAAAAAACGTCAGGCACCGAAATCAGGCACCGAAAGTTTCGTTCTTATTCGGTCTGGTTACTACCGTTTACGTCGGAACCGGTTCCCTATTGGAACCGGGTTTCGGTACCCAACCCTACTTAAAGGTGAGTGTAAATGCAGTTAAGAAAAATAACATTTAAATTATCATTTTGCTACAGTTTTTACTTGAGCATGTCAATCATTTCTGTAATACATTTTAATTTAGCAACTTATAAAGCGTTAAAATATGTATTCAATTTACATATTAAAACTAGTGTATGAAATGACAAATGTAAATTATATAATTGATTTTTCTTTTTCATTTTGCACCATGGTTGCACAAATGTAATTGAAAATGTACATTTAAATACAGAAATGCATTGCCATTTTACATTTTGCATTGTCATTTTGCATATTACATTTCAAATTGAATATTGCTACCCATATGCTTCCATAGTGAGCCGAGTAGTATGTTCGAATTCATAATACTCATAAAACCGTAGACAAAAGGACCAGGAAGAGTAAGCTGGGACTCGAACTCAGTGCGACCATGCTACATGTAGGAGTGCTGCCCACGAGGCTATCGGCTCCGGCAAATCGTTCATTCAGAATTTTTAATTGATTAATTTAAATGGACAGTTTGAACTCACTGAAATGAGTCTGACTTAACCACTCAAATGATATTTTTGCTACTGCTTTTCATAAATTTTAGATGCTTTCATAAATCTTAAGACTTTCCTACTCTGTGTGTTGAGTCGAGGAATGGCTGGAAAGATGAGAACTTAACTTAATTTAATGGCCAAATTGTAAGCACACTCAAATCTTTGCGATATTCATGATGTCGCCAGTGTTTATATCTCCAGCAAAATCATCATAAATATAGTGAATATTTTATATATCGTTTAGCCCTACTACATAGAATACTCACACAATGAATATAGAGTGGTATGTTTCCTTCTGCAAACCTACACTACTGTTACACTTTATTTATTTAATACTTTTATTTAGCTAGGATTCATTCAAATTTACTGTAAAAACAATGTCATAAAAGATTTCTATTTCAAATAAATGCTTTTCATTTAAACTTTATATTCATCAAAGAGTCCTGAATAAAAATGTATCATGGTTTCCATGAAAATATTAAGCAGCTCAACTGTTTTTTACATTGATAATAATAAGAAATGTTTCTTGAGCAGCAAATCAGCATATGAGAATGAATTCTGAATACTGGAGTAATGATGCTGAAAATTCAGCTTCACATCACAGGAATAAATTATATTTTAAAATATATATTTAAATAGAAGTTTTTAAATACAGTTTTTACTGTATTTTTGGTCAAATAAATGCAGCCTTGGTGAGCAAAAATCATACTGACTGTAAACGGTAATGTAGATGTTTGCTTAAGTGGTTTTATGCAACAAATTGGCCAATTCAAAACATGAGCTTCTTCATGAACCACATGCTGTGCACCCATTGTGTGGGCAGTTGTGATTTTTCAGCATGATTGGATGTCAAGCTTTTTTATTTAATAACCATTTGTGAAGTTGGTCAAGCACTAATTGATAAGTGTCCAGTTTGAAGTCACACCTGAAATACTCCTACTTTTACAGTAGCGTAAGAGCCGCCTCAGTCCACTTCACACGCTATTGTATTTACTCCGTCAGAACTGCGCTCCGGTGTTTTTCAACAGCTTTAGAGGAGACTGCCAGCCATCTACAAACCTCACCGCACCTCTGCGCTCTCAGTGCACCTTTTAAGTTCTCACAAAGCAATCTCAGGTAGCACTCCATCCCGCTCCATTCAACTCCTTCGGTCCCGCGGCCGCCACTAATACCACAGTACAAAGAGTCTCCGGAGAGAGGCGATAAGGAGAGATTTGAGGTGCCGTTCACATCTGGCCTCATTTCTCGTACACAGCGGCTGTTATTTATCGACTTTAATTACCCCATTAATAAGGGAATATACATTGTTGGAGAAATGGTAATCTTCTAAAAGCACTCACCTTCCAAAAATCGAGAGCCTGTGCTGTTTAATTACGGGAGGGGGAACGAGTAAATATGTTATTTGTGAATTAATATGGTTTGTAAGATGAAACGAGAGCGTAGGATTTGTTTGGACCGTGTGGTTGTTATTAGTTTGCCCTAGAGGGCAGGAAACACAACTACACACAGAGCCTGACTGGAACCCAACACTCTCTCAAAGTACAATTGTGTTGGACATTTTTGGCTTGTTTACTGAGTAAAAATGAAAAATGCTTTTTGTTTTTTTGTCTCGCAGGAGTCTTTTCGTTTCTACGCAGACAAACTGAAGCAGCAGCGCTTAGAATCCATGGGGCCGGCTGACGACTAAAAACACCTTCCTTCGTTTTTTTTTTTTTTTATATACAGCAGATGTGCACAGCTTGTGTGTTATACTGTGATTGTTTGTTTTTGCCCTTCATAATGATGTCGTGATATAGTTAACGTGTACATAAATATTTATGCAAATAAATGTGAACCCAAAACTTTAGTGGCTCTTTCGTTAGTTTCTTTTTTTATCTTTACTTTTGTTTGTTCCTTAAATGAGTGTCACACAATGAGCCGTTTTCAACAAATGAAAATATTTATTCATATAAGTATTATATATGTTACCGGCAAAGTGTGTAATCTGGCATTCTATAGAATGCCTAGGTAATGTATAGAATTAGGTCATGTATTTTTGCCAAAAACCATTAGGCATTCTATACATTGCCTAGGCATTCTATACAATAACGGGGTTTCACACTTTGCCGGTAACATATATACTATAATATTCATATAAGAAGCGTTAAATGACAACATGGATTATTTGTGAAAAGCTCAGTAAAGTTCTTTACCATTTCATTACCAATAATCTTAGTTATGTAGTAATATGTACAATGCTGTATAATAAACCTCTCATTGGAGCAAACATGGATCAGCTGACATGCATCCTGCTTTCAATTTTTTTCTTCTTTGAAACATACATTTATCAGGATTTAGCACAAGTGCCAAAAACATACATTATCTAGATTTTAAAACAAATGCATGATTTACAAAAACCTTTCAAAAGATTTTTGATATAGCCTTATTGGAACACGCTTTGATGAGCGGTAAAATCTTCTACATATTTGAATAAATAAACATTCAGACTGGAACAAAGAAAAGCTGTTTATGGATGTTTACCAAAGCTCTGCTCTAATCTCTTGCCAAATTGAACAAAAGTGTGGAAGGAAACGAACAGAACATGGCTGCCATCCAGTGGCAGTCAACTGAAGTCTGAAGAGATCTCTCTGTGACCGTCGGTGGACCGGCTCTTCTGTCCTGGTGTCTTTACTAGTGTAGGTTTGACCTCTGACCTCTCTCTCGTGACACAGTATTGTCACTGCAAAGGTCATTGAATACCAGTAATACAGGAGCATGTTCTTCAATTTTCTAATGTAGATAACATTGAAAATTAAATCGTAAAAAAAAATGTTAACATTTAGATATCAAACCACTAAGTAAAAGTTGTGAAGCACTTTGTGTATTCCAACATTTTCGATTCCCGGTAACATTCACTGATGCATTTACTTTGAATAAAATACATCTACACTACAGTTCAAAAGTTTGGACTCTGTATGATTTAAAAAACACATTTTTTTCTCTCATTTTTCTCTCATGCTCACCAAGGCTGCATTTATTTGATCAAAAATTCAGTGAGAACAGTAATATTGTTACATATTTGATTACAATGTAAAATAACTAGTTTCTATTTTAATTTATTTTAAAATGCAATTTATTTCAGCATCATTTACTCCAGTCTTCAGACAAATAATATTTTTTAGAAATCAGGATTTGCTGCATTATCAATAATTTTTTTCAGGATTCTTTGATGAATAGAAAGTTAAAATATATATATATATTTATTTAAGAGGACTTAAAAGTATGAATTTATTATTAAAAAAATCGTACTGACGCCAAACTTTTCATCTGTAGTGTAGGCTATATTCTGATTTTTTTATTGCAAATGAAAGGTCACAGACATTTATTATGACACTTGCTCGTATCACATTTTTGTGCAATATATGCTATTACGTTATATAACATTTCTGCATGTCTTAGTGTTTTTTCGTTATTGCAGTGGAGCTCATTCTCCCGCAGTTTTCCGTCTCAAAGGGTGGACGGCTGTTTTCTCCTCGGTCGGGAGGAAGCTCAGGAGAACGCCAGAGGATTTGTTCAAGTCAAATGCAGATGGCAGAGTAAAAGCTGATGCGATGCCTTAGAGAGATGACATCTTTCAAGAGCTCTTAGCAAGCTCACTAGCATCATTACATTTTAAAATGATATATAAGTGATGATATCAAAACAGTTTGGAATCTACCATTTTTGTCTTCACAGATACTCACACTGAAGTCTTACACAATGGCCCGTTTCAGTTTCCTCCATTTTAACAAACAGTAGCCTAATGTTGATAGTTTTTCCTGTCATACATTCTAAGACTACTTTAAATGTCATTTGCCGAAACACTAAGAGCCACTGTAATGACAGTTGTTTTGCTGTTCATCTGTTTTAGACTTTGCTGCTCGTGCGTCATATGACCATCAGTGGAGCAAAGCAACGTTGACCACTGGATTTGATCCACCATGCCAGGTCATAAAAACCCTTTTTACAGATCTCAAGTTAGCATAAACCCTACCAAATCTTACAATCGTACATTTATGTATACTAAATACACAATTCATGTGTCAAAAATAGACTTCAATACACAAATGATGAGTGAAAAAGTCACGTGACTGAAACAGATGAGCAAGTCTAATAAAATACCTTTCTCTTAATTTTTCAGAATTCGGCACACAGTCAAGACAATTTTACAGATATCTCGGTTGCACTTTATTTTACATGTATGTGCATTTATGTGTACTTAATGTACTTACCTAAGAAAGTACTGAGTAAAGTAACAACATGGGTTAAGATCAGGTTCAGGGTTAGTTATTCCCCAGTTGACTATAAGTACATAAGGAACAGGACTGTAAAATAAAGTGCTACCAATATTTCTTATAAAGAGACATCCAGATGTTGTGTATGACTGGAATATTTCCAGTATAAATTTGTTCCTGACACTGACTTTGACATTTGATTGTTAAATAAAAGTAATGTTTGAAACATCACAGCATTATTTTTTATTTTTTATTTCTCTAGCAGTTGTAGTTATTTATCTCTCTGTTCAACATCATGCTGCATTAAATAACAGCAGACATGTGGAATCAAACACAAATACATTCCGAGTAGCAAATTCTTAGGCCTAAATCTTAGCATGTATGTTGCACCAGTGCATTTGGGTTTCTAAACATTTTAAACTTTCAAAGCTCTTGTAGTACACTGTGACAAATCTACATTGTGACATGTTACAGTAAATTTGTTGAAAGGCATCTTCCAAACATGATGTCTAATGGTATACCCAAAAGGTTAATAATTAAGGAAACTTTAGAGTGAAAAAAAAAAAAAAAAAAAAAACATAGTATGTTACTGCCATCCAGCGGCAGTTAGTGGTAGTACAATGAAACTCAATATAAATTGACATAGTTTCAGCCTCAATCACCCGGTCATCTCAGAAGTCTTCAAACTGAAAACCAGAGATGGTTCTGTTGTGATTGAACTCAATAGATGAAATGCATCAGTACACTGAATAAAATATCTGCAAAGAGTTAAATAATGAGATCCCATACTTTGAATCTTCAACATATTTGGCATAACATTCATTTTGGTGAGAGCTATATTTCGACTTGACAGAGTTGCTTTATAAAATCTGTGGTTATAAGACCGGTTCCTTGGCAGGAACAAGCTGCAAATGTGGACCAGATTTTATGCTGCTGATTTGATCTGTCCTCCTCACCAGTCCTGACTGGATTTCTGTTTAATGAATCTTAGTGACAGATAATAGAGCAGTATGAAAACTAAAGCAACAGCAATGAGCACCAGGTAGCAGGAATACAGAGGATACTGGTTCATGTTCATCATCTCCACAACCTGAAAACAAAGCGTAACATTTTAATGTAATGGTATCCATGAATATAAACCATAGTTGTTCAGTAAAGTCAGATTACTCACCTTAATCCCATCAAATTCTACAGTGAGGTTTCCAATAGAGATTGGGAGTCTGGTCCCACGGAACTGAAGCTGCAGCATTCCCTCAAAACCCCAACGCATGAAGGATATGTAAGAAAACCAAGACGCCACTGTTGGTAATGAAAATCAGTATTAATTCAAGGAATACTAACAGATTTGTAGCTATAGTGTCAACTCAGTGATGTTTTTACCCAGCCACATGTTTTCCAGACTAATGACAAAGCCAGCAGTCAAGTAGAAGACAGTGAAGAGAGCGTTGCCCATGAAAGACGAGGTCTGCAATGTTGGCAGGGCTGCCGCCACAAATAGGGCCATGCAGCGACTGCAATACACCATCAGCCACACCAACAGGAAGCTGAGAAGGAAGCGGTCGGGAGCGCTGTTGAGCCCAGTCAACCAGTAGATGGGCACACCGTATACCAGTGTAAAGGCACAGTGCTCTGGCAGCTCACCAAGGACCTGAAAGAGACACTGACGCTTGAAATATCTCATTTAACGTCAAGAGCTGACAAAGTCCACCGGTCAAACAGGAGCTAATATTCAACTGGTGACCTTTCCCTTTCATGTCACTCACGTCTGTTTGAAATCTAGCTCAGATGTAACTGAGTTTCTATTTCTAACTGTCTTAATAGAAACATATATTAATAAATATAATGATTCAAGTCTAATAAAGTTGCCATGAAATCAAAATGAATTCTTCTTCTTATTTTTTTACAGAATGTTGCAGTGTTTATTATAAATGATTTATCCGTGCACCCTCCCCCTCCATACGACATCTGTTCTCTTCATGATGTGTGTCTCAGGGGAGGCTGGAACTAAATATCCTCCACAACTGACTGCAAACTGGCACTCAGATCTGCCTCCATTTAGTTAACAACACCCAGCTTCCCGAAGGAAGAAATCAAGTCCCGCCTTTCATTTTTTTTTCTCATTCCAGAATCAGTTTCACTCAGATATACGTTACAAAATGGAAGAAAAGACTATCACAAGTTCCGTTTCATGCCGACTTTAAATTCAAAAGACTGTTACATGACATGCAAATCTGTCAAAAAAATGTATATGATCAATAAGTCATGACAACATGTTTTTACATTAACTCATCCAAATAAGATTAGCAATTGTCGACTTTTTTCCTAACAAGTTATACAAGACCCAACTCATTTTTTAAAGTCAGTTTAATATAATTTAAGTTGAAATTACTTATACAGCCAAGTTGATTGACTTTAAAAATTTAAGGCTGCAACTTCTGCAATTGGCGCAATTGCATTAATAAACCAAAAGTTAATATAGAGCAATTTATATTTTTGACTCAAAATTGCCCATTAGCTGTTTACATTTACATTTACATTTAGTCATTTAGCAGACGCTTTTATCCAAAGCGACTTACAGATTAGGACTTCAGTCATCAAGTTCATGTTTAAGTTTTTATCTAATATTTCTATTTTATAATAGCTTTAACTACTGAAAACAATTTGTAATTGTTTTAGTTAACAATAACAACACTGATGTTTAGTCCCTCAATGAATCAGTGTGTTTGAACAAATGGGTTAAGTGAATAATTCAAGTGACTCACTCAGAAAGACAGTCACTTGTCGCCACCTACTGGCATAATGATGTAACTCGTGGAAAGAGTCACTGAAAAATCCCTGCTATACTAATTGACAAACTGACAGTCTGTCTGGAATGCATAAACACAGAAAAGTGGAATGATATAAATAGTGAATGCCGCATGCATGGCTAATCAAATTCGAGGACCAGAACTAACTGTTATATATTACTAATCACACAGCGCATTGTTCAACCATCTATTGTAAAACATTTTGCAAAACCCAATCCAAAAAACTGATCATCACTTTTGACTCTGTAACTGCACGTTCATGAAAAGCTCTAGAAAATCCTATATGTGTCCAGCATTTACAACAATATGAAATTTGTATATTAAATATATAAAAAAGGTGATTTTATTGTGATGTCTAAAGGTCTATACATCGACACCACTGTCATTTCTGAAGCTCTAACATAATGCAGTTAATTTACCTTGGCAAAAAAGTATGAGGTGACTGAGTACATGCCATCTTCCAGTTCATGATAAAGCATGGCTCTTTCTGAATGACCTGTAAAAAACAAAATATTACATCACTGGACTTCAGGAGACAACAACAACAACAACAACAACAACAAAAATTGAACTGAATTTACCCACACTTTGCGATGACGTCCAGCACAACAGCAAATGGTGTCAGAGCTCCTATCATGTAGAGCAAAGCCACAGTATCTTGGATAGAAAGACCCACATCCCCAGCTCCGAAGTAAAGGAAACCGACGAGGAGTGACATCAGCAAGGCTTCCAAACCATGAACCACCAGCGTCACCAGGTCCCGGTAGTTGTTAAATACCTGCCGCCTATAAAAAAGACAGGGAAACAGCTTTAAGGAGAAGCTTTGAGCTAAACATTTTTACAATAAAAAGCGTTTTCCAGTTTATTTACCTGATTAGGATTGTGAACTGTTGCACTTTTCCCGGTAGGCGATCCTTCTGTTTGGAAACTGTGATCACTGATTCCTTATTCAAAACATGAGGAACACTGCTGGTGTAGAAATTGTATTATCAGCTTCTGTGCTTTTCATTTTCATTAATGTACAGTATGTGAGGTTATTATAAATGCTTGTCATGAAAGCTTCAGTATGAAAGAACAAATAACAATATGAATATCAAAATTTACCTTTGAGGGGTGTCCAATGCTGAAGGACCACAGTCTTCTGATTTCCACATGAAATCCTCTGTGTTCTTTACCTTCTCTACAAACTGGGCTGCTAACGTCCTGGCTTTCTCCAAACATTGTGCTTCTTTTTCAGGACTGCGCCTGTCAATGCTTATTAAGTCCACTGTAAGAGAAGTTCACAGTTCAGATACAACCAAACCACATGATCAACTAAAGACATCGGTTCTTCTTTCCACTCACCGTAGTAGTCAGAGGGGTTGCAGTACCTTGGACACGGGTACCCAAGAGCAGTGAAGTAAGGTACCATGTCTTTGGCCTGACCGCAGTACACAGCTGAACCAGAAGACAGGAGCACCACCAGGTCAAAGAGCTGAAAGATATCTGAACGAGGCTGATGGACTGACAGCAACACCAGACGGTTCCCTCGAGCCAGACGGTACAATGTAATGACCAAATTATGGGCCGTGAAGCTGTCCAGACCTGAAGTAGGTTCATCTAGGATGAGAATACCTGAAAAAACATAAAATATATTTAAGTCATGATTCTGACTAGTGTTTTTTTAGTATCATTGAGATTCTATTATGTTTTTATTTACTTTTAATTAATTTACTTTCTTTTAATTTTCCAATTTCATTTGAATTTTAGTCAAAGTTTTAGTAGGCTAATTATATTTTGTCATTTTTTTTGTTTTATTTTCTATATAGGCTAGTTTTTATTTTAGTAGCACATCAAAAACTAAATGAAAATGAGTAGCCTAATGCTGTCTTGGCAACTAACTTAGCTGCAATAAAATAAGTTTAGGATGTTCATTTTTTACTTTAATTCAGTGTAGCCTATTGTATTTCAAGTAAGTTACGTTTTATTTTAAAACGTTAACGTGTTTTATTTTACAATCTGCATGGTGTTTGCAACCAATAAGCTACTTTCGGAAATTAGTTTAGTTTAGCTTTTATATATTATGTTTAGTCTTTTATACTTTATGGTCTTCGGATTTAGAAGACTTTAGAAATAATTAATATCCTTTTCGTTCAAAAAATCTGGCGAGTCAGAATAGTTCCCAACCGATTCGTTCAAAACACTCCATTTGCTTTGAGACGCGACGGTTGCTGGGCTGTTTGGCGAAGCAAAGATAGACAACAACTTAAATGTAAGTTACTTGATGTTAACTTCTTGTTTATTTAACTGTTGCATAAAAGTAATATCACGCTCATAATCGCACGTAAATCTTCTCCTCTTTTCTAGACCCAAATCACAGATATATTCACAGCAGCGCAACCTTTTGATTTTTAACGGGAAACTGAAAGCGTGGCTGTGAGGGAAAGACATCTCTTCAGTGGGTTGGGTTGTACTATTATTTATTTTATGTGTTTTTAGATTGTTCTGCTGGCGAAACACTTTAAATTATACCTTTCCAAGAAATTTCAGTTGACAAAAACTGCAGGCAACATGAGCAGTTGGAAATTTCAAGTGATCTCACAGCTTCGATTTCTTTCCTGTCATGGCGCTGCTCTGAACAAGGTCTATTCGGAACAACATCACTATTGCTCGTGATATTGCTTGATTTCGAAGACAAAACATTGTTTTATCTATGATAATATGCATGAATCATCAACAATAATATTTAGAACATGCTTTATTCAAGTAAATAGAATTCTTGAAGCTCAAACCGTTGAGCATGGCACTATCAAGTAAGCAACGCCAAGGTCATGGGTTTGATTAATGAACTGATAAAATGTGTATAGGCTGCCTTGAATGCAAAGTCACCTAGGGTAAAAGCTTCTGCTAAATGCATTAATGTAAATAGGGCCACATTTGATTTCCTGTTGACTTTAAGCGTGTTTTCATTTCATCTATGTTGGTTTGTCAAAGACTCACCTGGATTCCAGAGTAGCTGTACAGCGATGCTGACCCTCCTCCTCTCGCCACCTGACACTCCCCGCACATACTCGTTCCCCACTCGTGTGTTGGCGCACTGCCTCAGACGCAGCTCTGCGATGACTTCATCCACCTGTAAAGGTCGAACACACCCCACACCCCCAACAGGTGAGATGGGATGCTGACAGTTAATCACGCATAACCTTTAAAGGGTTAGTTCACCCAAAAATGAAAATTCTGTCATTAATGACTCACCCTCATGTCGTTCCAAGCCCGTAAGACCTCCGTTCATCTTCGGAACACAGTTTAAGATATTTTAGATTTAGTCCGAGAGCTTTCTGTTCCTCCATTGAAAGTCAATGGACGGCATACTGTCCATGTCCAGAAAGGCAATACAGACATCATCAAAGTAGTCCATGTGACATCAGTGGCTCAATCTTAAGTTTATCAAGCTTAAGTCACACGTAGGCTCACTATTGGCCGACGCTGGTCATGTGTGATGCGTGTGACGTACAACACAGACGCGCTACGCAAAAACACTACGTGAACTCACTCGAGGCCCAGAGAGAAGGAAATGAATAGTGGAATAAAGTCGTTATTTTTGTTTACTTTTTGCGCACAAAAAGTATTCTCGTCGCTTGATAAACTTAAGATTGAGCCACTGATGTCACATGGACTACTTTGATGATGTCTGTATTGCCTTTCTGGACATGGACAGTATGCCGTCCATTGACTTTCAATGGAGGAACAGAAAGCTCTCGGACTAAATCTAAAATATCTTAAACTGTGTTCCGAAGATGAACGGAGGTCTTACGGGCTTGGAACGACATGAGGGCGAGTCATTAATGACATAATTTTCATTTTTGGGTGAACTAACCCTTTAACTGGGTGATTATGTACGCATTTACTGTATGTTCTCAGTTGCTCACCCGCTGATCTCTCTGTTTCTGTGTGAAGTGCGCAGGCAGCCGCAGTTTCGCCACAAAGGCCAGCGTCTCTCGTACTGTGAGATGCGGTAATAAGCGGTCATCCTGCCGTACGTGAGCAATGCTTTTCTTCACCAGGGAACGTGTGGAAGGTTTCCCGTTGATCAGAATCTCTCCTGAATTCATGGAGCCACCCTCATCTCGACATGTTATGATATCCAGTAAGGAGGTCTTCCCACAGCCTGCAACAAACACTTTGTTTCTTTCTGGCTTTTTATGATGGTTTTATTCACTTAAAGTGCACTGTTGAAGAATTCTGCACATATAAAGTTTGACGTACCCGAGCTGCCAATGACAGCAAGCATCTGGCCACTGTGCACACGTAGGTTTAGATCATTTATAACTGTCTGCTTGTTGCTGTGCATTTCCCAGGGCATCTTAAACTCTGACAGCCTCTCATACCAGGGTATCTGTGCTGCTGTGTCCACCTGTATGCAAATATAAATTGAATTATTTGGGCCTTTAAAATGTTTGAATGTTATTGTATTAGATTTGGGGTCTTCCAATTTTTTAGGCAGAGGACCTCTTAGTGGACAGAAAGATGGAGCAGGGAGCCCATTATGTAAAAAACTAGCCTACATATATGAATTATAACTGAGGAATAAAGCCTATAATTAATAAACTTAGGCTAATACATTGTAATGTGGTATGAACAATGACACATTGGCATCTTATCATTGACTTTGTTAAAATATTGTATGGTTGATGTTAGAACTTAATATTGCATTTTTAGTTAACAGTTTTTTAACTTTTTAACTGATTAATTTTCAACAATCAGTTTCTGATTCTTCGGCCATCTGAATTTTTAGTGGATAAAGAGTAACCATTACAAAAACTATGAACATTAACACTAATATTTGAAAACCAGAAAATTATAAAACATTTTCTTTGTCATTTTAAACAATTTATTATCAGTGTGTTGTACAATGCATTGAAAAGTGTTTTTGGCCAGTTAATTTGATATTTATACATCTACAATTTAAAGGTTTAGGGTCACTAAGATAAATAAATACTTTTATTAAGGACGCATTAAACTGTTCAAAAGTTACACTAACATAATTTATAAAGTTACAAATGATTTCAAATAAATGCTGTTCTTTTAAAATTTCTATTCATCAAAGAATCCTGAAAAATGTATCTGGTTTCTTTTCCACAAAAATATTAATTAGCACACCTGTTTTCAACATTATTAATAAGAAGGGATTTTTCTTGAGCAGCAAATCATCATATTAGAATGATTTCTTAAGGATCATGTGACACTGCAGACTGGAATAATGATGCTGAAAATTCAGCTCTGCCATCACAGGAATAAATTACATTTTATTTTACTGTGTAATAATATTTCACAATATTACTGTTGTTTCTGTATTTTTGAACAAATAAATGTAGTCTTGGTGAGCATAAGAGATTTCTGAAAAAATTTAACAATGGATGAAGTCAAGTCAAGTCAACCTTCTTTCAATATCTAAGAAAACAGGAAGAAAAGTGTAATTTGAGGAGTAATTTGTTGTAAATGTAAATAAGACTGAAAAGATTTCTAACCTCATAGTTCAGATTGCGAACTTCTATTTCATTGCGACCTCCGCTGTAAGTAAAATACAGACTGCTGTCCTCCTCTGGAGATGAGAAAAGAATGTCTCGACCCTGTGTGTGTTGAAACACGCAGTTGATGCACAGTGCAGATGCCTGTCACTTATATATTTGATTATCATTCATTTACATTTAAAGACAATCTATTACCCTTCTTGGTTCTTCGTGTCAGTACTTTTGGTTTAAAGTTTATCGGGTTTAATTAAGATTCCGCATTTTTTTTTATCAGATCTATCAAATGCCAGCAGATAAGAGAACTGGACTAAACTTTAGTTTAGTTGTCTGCATGGTTCAGGGTCCATTTATGTAATAGAGCCATTTGTACAGAATCACACTCAATGAACTTGACTAAATAAACCAATAGCATGGAAATAATCCTATACTTTTGTTATGAATGTGAATACAGCACTTATAAAATGTTAACATCTTCCTCTGGATATAGGTTAACTTTTATGTAGCGACTGCTTGTATATTCATAGTTCATTATGAACTCACCCTGCTCTGTGTCTTGTCTCTAGAGCTGAAGCTGTCTCCTGAATGGAAAGCACTCTGGTCTGACATGGTGAAAAGGGGTCTTTGCCCCTCTGGTCTGGTGTCCTGCTTAGAGAAGTACCTGCTCCTCTTCTTGTCCTGGAGAAAACTGAGAGTTGGCAGAGAGAAGCGGCTCTATATAGCAAATGGAGCAAAGTTCCACTGATAAGAGTCAATGTTTATGGTTCCAGCTTAATCAGTGAAATACAAGCTGGAGAGTTCAGAGAGCTGAAGACGTGGACCTGACTGTCACATTGTTATTCAGGCTAGTTTGACCATTGATGAGTGAAAATGAGTCAATCTTATTCCATGCAGGACATTTTACAGAAGAATGGGTTGAATGGACCGGCCCGTCCAAACCCAGACTACACAGATCCGTCATGCTGCCTGAGCGTCAAAAATGTGTCCTATACTGTGAGGTAGGATTATCTCATTGATATGAAATGAACCAGTGAAATCGATGATTGTCTTAAACTCACAGTCTATGCAAGTTAGCATTGAATCTTCAACCATAATTTAGGACCGGGTTAATGGTAAAACTGCTTATTTTAGCTTTATTTCTGAATTTGCTCCGGTCCAGCTGTTAACCCACCACTGCACCTGACACATGCACTGTATAATGACCATCATCAATTTTAATGAATGATAAGTTCTCAAGATCATGTCAAATGTCTATGTTTTAGAACTTTTATAGTTTAGCTTTTTAATACTCAGATAACTTTACACAAACAATATTTTTTAACCCCTCCTTTAGAACTCGAAACCTTAAAAGGATATCAATATTATTTAATATTAGTTATTATTACTAAAATGCTTAAAAATGTTTTTAACATGATAGATAATAAACAATACATATTTTTTGATAATTTTGTTAATTCAGTTACGGAAATTCATAAAAAATAGTGCATAACAGGAACATATTTTCTGATGTAAAAATGTATCTTTTAAATTAATTTGAAAGAAGATGTTAAATATAGAAGCTTGTTTAAGACGTCTTATAGTAGGCCTAATAGATAAAAAAGTGCTAAATACACAGATATGAGATTGTATATTTATTACTCTCAACACAATGTTAAAATTAAGCTTTTTAAAATTAAAATGTTTTTTGATGTGTCTAAAATTATGCAGATGCCTAAATAAAAAAAATTCTACATTTCTTATATGTGGTGAATTATTCTGTTGATTAACCACTTACAGCACATGTGATTATTGACAGATTACTGCTACATTACTAGCATGTATATAATTTTTTTGTGTAAAAATCCAGTGAGTCATAAGCCAGATATATTAAAGTTATGAGCATATTTTAATTTTTAAGCATGCAGATACCATTAAATGTTCAGTGAATGACTTTGTCATCTGACTTTGTATGGCAACAATAAGTAACACTTTATTTTACAGTGTATTTGTTACATATGTTACATGTACTTACCATAGTAATAACAGTAAAATATGCATAAATACATGCAACTAACCCTAACCCTATAGTAAGTACATGTAGTTGCTTAATATTACTCACTTAAATATATAATTACTCTGTAACAATGACACCTTAAAATAAAGTGTAACCCAACTATTAGGCTTTTAGGCTTTCATTAAAGTATACATATACACTCTAAAAATGCTTGCTCAGTCAGTTTAACCCAGAATGTGTTTGGTCTTGTGTTTACCCAGTGCTGTGTTTGTTCACCACCCAAACTTTGTTGTTTAGTTTTTGTTAACCCATGATTTTAAGAGTGTACCGTCTTCACATGTGTGTTTTTCTTCACTCATTTCCATCCTGCAATTTCAAACAAAATACTGACAAACTTAAAATTCTTGTTCATTTCATAAACATTTTTATTTGCTGTGTGTTACAGTGAACGTGTAGGACCCTGGTGGGACCTTTCATCTTTTAGAAAAAAATGGACAAGGCAAATACTGAATGAAGTGTCATTTCATGTAGACAGTGGGCAGATAATGGGAATTCTGGGAAACTCGGGTAAGTGACTGAAAACCTGGGAGACGAAATGACTGTGATGCTTAGAACACATTTTCATTACAGAGCCCACAATATGCTATTGTGAAATAAATACTCAGCTACAGCGTGTGTTAATTTGTGTTATTTAACATGATAATGTAATGGTGAATTTGACATTTTAAGGAATGTAGATTTTCTGTTTATTTATTTATAGGGCTTAAGTGCCACTATAACCAAATAACCAGTGACACATTTAAAAAATATTAATAAAATCATATTCTCATAGATCTTTCCAGTATCATTCACTCTATATGCATTAAGACACTAAAATGAACAAACAGTAAGCAACAGAATGAACAAGGCAACTTATTATGCAATTGTACATTACGTAAGGCTGCAAAGATCATTTCATGTTTCATGTCATATCATATCTTAAAGTAATAAACTTGTTGACCTTTTTCTCAAGGATCTGGAAAGACCACTCTGTTAGATGCTATAGCAGGACGAATTGGGAATTCTGGTAACCTTTTGGGAGACATTTTTGTAAATGGAAGAAAGCTAAAAACAGAGCAGTTTCAAGACTGTTTCTCTTATGTTCTTCAGGTGAGATTTGTTTAGTTAAATTATGAATATAGTATTCAACATAAAACAATTTGACCAAAAGTGTGTGTGTGTGTGTGTGTGTGTGTGCGTGTCAATGTAAATGTCACGGGCTACATGTGACTGAACTTTAGTCAACTGTAGAAGATATATATAGATAAAAAAGCGATTGCCTATAGTATCTAGAGGTCATGTCTGCCACAACCAAACTTAAACACATGCAGTAAAGTTTGCAGTAAAGGTCATCTAGAGTGAACTCTGAATTTAGTCGTTACACATGAGTTCATTGTAATATTCTTCAGAACTATTCATGCATATCTTCCGGAAAATTAAATAACCATGGCAAGACTGCCATTATTACAGGTAATTTTTACTGCTTAAATTTATGATGCAAGGAAGCTATAATCTAATCCAGTAATTAAATGTCTCAGGGGCTAAATGTACAGATACTGGCTGAAATTGAAGTTATGAAGAAAGTACTTTTCAGCATTTCAAACTTTTTTGCCAAATACTTGTTCATTTCAGGAATCACAACTTTGTAATAAGGTTCATTAGTTAATGTATTAACTAACATGAACTAACCATGAGCAATACATTTGTGACTGCTTTTGTTAGCTTTATTTTTTTTTTAACTAACATTAACAAATTTTGTTCATTGTTTGTTCATGTTAGTTCACAGTGCATTAACTAATGTTAATAAAGTATTAGTAAATGTTGAAATTAACATTAACAAAGATTAACAAATGCTGCTGCAGTTCATTATCAGGAACGTATCATGCATAACTAATGAACCTTATTGTAAAGTGTTACCAAAAAAAAAAAGTGTTCATGCTGCCTTAAAATATAAAGTTTAGTCAACCTGTAATTTGAAGTTGTCTTAATTGATCAAGAAGTTCAAATCAGGGATGTTACTCGTGATAGCTGATTGCAGCAATGATTTTTGCATTGAACTTCACTGTACAACAATTACAGATATATGTAGACATGACGCACAAACTCAACAACCTTATGACTTCTTCTATCCTCAAAGGAATAAGCCTAATTCTTAATAAATACAAGCCCTAAACTCCAAATATAGATAAGAACTTAAAACAGTGACATTTAAGAGCACTTGCCCACTCAGGAGCAAAGTTAAAAAATTATGAAATGTTGTATGTGTTGATAATGTCAGTGTTTAATACATTACCAGAATAACCTTTCAAAAATGCATATTATTGCTGATACACACCACTGTACATGCACACCTCACATACCAGAGGTCAGCTCTGATTGGATGAACATGGGAGCTGTTTAAAGGGACAATTTACCCAAAAATGTAAATTGAATAATTTATTCACTCTCATGTCATTTGGTAATTTCTTTCTTAGAAGTTTCAGAAATTGGGATTTTTAACAGACTGATCAAGCTGCTCTTTTTTCACACGATTTTGTCCATGAATGAAAAGTAATAAGGGTTCTCAACCTTTTTGACTCCAATATATTAAAATAATAAATAAAATACTTAAATAAAACGAAATTCTGTAATTCCAATAACTGAATGTTCTAAAGGGTTTACACTTTGTATTACTAGTAAATGTTCGTGACTTTTCTAGTTTGTGATTACAGGTTTTTTTTTTATGGTTTTACTCACAAATATCAAATTATACCTGATAAAATATAGAGTTGTGCAGGGATGATGTGACAACCTGGAAGACTAATTCACCTCTGGTTCCGTCAAGATTTTCTTATGATTTTTTTAACAGGGTTTTTCAATTTACAATAAATTACACACACTCATATCAAAAACGCAAATTTTAAAGCAGTTATGTTTATTTTTGAAAACGTATATATATAAGTAACTAGATAAGACTGTTTGGGGTGTGAGTGTGTGGAGTTTACATTGTAAAACAGAATGTCAAAGTATCGTCAAGTTATTACCACAGGCTTTATTTTACTCATATATTGAAGACAAACATTATAAAACCCCATAAGAAATCCTCGAGGAAACCAGTGGCGAATTTGTCTTCCGGGTTTTGACATCATCCCTGTACCACTCTATTAAGGAGCTTGACAAAATGTTTATAAATTTGTTTATATATATAAATATTATATACATTATAACACATTTAATTAATTAAGATTTTATTCATTTTCAGACCTTTACCTTGTCTAGAATTCACACTTTTAAAATTTAAGAGCTAACCCTTTATATTCACCATGGTATTTACAGTATTCTTTATGTGGGGGAATATAGCTTTATTTTGAATGCTTATATAGAATGTTTTCTCTCTCTCTCTCTCTCTCTCTCTCTCTCTCTCTCTCTCTCTCTCTCTCTCTCTCTCTCTCTCTCTCTCTCTCTCTCTCTCTCTCTCTCTCTCTCAGAGTGACAATCTCTTGAGCTACCTGACTGTGGAGGAGACTCTGACATACACTGCTCAACTTGCTTTGAGAAAGCACTCTGCTGAGGCCATACACAAGAAAGTGAGCTCATTCACTTCACAGATATCAAAACACACACAACTCATTTGCCACATCACCACAATTAGGCAAAAAGACTCATTTTTTTGAACAATTGTTTAAAAACTCACAATTGATAATTCAATTTAAATGAATAAACCTCAAATACATATATTTTCATAGAGCAGAAAGCATAAAAAATAAATTTTTAACAACCTTATCCCACTCTGACTTGCCATAGGTAACCGCGGTCATGGCAGAGTTGAGTTTGGGACATGTGGCTCACAGTGTGATTGGAGGCCGCATTTTTCCAGGCATTTCTGGTGGCGAGAGAAGGAGGGTCTCCATTGCCAGCCAGCTGCTTAAGGACCCAAGTGAGTGCTTTGAGCTGCCCCCTGACTTGCCTAAATAAATATTAACCCATACTAGCGTAATGTTTGTTTAGGTATGATGTACAAACACTGTATAGCATGTGTTGATTTCCTCAGATGATGCAACCCTCACATGTGCTGCAGTAGCTAAATATGATTAACGACTAAATGTTATTTAAATGCAGAGCGACCAGCACAGTGACCCAAAGCCCCTCAAAGGATTATTGAGGAATGGACAAATGAGTGAAAAGGACTAAAGTAGATATTAAAAGTGGGTTATCACATTTTTAATATTAAGCTGAGGTCGATGAGTGTCCCTCTGGATCCTTTATCTGGCTCTTTGGACCTCAGGGGTCTCCTGGGACCGTGGACTACGGATTAGTTAAGGCCACTCCAACCTGAACACAAACCAGCAATTATAAGTGGCTTTCGTCTGCTGCCTTCTCCAATCAAGCAGTAAATTAATTCATCAGCCAATTAATTTGGCTCTAACTTTAGACAATGGCAAATCTATTAATTGCTTTAATTACTTGAATTAATGAGACACTCAAAGTTGTCTCTCAAAAGACAGAGAGTGGACTTTGTGGAAAGTTTCTCATTAGTTTTATTTCTTTTCCTGTTTTCCATTTTGCGTTATGTCATGGCAGAGGTGATTCTCCTGGATGAGCCAACCACAGGACTGGACAGCATGACGGCTAATCAGATCGTGATGCTGCTGGCTGAGCTGGCCAGTAGAGATCGAATAGTCATAGTCACCATCCACCAGCCCCGTTCAGAGCTATTCAGAGTGAGTAGACTTTTTACTGTTTGAACTCTGGAAGGATGTGTGATGCAGTGGCTAATGCTCAGGGCTGATAACCAGATGTAAGAAGCAGGCCGTAGCCCATCAGAAACGTGACCTTGATCCAATGTGCCTTTGAGTTATGTGGCTTTTAGACCATGGTGCTTCTATATGCTAGTTTTCTTCTAAAGGTTGACAAAAAGGTTGATGACTCTGAGCATGCACTCATAATACACTCAATAATAATACATTCTATTTGTATAGCACCTTTTTAAACATAAAATGTGTTGTTTCACATGTATTAATATTAGATATTAACATTTAATGTAAATAAATTTAAAAAAAGTAAAAAATAAAAAATAAAAGCGAAAAATACAATTAAGATATAAGAAAAAAATTACATTTTACATTTTTTTAACTTTGAGTTGATCCAATTTCAGTTGGTGAAAGGTTTCAAACTTGTGAGGCATTTTGACTAAAAGCAACTACAACTGATTTTGTAATACAATTACATCATGCCAAATGTTGTTAACTACTACCAAAATTTGCTTTGGATAAATCGCTACTTACAACATTTCAATTTAACCTGTTTCATGACAGAAAGTGTTGAAGTTCAGTGTTATAACATTACCATTTATTGACATGTCCCTGTATGGTTCATATGACAATATATCTGTATTAAGTTAGAATGTTTCATATTCAGCGCATTGATTTACATCAAAGTGACATAATCTAGAAGATTATGCTCAATAAAATGACTGAAAGATGTATAAATGTCTACAGATCTTTAACCGAATAGCAATCATGAGCCGAGGGGAACTGGTGTTCTGTGGGCAGCCTGAAGAGATGGTGGATTTCTTCAGCAGCTGTGGATATGAGTGTCCTGAGTACTGCAACCCCTTTGATATTTATGGTAGGGCTTTAGAAGATGACCCAAGATCTGTTTTTTTCTTTAGACTTCAGCTTTAATTTGAGTGAATTATACAGTTTTTAAGATGTATTGGTATTAAAAAAACATTTATCTTTACTGCTAAAAATATGGGGATCCAGTAAAGTGTTACGCTTTTATCAAATCATCCTTTGTAATGAACAGTTGATCTGACTTCTGTGGACACACGCTCCAGCGAGAGGGAAGCCGCCACCTACAGCCGCATGCACGACATCACATCAGCCTACCAGAACTCAGAGATCTTTAAAAGCATGCTGGGAAGGATAGAGCAAAGCTGCCAAGGACCAGACAAACCCATGATCCCCTTCAAAAGCAAGGAGTCTCCCAACTGCCTGTCCAAACTGAATGTCCTCCTGAGGTAAAACAGAAGCCACGACACAGAGAAACGATATCGTTGAAATCACTTTCATAATGATTTTTTCCAGCAGATGAACGATAAAAACATTGACAGCCAATCAGAATCCATTCTGCTTTAAAGAGCTTCATGCATTCAAATCAATTCATGCATTTCTCTCTTTTACACACACGCAGGCGGACCGTTCGCAATGTGTCTCGTGATAGGATGGGCGTTCTCATGCGCCTCTCTCAGAATCTCATCTACGGCCTCTTTATTGCTTTTTTTCTCATGAAGCTGGGTAAGGATGTAACAAAAGGTGCCGTGCAGGACAGAATCGGTCTAATCTACCAAGCTATGGGTGCATCACCATATACCGGCATGCTGAATGCTGTGGCTCTATGTAAGTATCTCATCCACAGTCAAAGTGCCTCAAAATAGACACATTATCTTGAGAGTTTGTTAGACATTTAACATTTAAGAGATTGTTAGAGTTTGTGACAGTGAGAAAAATTATTTGTGGCATTGCATTTCAACAAGGCGGCAAGAACTATCATTATTAAAGATTATGCACATATGTTTCTGATGTATCAAACAAATGAGTGCATACACAATTCTTATACTGTATATTCCCAAATCACAGATTATATGGCAGAATTGATGCAGCAGTTAGACTAATTAAGCCAGTGCTTTTGGGAAACATAATCCCTGTCCTTCATATATCAGTTTATGAGCGATAAGAGTCTCATTTCACTGTAGGTCACCAGATAAGAGAGAGAAACACACAGGAGGTGTATTGCCTCACAAATTGCTCCTGCATGTCAAAGAATATTGCTTGACCTATAACATAGAGCTCTTGAGATAGCATATAATTGGTAACACAAGACGTGTCTGCCACTGTATTTTCACTTTTTAAGTGTGGATAACAGTCTAATGTTTTTCTTGATTAAAAACAGTTCCTGCTTTAAGGGCCATTGCTGACCAGGAGAGTAAAGATGGCTTGTACCAGAAATGGCAGATGTTTCTGGCTTACATCATCCATATCCTGCCCTTCAGCATTATCAGTGTGTTCATCTTTACATCTTTCCTGTATTGGTAGGTATGGGTGTGTTTTTGTGTAAAGCTACTTGAGTTCATCAGAGCTCGGGTCAGGGTTACTAGGGTTCAAATCCAGGGGAATGTCCTCAGGATCAAATCAAATTGACTGGTTTATGGATCGTGACTGTTTCTCTGTGTGTGGTTTGGTGTTTTAGGATTGTTGGGATGAACCCGGATCCCCTGCGCTTCCTGTGTTTTTCAGCAGTGGTCATGGTGCCACACATCGTTGGTGAACTCTTAACGCTGGTCTTGTTGGGCGTCGTTCAAGACCCCAATATGGTCAACAGTGGGGTCGCTCTACTCAATATAGCTGGAATCATGGTGGGCTCTGGATTTCTAAGGTGAAGAAATTATTTTGATACTCACTTTCCAACATGTTTGCTTTTTTAGTGCTAAAGGAATACACTATTGTTCGTGATTGTTCAGCATTTTGATTTAAATCTACTCTAACCAGTTAGAAAACAGATAATGCAAATGTGCAAAGTTTGTTCTGAAAAATGTCTTGTTTATAATTCCTTCAGGGGTTTTAAACAAATGCCTGAAGTATTCCAGTGGCTCAGTTATCTAACTTTCCAGAAGTACGGCTGTGAGCTCCTTATCGTCACTGAGTTCTATGGCCTGAACTTCACTTGCAGTAAGAAAAATCATAGTCTTCTTCAAACTTATGCATTCTCAAAATGGACCCTTTGAAATGGCTTGACAAACACATTTTTTTTTATTTCCAGTGATAATGAATTTCCCAACAGGAAGTTGATGTGGGACAGAGGCTTGTTCCTTTAATAGTTGCTTGTAAATTTAAAAAATCTTACACTACCATTCAAAAGTTTGAGGTCAGTAAGATTTGTAAATTTAAAAAAAAAAGTTTTCATTTTTAAAAAAAAAAATTTAAAGACAGTAAAAACATTAATATTGTGAAAAATTATTACACTTTAAAATAACTGTTTTCTATTTAAATATATTTTAAATATAAAATACAGGAAAAACTTTTATTGACTAATATTGCTAAATTAGTATTTAACTGTTTAGTTATATATTTGAATATATTTTAAAATGTTATTTATTCCTATGATGCAAAGCTGAATTTTCAGCATCATTACTCCAGTCTTCAGTGTCACATGATCCTTCAGAAATCATTCTAATATGTTGATTTGCTGCTCAAGAAACATTTCTTATTATTATCAAGGTTTAAAACAGTTGTGCTGCTTAATATTTTTGTTGAAACCCTGATGCATTTTTTCAGGGTTCTTTGATGAAAAGAAAGTTTAAAAGAACAGCATGAATCAGAAATGGTCTTTTCTTCCCTATATTGTGATATATACTGTATCTGAGTGAAAAGACTTCTGGAAACATGAAAAAAGTTTTTGATGAAAGATTATGAGGGCACATGAAGTTTAAATAATTTTGAATAAACACTGCAATATTCCACACACACACAAAAAAAATGTCCATAGTGATTTCATAGTGACTTAAATGCATCTTTGCAGAATAAAAGTTTCTTTAAAAAAAAAAAGAAAATACTGATCTCAAATCTTTGAACGGTAGTGTATATCTGCTAATATTTGTCTGAATCAAATGGATAGACATGGATTAACTTTTTGGTTCACGGGATATAAGGAATAAGGTGTTCATATTGACATCCTCTGACTAACCGTTTGTCTCTCAGCCCCTTTAGCTGGTTTGCCAGGAGCTTGTCTGGTAGACAGTGGTAATATGATCATAGATGAGGGTTATCCTGGAGCTCTCTCACGTTACACGCTAGACTTCCTCCTGCTCTATGCCTTCCTGCCTGCGCTTGTGATACTGGGCATCATCAGCTTCAAGATACGAGACCACCTCATCAAACGCTAAGCTTCTGTATGTGTGTACGTGTTATTGTGCCTGTGAGCAAATGTGTATAAAATGTTATGTTCTTTATTTTGTACATAGGATATCTCTAGATCATATATGTTGATTATATATATATTAAAAAAAACTAACTAATGTGAAAGCTGAATCCATCTCCCTTTTCCACAGTTATAGATCCATTTTCTCCACAATGTTAACCATTATTGTTTGTGGTATATATTGTGATTGTTAATGTGACTGTACTGTAAATGCTCTGTTATACATAATACATGTTTAATAAAAAAAATAAAAAATGTTTATCCTGATCTTTTAAAATGTATTTAGAAAGAAGTGTCATTTAATGGGCAACACTTTACAATAAAGTCTCATTTGTTTACATTAGTGAATGTATTAACTAACATGAAATAACAATGATCAATACATTTGTTACAGTATTTATTAATCTTTGTTAATGCTAATTAATAAAAATCCAGTTCATTTTTGTTCATGTTAGTTCACAGCGCATTAACTAATGCTAACAGATACAACTTTTGATTTTAAAAATGTATTAGTAAATTTTGAAATTAACATTATCTAAGATGAATAAATGCTGTAGAAGTATTGTTCATATAGTTCTTTATAACTAAATTAGTTAACTAATGTTATCTAATGAAACCTTATTGTTAAGTGTTACCATTTAATGTATAATGTTTAAATTTTAAATGCCAGCGAGTGTTTCGTTTATTTGAATACAAGTCATATGACTGAACGCATGCTTTTATTTGTGGATGTTTGTTTCATACACCAATATCATATTGACCCCATAAAAATATTAGCATTAGATATGTTTCTCTACCCAAACATTTCAGTCCAAACTGATATCGTGATTTTCACAATAAATAAAAATAGATGAGAATGAAAAATACGAACACTGCAGTATAAAAAATAGTATAAAGAAGAACTTCATTTCCCATAGTGCACTAGGTGCTTCGTCATCAAACGGTGACGTTACCCCTCGCAACGGTAATCAAGCGCCTCTTTTTTTAGTCGTAACACAAAACTGTGAGGCACCAGTACAGGACTATTATCTAAACTCGCTTCTTTGATGTAGAGGATTTTAAAAACACAACTTGTGATAATGCCTAAAATAAAGTAAGTTGCCTGTTGGGCTATTTACACACATTTATTTACTCCTCGTTTAAGTTGACTAGCTTACTAGCTACCCAAATGAGGAAGAATGGAGCTAAATAAGCATATGCTACTATTCAGATGATTTTGTCTCGTAGTTCGGACACATTATGGGATGTTGCTGCAGCGGAAGTACGCAGCAGGGAGAACAGGACTGATGAAGAGGATGCTGAAGAGGACGCACACTTCTTCACACAGAGAACAGTCTTCTTCATGGGGAGTAAAGCAGGGGTATGCCTACAATATAGCACTACTGTTTATGGTCTTGAGGTTTAACCTCGAAAACAGGTTAAAAAAATAACCCTGTAACGCTTGACATATAAAATAATAGTTAGGAAATATATATATTTTTTTAAATGGAACAGTTTATTGAAACTTTAGACAAAAAATTTACTAAAAATATAAACAAAAGTTGTGTCATTTTATGCATCAGGCGTTTATGGCTCGTATACAGTTGTATGATATAGTGAGGAATATGTAACTCACACTCAAGGATGAAAAAACAACTCAGTATTAACCAGAGCCTCAAACTGAGCAAACATATTCAATTTGCAATTGCTAATATTTAAATGGATTGCCTATATTATTTTTATGGATACATTTCTGAAAGCTTGAAATGTAAATCAATGAGAATTTTATAACAGTATAACAGACTACTTACATGAAATGCATAAATATCAGTTGTCACTCTATATCACTTGATATAATGTCTTACCAAGATGATGCTTGGTTTTATGATCAAACCTCTGCAGTGTTCATTGTGCTCTGTAGTTTTGTTGTGCAATGCAAAACAATGATTAAATACACATTGCATCATATTTAATACTTACATTTTAACATGACTAAAAGAAATGTGTATGGATAATCAAGTAAACCTAAGTTTTGGTCATGTTAATAATTTAAGGATAAAATATTTGAAAATATTTTAGCCTCTATTGTCAGAAAACAACAACACACAAATACAAAACATTTGACCTTATATTTCAGGGCAAAACAACGATATTACTACGGTTTCTTGACAGGTAAGTGCGAGGTGTCATGTTGTGCATTTGAAGTTTTTAAGAGTCTTCATGTCTCCTCAGATTTGTGTTTTTCCCTTTAAACCAGAGATGAGGCAGCTAAACCTACTCTTGCACTGGAGTACACTTTTGGTAGACGAGCAAGAGGGCATAATACGGTACGGGCTTCAGTGCAGTCTTTAGTTCTTTATGGGAACTGATTTTCCATTTGGCTAGATAATTGTCTATTTTCTCTGCAGCCTAAAGACATCGCACATCTGTGGGAATTGGGAGGGGGAATCTCCTTATCGGACCTCGTTCAGATTCCCATCACGGCTGACAATGTTAGGTTAGACTCACAGACACTGTGCATTCATTCAGGATGGTAATCTGAGAGAGCATTTTAAGTTCCAGTATGTTCCTGGGATTTGAAATCAATTGAAAATGTGGTTGCAAACATGAGGTACAATTATTTTTTTTTCAGTTCTTTATCTGCAGTACTTGTTCTGGATCTGTCTAAACCTAATGCTCTGTGGGAGACCATGGAAAGGCTGCTCGGATCAGCTCGAAGTCAGGTGGAAAAAGTGTGTGCCGTACTCCAGAAGACAGGAGAATCCAGATCAGGCAAACAACGAGTCCCACGAATCCTGCACAAGGACTATCCGGTAGAGAGGATCACACAGTTGCTCTAAATCGAGTGTGTGCATTTATGTTGCAGTGTGTATTACATGAAACGGTCTCTCTTCAACAGGACCGAGAGCTCATCAGCCCTTTTCCTGTTCCGCTTCTCATAATTGGCAGCAAGTTTGACATCTTTCAGGTAAAACTTCACTGCATTAGAATGTTCAGATTCAGAATAGAGTACTTGGTTTCTGCTAACTGTTTTTTAAAGAGGCCATATTATGCCCTTTCACAAAGTCTACTAGAATAGGTTTCCATGTTTGAATGTTCAAAAAACATTATTTTTCACATATTTTGCATTGTTGCAGCACCTCCTTCCCAGTCTGTCAGTAACAGTCAGTCTGTTTAGTTCCGTTTTCTACGAAGCCCCTCCTTGCGAAAAGCGCAGTGTGCTCTAATTGGTTGGCTGGACCAGTGTGTAGTGATTGGTCGACCACTTCAAGGGTGTTTCAGAAATGTCCTGCCCCTTACCATAAGTTTCAGCTTCTCGGGTGTAAACGAGAAGCTGAAAATTGTGTGTTGTTGGACATGGCAACAACACACTATCGTAAGGCCTCATACTTTTGCGTATGCCTTGGGTGGGAATTATTTAATTGAGTATTGTAGAGACATAAACGTTACATTTTCACGCCCCTAAACATGACGTGGAACAAAGCGAACTGTGATTGGTTGCTTTACATGTCAGATGGCTTCTGGGCATTCCTTGGCCAATGAAAGATGCTATGGAGTCCAGACCTTCTGCCGTCAGTCTGAAAGTCTGGCGACACGTAACTAGACACCAGCAGCACTCCAGCTCCATGACACTCAAAACTATCCTGTTAGCCATTACTATAGCTAACATTAGATAGCATATCTCGGTTCTGTGAAACATAGCAAAACCAATGTTACTCACGTATGGAGCAGAAACAACGCAACCTCGGCATCCGTTTTCAGGCCTTCCTCTAAGGTCTCTCCAGCGTTAGAAAGCTTATTAATGCTGGTCCTAAAGTTCTTGCCTGATCATAACCCTTCTTTTTCCACTGATATTCCTCTGAGCTTTTCTCTTTTGTAATGTCTCTCTCAGCCATCTCTCTTTCTACAGTCTTTCTTCAAATCCCATCTTGCTCACTCTCTTTCCTCCTCTATCATAAGTGGACACGCCTCCTACTGCTGATTGGCCACAAGTGTGTTGTGGTGCTTGGTCCAATCCACTTTCAACAGTGTTTCTCAGAAATTGCTAACTGCACCTTTAACAATTCAAAGCTGGATTTTTTAACTCATTTTTAGTAAATATTGAGGAAAATGTCTTAAGGTTATCCAGTAAACAAAAAATTGTTAGAATAATGATAACCAAACTGTTATATTCAAGAGTCTCATTCATGCTGAACTCCTGTCTCCTTCTAGGACTTTGATTCAGAGAAGAGGAAGGTGATTTGTAAGACTCTTCGCTTCTTAGCCCACTTCTATGGAGCGTCATTAATCGTAAGACTGAACTCTTGTTAAAGTATTTCAGAATTTATCACAGTTTGAGGATGTTAATGCAATGTAACTTTCAGAAATGTGCAGCTTTAGAAAAAAAAGATCTCTGAACTGACATTACCCTTGTGTGGCATAACCCAGCTTTAACTTAGTCAACTGTTCAGCTTTTCTGTCTATGGTCTGCGTTGTATCTGAATGCTCTCTGTCTCTTCATAGTTCACCAGCAGCAAGTCAGAAGCCACAATGTCTAAGAGCAGGAGTTTTGTTAATCAGCTGGCATTTGGGACTGAAAGACCGTATGAAGCTTTCATTATTCTCATGCACTTTAAAATTGAGATATTCTTCATTCATGAAGTTCAGTTGTTTTTTATAAAAAAAGAAATGATCTTCTATTCTGTTAGAAAGTCAATCTCTACAGACCCCAGTAAACCTCTGGCTGTTCCAGCAGGATCAGACTCTCTCAGTCAGATTGGTAAGATATGCATTTTACTGTTGTTTTGGTTGATGTCAAACAAGCTGTTATGCATCTTAAATCACCATATTTAATATACACATCCGTTCAGAAGTTTGGGGTCAGCAAGATTTTTTAATGTTTTTGAAAAGTCTTTTATACTCACTTGATAAAAAAAAAAAAAAAAAAAAAAGTAATATTGTGAAATATTTTTAGAATTTAAAATTTTTCTTTTTGAATATATTTTAAAATGTATTTTATTCTTGTTTAAGCTGACATTTCTTTTTATTATCAATGTTGCTGCTTTTGTCGATGCATTTAAGGATTCTTTGATGAATAGATGGTTAAAAAGAACAATTTCATTTTGAAATAGAATTTTTATAAATGTTTCCATTGACACATTTCATCAATTAAACACGTCCTGGCCGAATAAAAGATTAGTTTCTTTTTAAACTGATCCCAAACTTTTGAACTGAATGTATATTTCAACTAAGCAATATTTTTTAATTATATACATGTATACATGTTATGCAGTTTTTATAACGTCATATTAAAATGGTGCCATTTTTTAAAGATTAAATCTTAAAGTCCCCATGTAGTCAATAATTTTATCCCTTAAACTCATCTTTGATCACTAAAATGACACTTTTTTTCCTTGAAAAATTTTTATTCATGCCTTAAAACAGCTTGAATGTAACTCTACACCCTTGCCTCATTTAGTATACGCGCTTCTATGAATATGCAAACTAGCCCCGCCTCCACTTACTCACTTTAAATATGCAGTATTACCTATGAATTTAAATTTAAATTTAAAAATTAAAGTTCTCATTTGCATTGATTTATTCATCCTCTAGGTCCCCCTGTTTCCTCTGAGATTGATATCGGGAGCCTACATGCCAAAAACCCCTTAGACCTTTGGAAGAAAGTTTTTGAAAAGGTTTTCCCACCTGAGGTACTTTTTGAAATTGTATATCAAATATTCCCCGCCCACACGCACACACACACACTCACTCACACTCTAATATCAAATGTCTGTCTGACCCCGATCATTTTTGTTTTTCAGAACACCAAAGAACACAAAGAGCTGAAAGATCCTGCCAAAGACCCCCAGTACAGTGAGACCCTAATAGACTCAATCAGAGCCCAGAAAGACCAGGTACAAGACACATGCTTACTGCCACTGTAAGATCACCACAGCATTCAGATATTTGTCTTCTAGTAACCTCTAGTCCTGTGTGTTTATAATCCCTCCAGTAATATACTGTACTGTACCATCAACTGATCCTCCAGAATGATACATGCCCTGCTTTACTTTAGAGTGCTGTATATGACTGAACGTTACCCTGCACCTCACACCCGCTGCCCTTCAGTAGCCTCTCACCTGCTCTGATTTAGACTGTTATTGCTGACTACCAAGTGATTGCAATCAGCCAATATAAGTGACACTTATTTCATACCCTGAACTTATAGAGTAAAACATGTTTTTATGAACTACAACAATTTGATATATATAATCTTGTTATTTAATAATTTTTTTTAGGAGAGACAATTGCACAGAGAACCATTTGAACCATTTTTTTTTTTTTGTAGTATTTATCATTGTAAAACATGCTTCATGTTAAGTTTAGAGTATGTTAAAATATGAAAAAAAAAAAAAAAATCCAGATCAGTGTTACTAGGATTTTTTATTTTATATTTATTCATATTTTGAAAAAACTTTTTTTTAATTATCAGTTTTTAGCAATTTTATGTGCTTTTGTAAAAAAAAAAAAAAAGATATAGTATATTTATTTTTATTTCAGCCAAGGCAAAATTTCAAATTTTCATTTAAGTTTATCTAATATTTGTTGTTTCAGATTTATTTCCATAATGAAAACAGTTAACTGTTGTTAACTTTTTAACAACACTGAGATGTAATTACATCTAGATGTAATGCACTTCAGTTAAAGCCCAATTTTAATTGGTTCAATCTGACTGATGAAATATCAGGCACACACATGTATTTAATAAGTCAGAGACCACATTGCACAGCAATAATCATCTTTTTTCTTGTCTCTTTTCTCAGGAGCTGGAGCAGTACAAGAGAGAACAAGCTAAGTCCTGGAAAAGTTTGGCTCTGGATCCATAGATTTCATTCAAAAAACCCTGAAAAGACCAGCAGGTTCAGCATTAACTTACTGCACTGTACCACATGGACTTAAATAATGTTTCCATTATGTACAGTAAAGGATAATATATGACACCATCTTTTATACTGTATATATATATATATATATATATATATGTATAATGCTGTATATAATGGCAATTACATTGTCTATTTTTACCTTTTGCAGATCAGTATAAATTGATTGTATTTTGAAATCTTTTTTTTTTCATTTTCCCTAAATTATTTAAACCGAAAACACCACTCTGCTTCGGAATTAAACAAAAATGTTTATTTAATATGCTGTTCCCCCCTTTACTGAGAATATGCAAAATTATGTAAAAAGAAAAAAAAGTGCCATAACAATTAAATGAATTGAAAGAAACAAAAATAAATAAACCATACATTAAAAAGTTGAAAAACAACAAACAAAAAAAAAACACTGATATGATACACAATGTGTAAACCACACTGGGAAAATCTATGTACCAAGCACTTTATCTGCCGTTCCACCCTCTCATACAGCGGCGGACACACACAGGTTGTTTTCTGTCAGGGGCGTCCCACTGTAAAGGCATCTTGTAGTGAGTACAGTGAGATGTAGTGGTGTCATAATCCTTTTTGTGCTCTGAATCATTCCATTTCACATTACTCCTCTGATGTGCAAAATGAAACCGTAGCACAATGAATCAAGTCTTTTCATCCTTATAAACCAAAAGAGTAAGCTAGCTGAGAATACTGGGCACTTAGTGACATTATACATGTATAAAACACAAAAAAAGCCCACTGGATGTATTCTGTCTGGTACCTATCTGCCCTATTGTCTAGGTCTACAGTTACACTATATGCCAGAAAAACTCTTCCTACGGGGCTCCTAAAGAAAGGCCGGGTACGTGGTTCAGGTTTACTCCAACATCCTCCTAAAAATACAGACAAGCAGCAGAAGGAAAGAAATGGGTAAACAGTAAACGCACACAGAGACATGGAACATTATCATGAAAAGAAGGCTAGCAAGTATCATAGATGTCCGTCTATGCAGAATGTTAGTACACACACGCGCTTACAGTCATAAGGCTGATTCAGCGATCAACAGTGCTGATCGAAGGAGCAAAACGGAGAAAAACCATTTAGCCAGGGCGCAGTTTTCCATTAGTGCATGCCATGCATTCGTCTGCAAGTTCCCTCTTTATGTTTCGAATACTACAAAATTATGCAAATAATTTCAGTGGATATTTCAGCCTCCAATGATACAAAGTCTTTGCATTAAAAAAAAAAAACAAGAACATTATTATTAAGCTAATTTAGAATAGCTTGAATGCACAAAATTCCAGTTATCTAAATAGACAAATTTGAAATAGAAATGACTGAGTTTGCGCATAGTTTGCTGTATTCAGTTTGGTAAACTGGGTAGTTGCACTGTGCAGAACACAGAAAGGTGAGCTCAGAGGAGAGCAGACAGGCACTGGAGTTGCTTTAGTCCGTTCACGGGGGATACGTCTGGCAGTTCAAAGGGCTTGGATGGCCACTTGCTTCCTGTCACATGCAGCTGTGTGTGTTTTGGTGCGGTTTCGCTTAGCCGAGCCAAGCAGTCAGTCCAGATACACGGGTGTGATCCTAAACTAATACACTACAGGGTAAAACGACAAACACGCCTCGTACAGAATCCTGTAGAAGGGCACATAGGAATAATTACATTATACATACACAAAAGATCCATTCAGGAACAAGCTACGGTATGTAGTTAGTCCAGTTTACTAAAAGATTATTTGCTAGCGATGGCACTCTCCTCTCCTGTGGGGTGTGTGCGGTTTAAGTTGAGTCCCATACTGGGTTTCTCTTGGCTGGGGTTGGTTATGGTTGTTTTTGGTGGTGGTTGGGGGGCTCCGTTACTGGGCAGGGGTCCCCATAGGCTCTGAGAGCCAGGGCTGGTTCTGGGTTTGGGGGTGGTAGGACTGGTCAGGCCGAGGCTGGTCAGAGCGTCAAGGGTTCCGTCAGGGTCCACCATGACATTTATAACTGCAGGGATAGACAAATACATCAGAAAGTGTCAATGTGATGAATACTTTGTTCATCATGAGTTGACTGATGTAATAGTAAGAAGTTATTTAAATATCTAGAAAATAATAATACAGCACTTCTTAGATGATTAAGGCAAGGTAAGTTTAGTTCCATTGTGCAGCTGTTGAACGTAGTGTAGACATGTAAGAAGAAGCTAAGTGTAAGTCTTACCTTGAAGCTGTTTTTCTACCCTCTTCAGCTCTGTTAGTATAGATGAAATGTCCTAAATGGCACAAAGAATGATTAGAAAAAGTACAGATCAACATCAATTACGGTAAGACATTCAGCATTAATGAACTTACCTTGTTTGTAGTTTTGGGAAGCGGTACTTCATTGTCCAGACAGAGTTTACTCTCAATATCATCCCACTTCCTGTCCTTGTCTTTGAACAATATCCTTTAAAATAGTGAATAAGAGAACATTAAAAAATCCTTTTAAATGTCAGAACAGGTCACACACACACAAACACACAGTTTGGTCATGAAACTCTATAAGGCACAGGGTAATAAAACTTTACATGCAATCTGCAGGCAATCACATCATTGTGGCACAAGCTGATTGCTGATGAGAGAGCTTGCTCAACTTTTAAATAGTCATAACAACTCTAAATAGACATTAGCATTGCCATATTTTAATAACATGCTAAAATTATTCAGAGAGTTGTCATGATTTTTCAAAAAAAGAAAAAAAAATATTAGTATGGCAGGTTTAATGTAGGATTTGCTAAGTCTGATTTCTGTAATATTTTCAGCAATTATAGAATGTCTCTTTATGTAATTTGGTTTGATTAGCAACACTGTACACATTTCATTCCATGACTGACCTGATTTTGCCGGCAGTTTTATCTACAGACTGTCGGATTTTGGAAGACAGTTGGGAAACCGACGTCAGCAATAAACTGTCTAGCACCGCCTGCAAAAGAACCAGCAGGACCTTGTCAATCAATACGTTACCAAACAAACAACATCCAGCCGATAAAACACAGAGGTAATGAATCTTAATGACATCATATCAGTTTTCATGTCACCGCTCAGTACACACCAAGTTAAACTGAACAAGATGTCCTCAAGTGAACACACACCCAGAAGAGTGCTGAATCTTTCATCAAACGTATTCAAGATTGGGTAGTGTTTAAGTTAAGAGGTTCATTCATACCGGTCTCACCTCATCCCGGTTCCAGGTACGTCTGCGCAGGGCCGCCTGAGGGTCCAGGCTGTCCGGGGCCCGGGGACGAAGCTCCACTGGTTTGCCATTGATCTCTGAGGCTTTGGTGGGAACTACAGGGGGAATCTTCCTGAAGTTTAGACTTTCGTCAAAAACTCTCTCTACCAGCTGAAGACACGGAGAAATAACGACAAACTTATTAAGACAAGCACCTTGGCAAACGAATAAACCTCTTGAATCTGCAGCAAGTTGTACCTCCTCCCTGGTGTCGATGGCGGAGCCCGGTGTGGTGGCGGCCGTGCTGACGGTGGTGCTGGGTGCTGTGCCGGAGGAACTGACCGAGTCGATTTCGCCGGCCACGTCATGGATCTCCCGTGCCAGGATAGCCAGGTCCTTGGCGAGGTCCTGACTGATCCTGCGCACACAGGGAAATAACCTGTAAACTTTCAGATGGGTGTCTAGAAACTAGGGGTGCACAAATACAGACACATCATGCAAATGACACGTACAAACTCACATTAGGTAGGCCCTAATCAATACATGCATATGCAATCCCATTCCAAATGAATGTACTGTATGAATGACATGCATCACATGCAACATTTATAAAAGTATCATTATTATTAACATGACATACTACCGTTCAAAAGTTTGGGGTCATTACAATTTTTAAAAAGAAATGTATTCTTTTATTGAGCAAGGATGCATTCAATTGATCAAAAGTGACAGTAAAGACATTTATCGTTAATATTAATAAATGCTGTTCTAAACATAAATTCTGACATTTATAATGTCAAAAAACTTTCTATCATTCATTCGTCACAGTTTCTACAAAAATATTAGCAGCACAACTGTTTTCAACATTAATGATAAATTCTTTCATTTCTTGAAGCAGAAAATCAGTATATTAGAATGATTTCTGATATATATATATATTAAATTACAATTTTAAATTGTAATAATATTTCACAATTTTACTGTTTTTACTGTATTTTAGCTTAAATAAATGCAGCCTTGGTGAGAATGAGAGACTTTTTTTTTTCTAAAAAACATTTAAAAAATCGTACCGACCCGAAACTTTTGAATGGTAGTGTATATAATATAACATGCTAAACACATCTAGGATAGACTCACACATTTGTTGTGTATACGTTTTGATAATTCTTATGGTATTGAAAGAGGTTTTAGAATAACCATAAGGTGGCAGTATTGCTACATGAACAGATCACAAATTTGGCTGATGAGGCATACAGTTTATGGATTGTTAAAGATGCAATGTGTCATTTTTGTTCAACAAAAATGTAAAATTCACACAGCATCAACACATAGAAACTAATTTTACACATAGAACAGTCTGAATAGTACTTTTGCATTTTTTTTTTTATAAAGACCCCAGTCATATTACTAGCCTAATAAAAAGCTGTTTAACATTAAGTGGGACACCTCATGCTGAGATCATATGATCAGCTGAATTATACTACTTGCTTTATTTTGTTAACTCAAATTAACAATGGCTGACAGCAAACAGTCTCTCTCAGAGAGAGAGAGAGAGAGAGAGAGAGAGAGAGCGAGCATGTGATCAGGTTATATTACTGTGTGCCCTGCAGCAGTGGATTTGAAGACAGTCTCTCTTGTTGCAGTTCCAGCTGTGACTAATGCTATATGAGGATATCTCCTGAGATAACAGACTATGTGCCCGCATGTAACACAACGGTGACTGCCCACTTTTTTTTGTATATTACCCATTCATTTTCCACACAGATTTTAAACATTGAACTAAAAAAGTGAAAGTCAGTCCCAGCCATTGCTGCTTTCTTACAAGAGCACTCTATTGAACCAGGGAAATGAATCATTACAAATATAAATGGAAATAGGTTTTTATATACATGATAATAATAATAAGAATTATAATGTTGTATAGTCTATAATAGAGGCACTTTTACTCAGTGAGAGATTTATTCATGAGGGAATAATTATCTCATAATATTATTGGAGGCTTACACACATTACATACAGTTAGTATGAACTGTGCATTAATTTGACTGGTGACAGCATTATACGGGTGGCTTGATGCAGTACATGACATGTAGATAACTTAAAAAAGAATTATGCAATGCAAAAAGTGCCATTAGAAATGTTATTTACCTTTAAGAAGCTTTATTTGCTTCACATGTAAAATTAAATGAATTGCTCATTACAAAAGGCTACTCTTGACATCGAAAGAAGTGTAAAGCCTGTACAAATACTAGAAATCGTGAAAAACAGAAATAAGTCTGTAAAACATTTAGACATTTAATTTATCTATTAGAATTTTTGTCATTTTATGTCGTTTCCTTTTTTTAATTATATGATGTCATTACATTGCTGTCTTGACTCCAGCCAAGAGAAGGTTTGAAGAAATCGTGATCAATTATGATCAATTATCACAATTAGAAGATCTGGCATCTGTCAAATCATCTCAGATGTATTAAACGAGGTATGAAGAACGGACACCTGGACCCAGTGTTTAATTTGTAAATGAATAATTGCCGCTGTTACAAGGCGCTGTGACCGACACAAAACATACAATGACGTCACTAGACGGTGATGGCACAACTATAAGAGCACGGTCCTGACTACATATAGCTACATCGAGACCAAATATTATTTAGTTGATCAGTGATATTCTCTCTCACCTCTGACATCGATTGCTGATTCTGACTGATCTAACTCCTGTCTCCCGCTATCCTGATTCACGAGTTCACACTTACAAATAAGTCAGATAGAATAAATGGTATGTGTATTTGGTGTGCAGTCCGAGGAGAGGGCTCCAGGCTCGGTATTTGGCCCGAACCCAGAGTACTCCCCCCGTATTCCTGACTGTGGTAGAACAGGCCAAGAGTGAGGAGTCGGGGTGGTGGAGGGACGCTGAAGACTGTCGAGGAATGTAGGTGTATATATACGGTAGTGTATATATATGAGTGTATATACAGGCTTCCTCTCATGCTGATAGGATAGACGTGGTAACTGATGACGAATTGATTAGATTGATTATTTGAACGTGCTCCTCCCGAACTTTGTTTAATGAAACATCATTTAGTATTAGCAGTTCCGTCTTCGGGATCTCTTTTGATCAGAAACACCATCTGCTTTACTCGTGAATATGGAAAATGGCGATATTAACTTATTTTTCCTGAGAATTGGATAGAGAATCACACTATCACCATGTAATGCACTTGTTAATGCCGGATCGTTTAAAAACTGGCTCAAATTAAGCACTGTATGGACCCCACTCTAGCGCTACACAGACTGGAGAAAGCATAACATCAATGTTCTGTCAAGTAACTGTGGGGCATTTAAGAAAAACACTTTTTTAGACTAAAAGAGAGTTGATAAGTACCTGGCGATCTCCTCGCTGTGAGCCGTCCAGTCTCGTATGTACTCCTCCTGTTCTTTCATCCTGTTCTTGAGGAGGAGACCCCCGGGGCTGGTCGTGACCGGAGCGGGAACGCCCAGCCTGCTGGTGCGAAGGGTGGTGCCCGGCCGCAGGCGAACGTGTTTGGGAGAGTTCCGGTTGGAGCCAAACTCATCCTCAGAGGTAGAGGCATATTCGGGAGGCAGCCGTCTCCACCGGTTATTGGCTGAAAGGAGAGAGAGGTATGACTGAAATGTTTGCAGAAATACAATTAATAGTGAGTAATAAAGTTCTATATGAATTGGGGGTTGGTTAGAGGTGTGCACATTTCAAAAAGGCCTCAAAAACAGTTAATGTATCAGTATTTTAGTCAGTATTACAAACACAGTCTCCAAACGTCTTGCATCACTATCACACGATGCAATGATCTTCTTCCCCACTGGCTCAAGGTTTTATTAGCATGGCAACTAAACATTCTGTTATAATTATATTCAATTATCATTGTAAAACAATCTTGTTGTTGTTGTTTCAATGCAAAGTTTGTATTTGTACTTTATTATACACTATAATGATTCCCATTAAAACCTTGTTTCAAATGGGGATGGAGCAAAGATAGTTGTATTTAACAAAATTATGTATAAAGAGATTAAAACAAACCACTTAATATTGCAGTTACCCCAGCAGGTATCAAACTTATTAAAAGCGAACAGAAAAGCTTTTCTGACCAACTATCTCTAAAATATGACACTAGCAAGTGATGAAAAAGACATTTGAGTTGATGTTTTAGAGGTTAAAGATCTGGACTGGTATCGCAAGTGTCCTTCATGAACTCGCTCGCATCTGCGATGAATGTTTTCTTTGCGCATGTGAAGCTGTTTGCTGTCATGTTGTTTTACTTTGTGCCACCAGGGGGAATGTGTTTAACATCCGCTGACCCTCATTTCTTATTGCTCAGTGCTTGCATCAGCATAAGAGACAACTTTCCTCTGATTTTGACTGTGTGGCAGTAAAGGACAAACATCTAAGAAGTCATAATTATTATTATTAACATAATTCATTAATTTCTCAAAGTTTCCTCAGAGCACTGAATCTACAAATATACTCTTAAGCACGTGAATATTAGATCTAAATGTATCTCCCTCTAAATGTTTATTTAAAGGGAAAGCAAATGAGCTGAGCTCCTTTTCATCACTGCTGAGTTTGATAAAAAAAAGCATTAAAAAAAATATATAAAAAAAGAGATGACGCATTGACTAGAATGGCATTTAAAAGCATGCTGAGATTCAGTTACTATTTTCATTGTATGAAAACCCAACACACACACACAGCCCAGAGATGGTACAGTACCCATGGGCTCCTCCTCTGCGAGAACACTTTCAGGCTCAAGTTGAGTTTCTGTGTAAAATGGGATCTTTATAAATATCACAAGCATGCAGAGACAGACAATTACAGACATACATTACTAATGATACCGATTCAATCCACATAAAACATCACAAAACTGCACTGCTAAATTCTGCTGAATGCTAAACATCTCATTTTAAGCAACTGCAGTTTTTAATAGGCTGTAGAAGATTCATCATACAACTGTCATTTTAATGACTTTATGCATGAAATGTAAATTCTATCTATTTACAAAATGGATGTTATTGATCTTATCTCTGACCCTTTCTTACAATATACTGATTCTGCTCCTTTAAATGCTCGAGCTACTTTTCAGATGGATTCTCATTGGCTGACAATGTTTTTATTGTTCATCTGTGTCTGTTGTGTTGTGTTGTGGAATTTGCTATTCTCTTAAAGTCCACCTGTAGTGAATCATTTTATTCCTTAATACTCATATTTGACATTTGAATGACATATTTAAGCGTTTTTTCCTTGAAAAAAAATTCTTCATGCCTTAAAATAGCTTGAATGTAACTCTACACCCTTGCCTCATTTAGGATACGCGGTTCTATGAATATGCAAATTAGCCCTGCCTCCACTCACACTAGAAAATACTCAACAATGGTGCCGACTTATGAATTTGGACATGGTTTGTCTTAAATAATATTAAAAACACCACATAGACATATAAACAACATTAAAAGCTGGATTTTTACCACAGGGGAATTTAAATTTAGAAATATTATTAAAACTTTACACATAGTTATCATTATGGTTATAGTCTTTGGTGTGAAGGGGCCTTTGCTATTACTGTTTTTTAGGAACTATTTTTAATTTGACGAAATAAAAATCACGCAGCATGCTATACACATGCTAATTAAAGCCCTGCTGCTAAAAACAAACTGGATCGCTAAACTAGTCAACCTCACTAACTGAGTAGTCAGTTGTCGGACTTCCATCGCTACTGCATACTCAGTACTTATCTGAAATGAAAAGAAGATATGGCACCCAAACAAATTACCTTACTTCAACTGGCTTCTGCTAGCAGGAACAACTTACAATTAGCAAAGGTTTTTGTAGCATTTCCACTCATGCATGAGCTACATGAGTCATACTTCTATTACATTCCTTCTCACCTGATGGGGTGCTGTTGACAGGTGCTGTCTTCGGCTTGGGGTCCGTTAGCTTGGAGACACTATTAGCCCTCATGCGTGCAGTTAGCTTGTTGTCCCCTGCTTGTTGATTTGTGCTTCTCAGCCCCAGACGAAGCGCCGTCTCTGCCGACACACGTGACGCTGCGGTCCGACCGACCGTGGCCTCCGAATCGCTCCGTGCTGAGAACGAGCCGAGTCTGGTGCGTCGAGGCTGCGCTAGCAAGTCAATGCGTGACTGCGCCTTTCTTCCTGATGGTGGTTTAGAAGTGGAACTAGTGGTGGACACCTCCGATGCCACTGAAACCCTGTCTGCATCCGCCAGGTCTGTGTCCGATGTGTCTCCAAGCCGAGCCCTGCGCAACAGAGATGCCCGCGTGGGACGGGGCTGCGGAAGACCAGCCTGTTTCACAAGGGCCGCGGCGCTAGTTTGCACCGTCTTGCTGGGCTTTGCGGACCTTGCGGATTTGCTGATATCAAGCTTGGACTGCAAGAGGTCATCGGTGGAGGTGAAGTAACCTTTGGTGAGTGAGCGGCTGGAATACATCTCCTGGTCCGAGGAAAGGATGTCTGAGATGGCTAGAGAGGACGTCTGGTCGTCATCCGTGAGATCTTGGGATGGTTGGCGGCCACGGGAGGCCGTCTGTACTGAACGGCGAGAATCTGAGCGGCTTTCTGTGGTCTTGGTCTTGGTCTTCCTCTCCAGGCGCTCTCTTGCGCTGGTCGTGGTTTTCGATGTGGCGCTCGCATTGCTCTTCTCTCTATAAAGGCTGCTGAGGGACCGTCGCTTCTGAACCGCCTTACGATCGGCCTCGGCTGCCGCCTGGCTAACCGTGCTGGCCGTGTCGATGTCAGACTCTGGGGATAAAGGGCCGGCTGCGGGGTCCAACTTCTTCTCATCCCGGAGTTTAGCCTCAAGGAATGCCATGACAGCTTCAGTGTCTTTGAGAAGAGTTGCCGTGTCCATGCTGCCCATCGAGTCGCTTCGCTCCCTCCCGCCGTTCTGTCGGTTGATGTGAGGAATCAGTTCTATGGGGACGTTACCGCTGGGCTTCTCAATGGTAAAACTACCCTGCCTCACCAGCGCTTTCCCAGACCTCTCGCTGTCACTTCCTTTACTCTTGTCCTCAGAACGCCTCCTGCGACTCTCCTCTGGCGTTCTCCTCTCTCCACTTCCGAGGGGGCGCGCAGAAGACTGTTTTCCAGCTTTCCCGTCCTGCTGGATGCTCTTGGATTGGCTAGACTCAATGTTCTTGTTGTTCGGAGTTTTGAGGCACTCGCCATCACCTTTATGGTCACTGTGGCTTTCTTTTTCCTGGGGTTCTGTGTCCTGCTTCTCACCGATCTCAGAACGCTTGATCTTCTCCTCAGTTGGAAGCTGCGGAAGAGTCCTTCTTTTGCGCTCAGCTTGGCTGGAAGTGGTGGAACCGGTGCTCTTGATAGAGATGCCAGCCTCAAAAGCATCGCCGTCTGAAGTGGGAAAAAGAAAATACATATTATAGCACTTCAAACATATCCACTACTGTTCAAAAGTTAGGGGTCCATAAGATTTTTAAAAAAAAATTATTAATACTTTTATTCAGCAAGGATGCATTAAATTGATCAAAACGGACAGTAAAGACGTATAATGTAATGTTACAAAATTTTCAAAAAAAAGAAAAAAAAAAACCCTGTTATATTAGTTTTTATCAATTTATCAATAAATACTGAAAAAATTAATCATGGTTTCCCAAAAAATATTAAGCAGCACAGCTGTTTTTAACACTGATAACAAGAATGCTTTTGAGCAAATCAGCATATTAGAATGATTTCTAAATGATCATATGACACTTAAGACTGGAGTAATGGCTCCTTAAAATTCAGTTTTATTTTATTTTTATTTAAAGTTATTTTTAAATTGTAATAATAATCCACAATATTACTGTTTTTACAGTCTTATTGATCAAATAAATGCAACCTTGGTGAACATGAGACATTTCAAAACATTAGAAAAATTCTTATTGACCTTGAACTTTTGAACAGTAGTGAACATATACATTATAGAACATGTAAGGGATAATCCACGGCTAGGTGTGCATTACACAATTTTAATGATTGATACCATACACGTTATTGGGCGATATAATCGATTTTTTAATTAAGCAGTATTTTTTTATATTGGATATATACAATTCAGTAAATTACCTCGTTCTTGATGGACGAAAGGTGGTGGTTCGGCTCCAGAGCCCTCTGGGTCTGTTCGTGTTTGATTAGCAGCTAAACTGGCCCACTGTGAAACCCAGCGAGGGCTGCCGACTGCAACTGAATCCTCCACAAGTCTCTACAAAAGAAGTAAAGATGTTTCTCTAGTCAGTATTAATCACTTGATTCACCCCTGCAATGGATGTCTGTGGTAGAGTCCTGCACAGAGCTGATGACATGGGTTGTGTGTGGAATCACATTACATTTATAATTTCCAAACAAACTACACTAATTTGATTATGCTAGTCTGAGTAAGCACCACTATAAATAGTTATACAACAATAATCAGAAAACTCGAGTCTCTGCTCATATTAGAGTGAATACTGGTTGTGAACATGGCATGGATCCACAACAAGGATTCAAAACAAGGACTCTTTTGTAGCCTTACTCTTGTGTGTGTGTGTGTGTGTGTGTGTGTGTGTGTGCGTGCGTGCAAGTTTGTGTGTGTGAATGTTGCCTTAAGGCAGCAGACTACTACTTCTCATTCCTGAACTGGGTCAGTGAGCAAGTGGCCAGTTTTCTGCCTAACAAGGAAGTGGTCAGCGGAGGGAGTGACTGACAAAGAACTGTGTCAGTATTCCTGAAAGCCAGTCCAAGTAACATCAAACCGTATCATTCAAACCAGAATGTGAAACACAATTTCAACTGGTGTAGAAAAGAAACAACATCAGAAACAAGCTGGTTTATGTTACATGTGCTGTTTGATGTTTGACATCAGCTCAAACATTATGCTCCAAATTATGAAAACCTATCATTGTTACCCGTCAACTGTCTGTAAATTAGATAAACGCATAATGAGATAATGAAGCATAAAATACAAGGTAGGTTTAGATTCTATAAATGACAACTTGACTTAGGATGCAGACATATGTTCAGTTCAGCCTTTACCTCAGACACAGTGGAACTGAGCTTCTTGCCTTCCTTCACTTTTCCACCTGCTTCCCGTTGCTCAGGACAACCAGGATCCTGAGAGTTCTCCACCCCAAACACCTACACATGACAAACACAAAAACACACGTAGGAGAATCAGTGAGCTGCGACACGATGGCAGCACCTATGTGGCGAAAAGAGGTCAAATAAACACAGCTGCACAGACTCCATAGCAACAGAGCCAGAACAACATCTCAGGAAGGAACGAACAGGAAGTATGTCAGTTCAATAGAGACACCTTTACAACACAGGATGTTTAAAAATAAACTTACGTCATCTTTATTGACAGTCACTCCGTTTAAAACGAATATCTCTGTCTATCCATCCAACTATTTACTTGGATGATATATTGAATCTTCACCATGCATTTTTAATTATTCTGATGCCAATATAAAATTAAGCAATATTGGGAGCAATTTAATCTGCTTTTAATTTGGTTGAATCTTCATTTTAACATTTTCCTAAAGACTTACACTACCAAAGTTTGGGGTCGGTAAGATTATTTCTTTTTATTCAGCAGAGACACATTTAATTGATCAAAAGTCACGGTAAAGACATTTATAACGTTACAAAATATTAATAAAATATAAATAACTTCCTATGGCTCAAAGGATCCTGAAAATGAAAATGAAGGATCATGTTACACTGAAGACTGGAGTAATGATGCTGAAAATTCACAGGAATAAGCTACATTTTAAAACATATTAAAAGTTATTTTAAATTGTAATAATATTTCACAATATTACTGTTTTAACTGTATTTTTGATCAAATAAAGGAGCATTGGTGAGCATATGAGACTTCTTTCAAAAAATGTACAGAATCTTAACGACCACAAACTTTTGAACGATGGTGTAAATGACGAGATGTATATTGAAAATCATCAGGAGGCTGAAAAATGTTACGAATTTTTTATGCACCCATCATTTATAGCTGAAAACCACAAACTGCGCAGTATTCTTATGTTTTCCATGTTATTTTATAATTAAATACATGAACATTCATAAACAATCCATAAGTAATAGCACCCAGACATGCATTAAAAGGCAAGGCTTTAAAACTCCCTGAAGTTAAAGTGAATAATGGAGGAGTTGATTGGTTGGCCACATGAGAGCCATTATAAAGCCATTAAACAGAGCTTCACAGCAAGATGCACTCAAACTGCTTGATGTTCAGAAACAGATTTCCAGGATAAACACAACCTTCCCAATGCACTCAGAAAAGCATGTTGGAAATCATTACAGCTCTTATAATGTTGTATATCAATTGATATTCCGAAACTTCTGACCTTTAAACCCTAAGTATTAAACTTCTGCTTTCCATATAGCTATCCATTTTTTTGTCATTTCCTCTATTTCTCACAAATGGGAAGCGTCTTGTTAACATGAGTCTTGTGAATAATGATGAGGTTTAATGACAGGGAAACTCCACCATTCTGTAGAAGGATAAATGCTGAAGTGTTTAACAGATGAAATCACGTCAATATGATTGTGTGTCAGACAATCTTTAGGGTTAGGTTTAAAAATGAAGTTGTCATACCTTATCGATCATTCGCCTTGCTTCCTCTTCCTCGGGGTTGCTTTTATCCAGTTCAATGGTGTACGTGCCCTTGTCACTCTGATCGTCGTCTTGTTTCTGAGCCTCATCTGTGGGACTGGGCTGACCAATAGCAGCAGGGTTCTGCGCCACCTTGGGCTCCTCCGATTTCTGCTTGAGCAGGAGTCGAGCAGCCGTGGGGGCGACCGCCGCCAGAGACGATGACATGCCCTTGCTGCCGTCCGCTGCTGCGGCGGCGACGACCTTAGGACGTGAGGGCGGTGTAGGGCAAAGCCCCTCCCCTGCCACTCCTCCGAGCAGCGGTGCGGTCTGCGAAAACGAGTAGGAGCGCCTTTTGCGAGGGTTATCCTCGTCGTAGAACTCAATCATGAAGGCTGTGCGGCTCACAGAAGACGAGCCCTCTGTTCTGACCCGACCAACTCCTGCAGCTCTCAGACGCTCCTCCAGTGCGGCGTGCCGTTTGCTGCCAAAGCGCAATCCCAAGCCGTTCTCGGAATCGCTCTGCGTGCCATCCTCGTGTTTACTGCCTGTAACAGAAGATCGTTTTGAGGGGTTACGGCAAATCCGGACACAGAACAGGGCAGTGCTTTCAACCAAGCGCACAACTTCAGACTTAAACCTAACCAGAGCTAACACAAACCCCCCCATACGCTTCCACCCTGAGGCTGTGATGGGCGTTAAAGCTGGACTGCAAGTCTCTGGACGCTAACTAAGCCCTACTCTCAGCGAGAGCACAGGGAAGAAAAGGCGAGGAAATAAGAGGTGGAGGAGGGGGTCGTCTATTCTTCAGCTTCGTCGGCTGAGGAAGCAGCATGCAGTCAGAAGTGACAGCCTCTGCTCTGAGAGACTGGGAGAAACAACTACACCACTCCGATAGTGGCCTTTCACGCACAGAGCGTGAAACAAAGCAGCTCTTCTGTGTTGCACAGCATGTTCTTTGAACGAGGAGAGCTGGCCCCACCAGCCCTCTATGAGTCAGACTGCATTTACTCCAACTATAACACCAAAACAAACATGTGTATTAAATTATACAAACACAGGAATTCACCTGTATTATTGTTTCACTGTCTCTAGTTCAAGCTCTGTACACTACCGTTCAAAAGTTTGGGGTTAGTAAGATTTGTTTTTAAAAATAAATTATTACTTTTATTCAGCAAAGACACATTATATAGATAAAAGTGACAGTAAAACATTATCTAATGTTACAAAATAAATGCTGTTCTTTTGAACTTTTTTTTTCCATCAAAGAATCCTGAAAATTTGTATCATGGAAGCAGCAAAACTGATTTTTTAACATTGCTATTAATAAGAAATGTTTATTGAGCACTAAATCATCATATTAGAATGACTTCTGAAGGATCATGTGAACATTCTACTTTGATCACAGGAATAAGTTAGATTTTAAAATATATTCAAATAGAAAACAGTTACTTTAAATTGTAATATTTCGCAATATTACTGTTATATTGTTCAAATAAATGGAGCCTTGGTGAACATAGGAGACATCTTTAAAAACAAATCTTACTACAAAACAAAACAACATAAAACAATAAAAACAACATAAAACAATACAATACGGATAAAAAAAATGGTATGGTCTGTTTTTAATTGACCTCTCAAGCCTGACTTCAGACTCTGTCTATTCTGCCCAATAAGACAGGAAGGGGCATCTGATCAACATAATTTAAAACAACCAACCAACCAACCAACCAACCATAGTTTGCTTTTTGCAAATGACACCACAATAATAAAATAGAGTGCAGCAAAGTGGTTGGAACAAATAATGTGCAGCTTAAAGTTACAAAGAAAACAAAGACAATTAGTTCTCCAAATGTCCTCAAACAATAAATAACACTTAAATGCACTTAAATAAAATGTATAACTGAGTATGGTGCAATGGAAAACTATACTGAAAACACAATTTTTCAGCACCATTAAAACTAACTAAAAATAAACTGAGATTGAAAACCAAAATACTAAATGAAAAACTACATCAACTCTGCTGAAATCATGAATTTGAATATTCATGTCATATTTTACATATTTTTTCTCCAGTTCTCCAAATTCCATTACACTATTTTCCCACCTCAAGCAAGAAACAAATCCCTCAAATGATCAAAACAAATATCTAACTCACCGGTGGACAATCGAAAGAACAATTGAACTCACCAGTTCTCAGATCGCACCCAACAAAACAAACAGCACCAATGCAGCTTCCAAAAGACAACCGCAAACACAAGCACTAAAAGAACCACGCCTGAGACTGGATAGACCGCATAGTCCACCAGCCTTCCCCAATTATCAGTCCTGCTTAGAGCTCACACGTGGATTCATACGCTCTCAAATTTATATGCACTCCTTTGGCTGCAAAGCACACGCTTCTCATAAATTACCACACATTTCATTACAGAATCAAGCGATGGCGAGCTGAGCGGGCTTTCCCGTCCCGAAGCGACATGCTGAAGCTTTCACAAAGAAAAGTCCTACCGAAGGGAAGCATCCCATAGAAGGAGATGATGATTTTGTTTTTTAAAATCAGGTCTAGTATAAATGTAGATCTCAAAGCTAAATCACCACACAGACTGATCGATAGAGCGTAAAACGATGCAGTTCTGCTACAGCTAGAAAATGGCTCCCTAAGGAGAGTTTAAGGAGAAAGTCGAGCGTTAACCGCAATCTTTGCTAAGCTCTGTCAGTGGGTGCAAGGGAAAAAAGGGTTTTAAAAGTGCTAGGTGGCAGATAATCCTCTGGAATGGGAAATGCAGCTGACGCTACACGACCTGTCTACCGGCTGGAGAGTTCAGTACATGAATCTGCTGATGTCATCATTACTGCATCCCTTTAACAGCCTTGAGAAATTCAGAACATTTTTGAAAGTCTGCAGTACAGCTAATGAAAAGGAGTGGAAGGCCATAAGATTTCAGAGGTTATGACTCACATGATTGTATTAAATGTTCAAAAAAAAAAAAAAAAAAAAATCAATGCATGACTTCACATCACTGCTCATATACATTTTTGAAACTGAGTGAAGAAAACAGGCATTATCTTTGGAAGCTTCAAGCTGACAGAAAAGTCAAAGCTATTTTTTCCCCTTCAGGGCTCCCAAAATAAGGCACTTTACTTCCTCTGTCATATACTCATCTCTTCTGAGTACATTCATTATGAACTGACTATTAAAATCTCCCTTATGGCTTTGAGACATTAAATTCACGAGGAAATTTCCTTCCCACCCTCATATGTTATATTTTTCTGTGGAACACAAACGTTAACATTTTGGAAGATTTTGTTTCGCAGCTCTTGACAGTTTATACTGTAGTGACCAGGGGATTTCGAGCTAAAAAAAAAGCACCATGAAAGTAGTTCTTAACACAGTTTTAATCTATATTTCAAGGTAAATAGACACAAGTTATTATTCACAGAGAATGGCTTGTGTCTAACCCTTCAGACAAAATGGTGTCTTGGAGGCCAAAACACATTCTTTCGTTCTGGACATATGTGGTCTTAAATTTTGGACTGGTCATCACATAATGCAATCGGAGACCTTCAGAAGACTAATTGCATATTTAAATGGTGGTTATTTATGTTTTCTTGCTCCTTCATTTTGGTCCCTGGTCACTATGAACTGCTTCATAATGTTTCATTTACTTTTATGTTCCACAGAAAAAATAGTGATTTGAAATGACAGAAGAGCAAGAAACTATTTACAGAATTTTCATTTTTAGGCACACTGTTCCATTGAAACACTAACAAACTTTTCTGCACTTTTCTGTTCTAAAGATGAACTACTCTGGTATTTTGCTATGGTAGTGCTACATGTATTGTTTTCTCCTTGGGTTTATTGCTTCTGCTCGTATTATTCACATTTAATGTGCTCCTATTTTGCTTTTTCGAATATTACCTTTCATTCAGTGTGTAATATAACTGTTTGTGAATGTAAAAGGTTTAAATACCAAAGTGAATGACAAATAAAATATATTGTCTAAAAGAAAGAATCGATTCTGAACTGCTGAAACAAGTTGTCAGCAATAGAGTGGTGCAGGTATGACATCACTTTGAAGGCCAACCGGCAGTTAGCATCACACTGGTTATCTCAACAAAAAAAATCCATTGGGATTTTCCCATAGGCTTTTGGATTATTGTTAAAAACAAGCTCTGTGATCAACAAAAGTTTATGATACTTGCACGCTTTGTCCATCAAGATAATTATCACAGATGAACACAACTTTTATGAATTTTGAAGCCTAAATGCAGTCGCCAGAAGTAAAAAGCTAAAGGTAGGCTATAAACGGACTACACCACGGTCCCACAAATTCAATGTCACCACCACTAAGCTTCCAACAACTCTTTCAGTTTGTATCTAAAAACATTTTCCCAGAACTAGTTAGAATAGTTTATAAGAGCACAATTATAAGCAAAACAAGGCTGTAAAAGCGAGTTACCTGTTTGGCGTGATGACGTTTAATCTCCTCGACAGCCTCTGTAGTCCTAACCCTAACCGGCTTTTTCAAGACACGCAACAGCTTAAAAAAAATCAGGAATGGGGTAACTGATGTATTTTATGTCGTAGAACAAATCGTGAATGTGTCTTGAGCTTGTGTTCACCACAGACCTTATTTCAGCCATTTAACCAAACCCCATTCAAAAAAACCATTGACTTCGGGACGATGGAACCGGAAATGCTAAAATGCTAACTCGCTTCAGCGTTTTGGCCAACAAAGTGATGTCATACCTGCACCACTCTATTCAAGTCTCACTTCCTGTTACACACCATGTAACAATGTAAAAAATGTGCATAATTCCAGCTTTTGGTCTTCATTGGCTGCCCGCAAACAACGTCTACTTTGATCCGCCCTCAAACACTGTAGTTGTGGCTGAGGCCTGGAAGAGTTTGGTTTTTTGAGGTCGACATGTAAAAGGCATGCAAGCAGTAGACCAATCACAACAAACTGGGCCATTTGACCAATATGCAGAGTAGGCTCACGGAAAGGAGGGGATTAGAGAGACTGAATCTTTGAACTAAACGTTTTCAGATTGAGAAATTAAGTGATGTGCAATGTATATTATGAGAAAATTAAAGTGTTTTTGACCTTTGATGCATGTAAACCTATTGTAGGAGACCACTAAACAAAATGAGGAACCTTTAATATAGCATAACAGGGGCACTTTAAAAGCATCTGCTAAATGAATAAATATATGTGTAATGGCGTACCTTTAAGCCTCTTGAAGTGAACAGGCACATCACTCTTGATGCTCTTACTGTCCTCTTCTGTGGACTCACGCCTCACTAGAGGAGGGTCATTCTGGGCAAGCCAGTCAGCCACCTTGCTCTCAGAGGCCATGATGGCTGCCTGTAGGGTGCTGAGGTCTTTACCGCCAACGTGAGGGGATTTTTTAGGTCGTAGACGAGACACATGATCTTTAATCGTGACCTTCCCTGGGGAAGTATCATCAAACTCAATGGTGAATGAGGTGTTGGCCTGTGCGGAGGCATTGCCAGTGTCTGATTTTGCAGCCCCAGCGCCCTCAGTGTCCTTTGTTGGGATCTCATGGATGCTGTTCTGTGCCATTTGTCCCTCCTTGTTGGGAATCTCAAAGTAGCTGGGCTCAGCGCCTACAGGCCCCAGACCATTTTCCTTTGATTTATCACCCCGCTTGGTCTCTTTGCTCTCTGTGGGGCCACAGAAAAAAAAAGAGAAGAAAAATAAGCATCATCTATGAGTTAAGGGTCACAGCCTCAAAGCGAACAAAATCTGATCAGCTAGCTATAAATGTCAAGACTGTGGATTTGAATCACTGTCAGGACAAAGCCACTGTTTAATGTCTGTCACATGACAAGAATTAATGGGACGGCTAATGGCACTATAACAACATAATTGGCTGAGGACAGATGCTCTGACACCCTAGACATGGTGCTAAATTCTGGAAGTGACAAACAGTCTGACAAATGCTACACCATTTTACCAATTTTCATTCTATTAGCTGGCTTAAGAAAAAAAATGACACTGTGTCTGATATATACATCAGAGGTTCTCAACCCTATGGTCGCCAGAGATGGAGATTTCTATGAACTGTATCTTATTTATGGCAATTTTTTAAAATGTTTTTTATTTTTGAGCTAAGATTTTTAGTCATATATATATATACACAGTATTAAATATTTAGCTTGTGGTTAAAATGTTAAAATGTAAAAAATATTAACTGTATAAAACCATTCAAAGGTTTGAGGTCTGTAAGATTTCTTTTGTTTATTTGATCAAAAATGCAGTAAAAACAGTAATATTGTGAAATATTACTATTTTCTATTTGAATATATTTTAAAATGTAATTTATTCCTGTGATGGAAAAGCTGAATTTTCAGCAGCCATTAGCATTGCATTCCTAATATGCTGATTTGCAGCTAAAGAAACATTTATTATTATTATCAATGTTGAAGACCGTTTAATATTAATAGTGCTTAATATATTTTTTTCAAGATTCTTTCGATGAATAGGAGGTTCAAAAGAACAGCATTTATTATTTGAATGCATCTTTGCTGAATAAAAGTATTCATTTCTGACTGAATGCCCTAAATTTACAAGTACTGTCTGCCTGTACTTATTTGTGCAAAGCAGGATTTAGAGCTTTTGTCTACATTAAGACCAAACAAACAAACCAAGATGGGATTTCAAAATTTTCATAAGGGTCATTCACACAGGATGTGTTCTTGTGTTCAAAACTAACTAGGTGGAACACAACAGAATGGAGCAAAACAACTTTTCAGAGCTGAACTACTTTTAACTTGACATGGCGTCTAAAAAAAAACCCTCTAATGTAGACACTGAAAAAAACATTTAAATGTATCCCTAAATGTATGTCTAGTTAATCCTCTGACCAATCAGAGTGCAGCTGAAACTTCCTATTTTTAAAAATACTCTGCACTTCCTCTTCTAAACCAAAGCAAAAATGCTACTTTTTATCCTCCCTTTAGCTTAACTAAATCTCTGGTAAACTAGAAAATACAACTACCCAGTCAACAGAAAAGCACTAACCTATAGAATTCAACTTTACTTAACTACTGTGAATCTGCTAAGTATAACCAAAGAAAAATCTAATGAAGCACAAGGTCTTATACATGTTTTCTAGCAAGTTAACATTCAATTAACTATGTTTGATAAAGTACAACAACTCAAATACTCAAAATACTTACAAATCTAGCATGTGTGGCTGCCTCTGTGATGAGCGGCGCTGGTGTCACAGAAGAGAAAGCAAACACGCCTCCGTGACAATGGAGATGGAGGGGGCTGGGCCGGTCTACAAATGAACCTATTCACTTCTTAAGGGAGACGGTTCTCTTTACATTCTCTTCCTCTTCCTTTCCTACGCTGGCCTGTGAGTCCCTGCCTTCGAAAAACCAGCCTTGACTGCCGCCTAAAATAGCCCTGGGAGGTGTTGGAACTTTGATGTGGTGGACTGTTGCATGAATGATTTTCTCTCTCTCTCTCTCTGTGTGTGGCAGCACTGAGGTTGATCAAGTCTGAAACAAATAAGGCTGATTCATTTGGAACCTTTGCCAACTCTGCCGTCTCCTGAACCTGAGTCTATCTTCATTGCCTGAACAAGACTGCAAGGTTTTGTCAAACAATGCCATTCAGTGTGCCAGCACTACCCCTTCGAGATATATTTACCCAACATTCCCTCATAAAGGAACAAGGCTTCTTCTGGGAGTAGATTTTGTGTCTTTGGACAGAGACGTTGCTGTTTTGAGTTAAATAAATTAAGAGGGCTCAAGGGCACGAGTGTTTTAAGATCTTTCGATGGTCTATTCTGGGGTCACCGATAAAAGTAGTACACATGATAAAAAAATAAACCTAAAAAACTCATGTTTATGGTTATCTTTGTCAAATAACTGTTATTATATCTTGTTCATAATCTAGACATGTAGCACTCATTCAGTACATTTCCATGTGCAGTTATGATCAAGCTACAGTGGGTTACATTGGGCAAACTCTCTGTTCAAGTATATATGACCAAATACTTAATCGAATATTTTATGGATAAAACATGTCACCTGTTATCACGGAGCAAGAGCACAATACTGAGGCCATGTTTATATGCTGGACAAAGCCGGGCTACAATTACATTATCTAGATCTGACTACACATAAACCAAAACCAAAATGGTGTGATGATGAAGGGCACAATAGGTTTTTCCTTGCTGTATTTTGAGTGCACTTGTCTAGTTTAGTGTCGGTAGCAAACGTATGATGTCCTGCTGTGGTAAAGCCTCAGTAATCTACAATCCCATTACTCCTATACGGAACAAGTTAATGGGATTCCAGACCCCTGGATCAAAGCACACTACAACATGCCAGTTTCAATCAGCAGTATATTTTACGCTCTTTTCCTGGATTAAACAGCAAACAATACAAACCCTTTGTATGAGACAACTCTCCTCTATGGTCTACATCTGCTCAAACTGTGTTAGGGAACATCTCCATGTGGCTGTCTAATGAAGCAGTTTGTGGAAAAATGACTTATTCTCTGTCATTTATGAATCAGACATATTCTGGACATATAGACATATGTAAGGATTGACATATATATATATATATTTGAGATTGTTGTTAATATTTTTTTTCTTATTTTCCAGTAAAATACCTAAATATCCTAAAAACAAGATAAATGTACTTAATACAAACTTAAATGAAGATAAACTACTTTTCAAAAGTGTGGGGTCAGTAAGATTTTTTTTTTTAAAGAAATTAATACTTTTATTCAGTAAGGGCGCTTTAAAATGATCAAAAGTGAAAGTAGCATTTATAAATTAATGTTGAAAAAGATTTCTATTATTTCAAATAAATATAGTTTTTTGTCCTTTCTATATTTGATAAAAATACGAATTGTAACTTGAGCAGCAAATCAGCATATTAGAATGATTTCTGAAGGATCATGTGACACTGAAGACTGGAGTAATGATGCTGATTATTCAGCTTTACCGTCACAGGAATAAATTATTAAATTGATTTTTATTAAATAAATGCAGCCTTGGAAAGCATAAGAGACTTAATTTTAAAATAGTGTAAATTCTTTTCATAAAATTCATTTGATAAAAGTAAAAATATTTATGGAAAACAAATGATGATAAAAATAATTTTATGGAAACAAATGAAAAAATGAAAAACAAAACAAATGAAGACAAAAATACTAGATAGTTGTACAGAATGCCAAATCAAATACAAATTATTCTAGTAAAACAATCCAATTAAAATTATATTTTGAGCAAACAGATAGTGTTTAAAAGGATGGGATGTCTTACCTGTCCCGCTGTTCTCCTGCTTCTTTCCAGATATTTTATTCTCTTGTTTAAAGGAATTCTCATCATCTGCATCCCCATCGCCCCACCAGGATGGCTGTCCATACAGTGGGGTTCCCCTGTGCAAGGCAGCTATATCGCCTGTTATAGAGAAGAAAATATTAGCTTTGCTTTGAGGACACAAAGATTAATATACATACAGTATACACAATGCTCATGTATTACATATACATTCGCGTTCGTGTTTACATGTCACTGATCGCACCATGCTTGAATGAATGAATAAAATAACACATTACAGTATGTTTTCATTTGTAAACATTAGTTAACAAACCTGAACCTTAATTTCATAAAGTAGAAACTAAATAAGTCTGTTTCTGATCTGTGGAGGGCAGAACACTTTCCAATGGCACAGGATCACTCCTAACTCAAGTGAATTGATTCAGTGATATTGATTCAGTGATTCCTAGTGTTGCAGTCATGTGCTAATCACAGATGGATCATGCAACTTTAACAGCCGGGGGCTAAGGGACTTTTAGACAAGCCTGACAATTAGCAGGATGAAATAACCAGGTGGCAATGAGATAAGAGTTCATGTTAAACGCTACCCACCCTTGAAACACTGATGGGTGAAAAACAGGCATGGGCGTAGAGCTGTTCCCTTCCCTATTATTAAATACCCAGCACTTCACGACAAGGCTGGACCACAGTTCTAATTACATAGGGTAACACATAAACTACATGTGTGTTTAGATGGGTTAAAGTCTCAAATAAACCCCATGAAGCTGTGGTTTACAGTGATTTTAGAACAGCTTATAAGGGCAGTTGTTAGGCATGACGCTACAGCAACAAAAAATTAATTATCTATTGATAACAAATAATACTTCAAGCAATGTACTTCTTCAGCAATGTGTTGTCAAGAAACACACAGAGAAGTAGCGCAGTAATACTGATTTTATAAGGTCACAGATGTGTGTTTATAGAGTATTTTACAACACCTTCGAATGCTGCTCAGCCAATCATAATCAAGGATCAGAACTAGCCATTTTATAATACGTTTTGACATACTTTAAAGAAAAATTAGTGGTGCTAGACCGTGCTAAACTCGCCACCATCAATACTACATTTTTGTGGGTGGTTACCAAGGCGTTGCTATGGGGTTGCTGAGGTGTTCTCAGTGTTTTTTATCATGTTGCTAGGTGGTTGCTTACTCATCTAAGTCAAAAGAGCCCATCCCAATTATACTCTCTAATATGCTAAAACCTAGATATGACTCTGTGAATAAGTCTATGTGATTAAAATGAACAGAACACCTCTCCTCATCAAGTTGCTTGATTTGAAGTATCATTCATGCCCATAGCACAAATGGTCATCAATGGAAAATTAATGGAACTGTGCTAGCCATTAAGAGTTGACAATGTCATCCTTAATTTTCCATTTGTGACAAGTTTTTTCCATTTTCCATTACAGGGAGAAAAAAACAGATGCAATATTCTCTTTAAGGCTGGCCCACACTAAAAGATTTTTAAAATGTGAGAGATCACAAACATGATGATAAAAAACATAGATTTAACAGTTTTGTTCATATCGTATGTGAAGTGCCAGGACGTGACCAAGAAAGCACACCACACACTAACAGATTCCAATCACAAACAACCAGAGCCTCGACTGTGAATACCAGAAATCTTGCAAAAATCTCTTGCGGTCAAACGTGACTTTAGAATAAACAAACATGCCAGAGGGCAGGAAAGAAGAGATGGCGATAATAGTGTTTGGACTGCTTTTTACAGAAAAATCGGGGAAAAAAAGTAATGTTACGCTTCTGTCTTCCGTCAGCTCTCTTTCTGATTTGGTATTGTTTCATTCCACATGACAATCTACCCAGGTTTGTCCTCGGGGGGTTCCCCCACACAACAGGATAAATGATCGTAAATATTCAACATGTTAGATATTTACGTTTTGAGATCACTGCGGCCCTAATGTTCTTCCAAGCAGATTCAGTCATTCTTAACACACATCACACCACAGGAAAATCTGATAAGATAATCTGTAGAACCATCAAGATAATTGGGACTTTACCTAGGATTGTTGGAAGGAGAGAATTGGGCCCAAAATCGGCCCGATTATCTTATAGCCAGAGGGACGTTTTTAATATTTCACAACTGTCAAATGTTTGTGTTGCTACTGTATGAGGAGAGTTAATGGATTTTCTGAATCCTGCCCTGGCCTGCTTGACCTGAGATGAGATGGGAGAAGGTAACTTACACCTGCTGCTAGCCAGTTCCTAGATAAAAACAGACCGAGCTGGTTTATATCACCTTGCTCTGGTGAAAAGGGACAATGGATCAGTCAGATGGGGTCCAGCAGTGGCTAGTCCAGTATTACTCATTTAAAGAGTCACATTATTTAATGATGAATCATTGTTTTGCATCACCTACAAAGTAGTTTAAAGATACAAATACAATTATCCATCCTGACATCATGAAGGTGGTTTTTACCTTGCATCTTTTCATCTCCTTTGTTAGCCTCTGCAGGTTTTCCTGCTGTTTCAGCAATGGGCTCTGAAGGTTTTTTCACTTTGGCTTTGTCTGGAGAAGACTTGGGGGATTTTAAGGGCTCTGCACAGGTGGGCTTCTTGCCCAGTTGAAGTTGGCTGGTAAACTTCTCATGCTGATAGAAAGGAGGGAGAAGAACACACAGTAAGTGCCAGAAACCTGTCATCAGACATTACTTCAGGAATATAAATAAATTACATAAGACAAGCACATGCAATTCTGATAATACAAGTGCCAACATCTTTATAAATTGATGAACCAGCATATTGTTAGCTATGTTAAACGATTCAGAGATGTAGTAATTGTTTTACCTTCAGAGCCTCCTCTGGCACATGTAGCTCTCCTCGCACCACAGTGAACAGGTTGGTATGTGAGTCAAGTTAAGGAAGACTCATAAATAGCTATATAAATGCCACCTTATTGGACAATGTTGACACACATGGGCAACACTCGCAAATACAAAAAAAAAAACCCATATACATCTAGGCCTACTTCTAATTTTTTGTCATGCATATACAGTACACACAAATCTTCCAAATTATGAGTGCAATAACTATTTAAATTCCAATGAATCAGATAAGAATCATACTACGAACGACTATAAATACTATAGTATCCGACATGTTTGGATAATGTCTTCTTCTGGCATTCCAAATAAATGAACATGAGTGAAGAGTTTTCTTCCTTCTACCATGTGCTCTCAGTGATCTGTGGTGCCTCCTCCTAGCAACAATGGTGCAAATACCAGTTAATTGACTACTGCAAACCTTAGTAAATCACGCTGCATGATTACTTTTTTTGCGTCTGAAAGGGAAACTCCTACAAATGCATATGCATTAAGGTCAGCTGCAAAAATAACTGTGACCATGCCTTTTCATCATTCATTTTTCACTGTGTGTCTTTAGTAAATCCTGACAGTAGTTTTTTTAACACCAAAAGAGGGTTTGGACTGGCGCAGGCTGTTAGCAAATCTGGCCCTAGATCTTAAAAGCTTTCAGAGGAAAGTGCATTGAAGGATATCATATCCAAACCTCAGTTTGTCATCAATCTTTAAAGTGATGTACATCTGTTCCTGGATCCTGACATCATTTACAAATGTCTGAAAATAAAAAAGACAAATCAAATTCACATTTTAAAGAGCTGTTCTACTTATACTGGTTGAAATACTTTTATAAACATTTCAAATCACAGACACAGAAGTTAATTTCGAGTTCACAATATTGTACCCTACATAGGACAAGCGGTTTGGAGAATAGACAAATGGATATGAACTGTTTTGTATATAGAATCTTTAAAGACAATGTTAATTAAAAACATTAGAAAAAAGGTAAAAAGTAACTTCTTCTAGTACAAAATGGTAGAAAGCATTTATGGAGCCTTAAAGTTCCTATGAAATCAAAATTGACCCTGTTTACTTTGTTTGCGCACATTACAAGTGCAAGTTAATATGCAGAAAAAACTTGTTTGTGTTGGTAATCTTTAATCAAAATCTGAAAATTTTGCTTCCGCTCTGGAATGGCGTTCTCCTACTGCCAGTCTGCTAATGAGCGAGGGAACCCTGTCCTCTATTCAATACTCTGTTTCACTTGGAAATACGTCACAACAGTGAAGTCGGTTTAAACTTCTGGTTCACAGGGACTTTAGCCTTTTAACGTTTTATTTTAGAAGAAGCGCCTTTGACCTTTTTTTCTACTGTTTAGGATTGAGATCCAACCAAAGAGCATCTCTGGGATTATTTCACAAGGTTCTTCCAACAAGTAATGTTCCAAGATGATTTTTTTTTTTTTTTTTTACTGCATTCACATATTTCCATATATTTCCTACTGGTTATTTATTCCATATATAACCAGTAGCTAATTAGTTACAGTCTTGAACCATGATTTGCTATTTGCTAGTCAGAGGCAGATTGTATTAGAGGGAAGGATGTTCTCATTTAGAGAGCATTTGATTGGACAAACGTGTAGTCAATATTGATGAGTAAAAGAGGATGAGTAAATCAATATTTTTGCTGATTTCCCCAGAAGAGAACGACTGGAAGTTTAAAATGTGCATATACGTATGCTAAAAGGAAATTATCAACATTTAGAAGTATTTAGCATAGCTAGTAGCCTCTATAGATAATCTAAAAGGTAACAAACGCAAACTAAAAGCCACAAAACACTAAATCTGAATTCATATGGTATTTTATACAGGAATAGAGAAACAAAACAAAAAACAAAACAAAGACTTTCTTTTCCCGAATTATCAAAGGATTAAACAGCTCAATCTGGGCTTTTTTTTTCAAAATCCACTTTAAAATGATACAAATTGAGTAATAATGATAAGCTTATGGTTTAATCTAAAAATCTCCTTGATTTCCAAATCCCCATCACCATTCACCTGCCATTCAGTATTTAATGAGTTCGACTTCAAAAGTTCAGTGAACAAATGTTTTACAGATCCCTCTAAACATTTCACTACAGTGAGAGCCACCTCACAAAGTCTGAAAACCTTCAAGGTGGTTATAGTGAGCTGTAAGGTCTGCTCTCAAATATCAGCCACTTCCTGCAAAGCCCAACAAAGAGGGGGAGCTAATCGCACTGACAAAGCACTTTCTAGAGCATTCAAGTTTAAAATTTCCATTGAAAAGCTGAATCAATCTCCTCCTCTGTCCTTTCAACAATATCCAAAGACCTTAAGATATTCTGCTGGAATGTGGGGTCATAGTAGGGGAATTTCTGCATGCTCTTCAGTGGCTGACTGCACGTTATTTCCCTTCATTCTGTTCAGTTTTCAACATGTGCCAACTTCAACTAAAGGAATATGGTAGTTTCATGCAACGTCTGGGCTTGTTGTGTGAGGGTTTTGTTGAAAAAGGATCTTATGTCAACATAAATGTAAACGGTACTGAAACTGCTAAAAAAAGGTGGATAATATGCTGCACACACTATAATAGCCATTTCCTGCCAAAACAGGACAGGAAGAGGAATTCTTAAGCATGACTCAACAGGAAGAGGTTGTAATTTGTGTGAGTGGCCCCACGAGTTCTGATTTAGTCATGGAGATTCTACTGACCTCAAACAGACAAACATAATCTAACACAAACACAGAGCACAGACTCAGGAAAAACAGGCGGAACCTCAATATATTACAAAGGTTTAGAACTACCACATAGTTCAAGAATCAAGTATGAAGAGGGAAGTTTGTATTTAATCTGTGTCAAGATTCAACAAGAGGCTGAATATACTGTACATAAAATGGAAATTAAATATTTTAAAGAACCTAGCCTGTAATTATTTTTTGTACAAAAATACATTATCCTTTGTACATTATCCTGCATATTACATGCTGACTGACTAAATAATGGATGTGATTTAAACTGAAATAATTTCATGTAAGAAGAAAGAGGCTGTAAATGTGACATGTTATGAAGAAACCACATTTATGTGGCTGCCTGGTCAAATACAAATATAAAATATAATACGACATTAGTTATGTAAGAGGTTTTATTTATTGCTCAATAAATATTTATTTATTACTATACATTGATTTTATTACCAGTAAACTTAATTTACTGAACCTACTATAATTTACTATACTATTGTGCTTTATGTACATCAATTTTCCACAATTTGTTTATTTAAAGGCAGTGACATTCATTTATCAGAAATGTCCCACTCCATTCACTATCGCTCTTACTCACCCCATTCAGGCTTCCTAGATCCTTCACTTTGTGCTCGTCACTGCTGGACTCATAGTTGATGACAGCATGCTGCTTGTCTACACTGCGAGACTGCAATCACAAACAGGTAAAAAAGCAGGAGTTACGAACCTGAGACAGTTTGCACTGAGCATTATAACTTCATAGATTTGTTATAATTGGAAGCTAGTTTATATGGAGTCACAGAAGTATTTTACCTTGTAGCAATGATAGAATTTGAAGGTGACATATCTCACGTTTGCAACATACCAGACATCTGAAGAGAAACGTTCTCTCACACAAGTATTACAGACTGGTTGTAGCCTCAAGTGAAGTCACATTAGCGAAATTTTGCAGACAAAAAAGTTCCATTGTCATAGACATGTATGCAGCAAAACCCAAAAAGAACTCACTTTCAAACCAAGCGGTTTTCTGTTGGTCAACACAGTAAATTAATTTGACCAATTTGAAGATGTTGCGTAATCTCAGTGGGGAAATCTTTCACCCTTTTGCGAAATTCCTGATCGCATGGATTCCTATTGAATTGACTGTATTTTGCCCATGAATATTTGCTGAAAAATGGTAATTGTTAAATTAATTTTCATTTTAATAATGTGATGATCCACTAGAGGAAAGGCCAATCTCCACATCTCTTGTTTGTGGACGTTTTAATGATTAGTAAGTTGCTCAGCATAAAACAAACATTAAAATGAACAAATAAATGCAAACACAGAATTTTAAGGTTTAGAACCTATATATACACCAAAGATGAGTGCACATGAGCACAGTGGCTCTATTTTAAGCCACTCATCCTCAGTTCAGTGATAAGGAATCTAATACTTTACCAATCTATTTTGAGACAAACCATGTGACCACTTAAAGTATTGTAACGCAATCACATGATAGATTGATTTATGCCTGACCCTAACATGGAAGGGTCAAAGAGGGAAATGGGGGTTTCCTGACTAAACAAAGCCTTGGTCACGTCTTCCAGAGACTAGTGTTTAAACGTCTGAAACCCCAGAGTCAGTTTATTCATCTACAGTCTATACTCACCATTTTAAAAGCTTGTCTATGAACATAGTATATGCTAGCCTGTGTTCACTATGTAGCAGGATTTAAGAAAAGGCTTTTTGTTATTGTTTTGAGGTGCAAAGAAGATATTTGCATTAGAGACTTTTGACCAAAATGTTTACTTGAGCCCTCAGAAGACCCTTTTCACCTCAGAGATGCTAGGTGTTGTGAGAGGTATTTAGAGTTTTGTTATGAGGTTGCTAATGATTCTATGAGTTACACAGTACACAGCTTTTCTTCAAGTGGATGATATTACAGATTGTGTTGTGACACGTCAAGTTTGTTTTGTAGTTTGACCAGGTTACTCAGCTCTCTAATGACATGACTGACACTCTCTCTATCTCAATGTTTGGCATTACAGTCTATGATCTCGTAGTTCGACAATCTAAAAGTACATCATGAGCTGTTTGCCCCACTTTCTATTAATAAAGCAGCATGACTAACACATGTATACTGATGCTGAGGTAGATAGTAACAGTCATGCCACTTAGGAACACAACTTTCCTCCTGGGTATGACTTTATCTGTCTCCATCCTTCCTATGATCATTACACACAGCTTTTGAAGTACACTACCATTCAAAAGTTTAGGTTCGATAAGATTTTTTAAAATGTTTTTGAAAGTCTTTTATGCTCACAAAGGCTGCATTCACTTGATTAAAAAATACAATAAAACAGTAATATTGTGAAATATGTTTGCAGTTTAAAATAACTTTTTTATTTTAAAAATTTAAAATGTGTTTTTTTCCTGTGATGCAAAGCTGAATTTTCACCATCATTACTCCAGCCTTCAGTGTCACATGATCCTTCAGAAATCATTCTAATATGCTGATTTGCTGCTCAAGAAACATTTCTTATTATTATCAAACTATTGAAACGTGATACTATTTCAGGATTCTTTGATGAATAGAAAGTTCAAAATAACAGCATTTGTTTGGAATATAAATCTTTTGTAACATTCTAAATGTCTTTACTGTCAATTTAATGCATCCTTGCTGAACAAAAGTATTAATTTCTTTCAAAGAAAAATATATATACAGTATACAGTATATACTGACCATTAAACTTTCAAATGGTAGTGTAAAAGCTCTCCAAAACCTGTTTGTCTACTACCTACATAGGCAAGCTGCTTTCTAAGGCAGTATCCAAACCAAAAAGGAACTTCATAAGTGACAGATTTTGTACATTCTACATAGGAAGCAATTAGCGTTTAACTCACATTTAATCCCAATGGAGTTTGATTATAGCATGTCAAAAAAGTTTGTAAAAAAGAGATATTTATTTCTGTATTAAATGAAACTAATAATACATGCAATGCTGCCTTAGAATTTCTGAATTACCAATAGCTTAAGTTTGGGGCAGGACTACCTGTTTGAAAAAAGTCATTCTTTTTGCAATTTTACTAGGTGATGCTGATAGTTCTAAAATTACACACTTGACCATGATTCAAAAACATCATCATACTACCATCAAAATAGTTTTAGTCATTTTAGTACTTTAACTTTAAATTTTTTTAAATGTAAGTTTTCATGTTTAAAGGCAGGGTATGTGATTTTTGTTATGGTGGTTGAAAATCTCTTAACATCCTGTTTGCCATCACTGTTAAATGGTCTAAATGTATTTAGCCTATAGGTATATATATATCATCTCTGGAAGGCGTAGGACCATAAAATGTTTGTCCAATCATTACATTCGGTCCGATACATTCGGCAGCTTATGCTGCATTCACATCATAAATACTGTCATTTAAGAGAAAATAGAAACCTGTGATGGAATATTCGGAGCGGTTTGTGACTCAAATATATGTGTTTCAATGGCAACACTATCAACGTGGAAATTAATCTGCAGCAGTCAGGTGGTACAACTCTTTAAGTTATTTATGTTCATTATTATTGTAATGCTTTGAGACATGAGGTAGTTTAACGCAATGTCACATGATGCATTTGTTTGCTCCCTGCTATACGGAGGCGTGGCTCAGTCTGGAGACGCTCTGAAGGAAGGGTGGGATCTTCTGCTTTCAAAGCTAGCTCCCTATTGCTAGCCTCTCCAAAAATTGCCTACCCTACCTTTCGTATTTCGTTTTTGTGTAATATTTATATTTATTTCAGCCTTATTTCAATTAACGAAAGTATTTTTAGTTTTAACACGGAGATACACCCTTCCTGACCTGTAGCATAAGCTCGCAGTCATCGCGACCCACAAAGATCATCTCACGGGGCAGCCGGTGCCGCGTACCCCCGCTGCTCACAAGGAACCAGGACGTGAGGCTCATCTCTGCACTCTTCTCCAGCCTCAGTCCCTACGTCATCCTGATGGACAGATAAAGAAAGAGAGACATTTATGAAAAACTTTCAATCAATAACATTCCATTTCTCACTCCATACAAACTTTTACAAAACTTTAATAAAAAAAGGTGGACTTTTATAAACTTTTAATAAAAAAACTTAAAAACTTTTAATGGACTTTTAATAAAAAAAGGTGGACTCAAAGAGATCACGTCTGTCCCACATAGACGTTTAAATTTGAACCGACAGTGGAATGTGGGTGGAGGGAGAGAGAGAGATCCGTTAGACCGCGCTGAAATCTGCTGCATGCTGACTCTTTTCTGAAGCTACAGAAGCCTGGGACACTTCCCTCCTCCCTCGCTGCCTATGATCATTGCCAGATGCGGCAGGAAGTGATGTAGGCAACTTGGCTGCACACCCTACTGGGCTCTGGGATTTTTTTTCCCCTTTCTATGAAAAGGAGGTCACATTCAGCTGCTCCGGGCTACAGCTGCAAATGGTCTGGGGAGAGGAATTTAATGTATCCTCCTGACATACAAACCCACTAGCCCTTCTAAGTGACCCAGTGATACTCTGGAACCTCCTTTATTTTACAAAATACATGGTACTCCAAAGTATACAATGGTAGAATATGGTATATGTCTAAAACATCCTTGAGTTATTTACAGCTATGAACAACCTCAAACATAGATCGACAAACGAAAAACAGAGTGGGTCTCACTGACATCTGACCTACAATAACAAATCTCTATATAACTGTAATTATTGAAGAAAGCATAGCTGTCATCTGTTAGACCCTCACGACTAATATCATACAGCACTCACAAGCAGCTAGGGCTACTTCACATTGGATATTATGAAATACCTTTTTATTAGCATATCACTATGACAACATATTGATCAATAATGTGTGCCATTTTGATAAATAGGCCCCATATTTGCTGAGAGTGCACTATGATTATACTGCTTGAGGAGCTGGAACACAATATCCACTCACTGAAAACCAATATAGCTGAGTCTGACCTCCACTTACAAATTCTAAAGGTCTACTTATGGATGTAAATTAGATGTAACCAATATTTTTTAAAACTACATAATTTAACACACTTAATCTAACTAATAATAAATTGTTTAGTTTTAAAAAAATTTCAGGTTTGTAATGAGATTGATTTACTTTAGTCTATTCTGTACTTTTTGACAAATATATAATTTAGTTATAGGTCTGTATTTCTTCCTTTTATAAGACTTTTTTTGTATAATAATGATAAAGGGGAAAAAATAAGAATGTATTTAAATTTATTGTATAATAACTCTTTTGTCAGTCTGCGTCTAATGCGATAACATATGGAAGCTTGTCTCTGCCAAGATAATTTGCGACTTTTTATATTAAGATTCTGCCTTTTTTCTCAGAATTGTGTGATATAAAGTTGCAATTGCAAGTTATAAAGTCAGAATTGTGAGGAAAAAAAATCTGAAACTCCGCAACTCTGACTCTATAACTTGCAATTGCAACTTTATATCTCGCAATTCAGACTTTATAACACGCAATTGCGACTTTTTAATCATGCAATTCTGACTTTATAACTCACAATTGCGACTTTTTATCATGCAGTTCTGACTTTATAACTCCCAATTTTGACTTTATAACATGCAATTGCGACTTTTTATCACGCAATTCTGACTTTATAACAAACAATTGCTACTTTTTATCACGCAATTCTGATTTTATAACTCGCATTTACAACTTAATATTACGCTGTCCCTTTTTCATTTTTTATTCCATGGTAGAAATAAGCTTCCATAATAACACAATTATATAACAACAAAAAAGTATTTTGTTTGAAAAGCCCAGTACTGCAAAAAAGAAAGTTCCAAAACTAAACCCTGTAAGTGGTGCAACAGAGGTGTGATATTGGCTGTAGGATTGGGACAATGTGTGGAACATGAATAAGTTCTGAGAAGTCCTTCACAACAGAGATAGATTTTAACTTGGGAGTTTCAAGGAATAGCTGAATACTGGCAGCTGGGTTTTCTCTTTTCTGGAACACAAGCATTAATCGAGCAACCGCAGGGAAGCCTTTATACCCGTCAACTACCCACGGAATTCAGGAATAAGCACAACGTGGCATAGGCGCTCTGATGTGGTGCGATATAAAATTTTCTTTTAATAAGACATTAAAGAGCTTTGGAAGCTGGAGAATGTTGGTCGTCAGTACCTTCTGATGAACACATGCATTCAAACCAATCTCAATCTTCAAACCCATCACAATCCCTGCATGGCTGCTGAGACAATCTTGAGAATAAGAATACTTAAAGACTTAATTTAAAAGCTTAAAACGAGAAGGCAAATCTGCAGACTTTACTCTTGGAGTGAACTTCACCTTCTTAGAGGTACACGTATGCTTAAGATTTCATGAGTCGCCGAATAGATGCATCACTTTCTATTGAAGCAGCTCTGTGCCCCAAAAAGCTCCCCCTTTCTTCCAAACTGAGCGACATATGGTGTTTTTAATGGGTGAAAGGGTGGTTTCACCATGCTGGCTGTGAGTGCATCCTCTCGCCTCAATGTCTGAAGAGATGGATTGTTTTGGGTTGACGGAGTGTGTATGCAATGCACAGGAAGTGTGGCTAACACTTCCTCCTGCTTCCCCCTGCACATCTCTGAATCTCTGTCATCTTTAAGAGGAATAAGGCACTGATTCACTCTGGAATAAAAGAAAGCAGCAAAGCTGGAAACCACCATTTTAATGAGGAATAACAACTGGAACGACTGGAATGTTTTTTTGTTGTACTACACTGTCTACACATAAAAGTAAAACATGTTATTTTGAGACTGGTGTTTTTCATGCATGAAGCTCTTGCATGACCTTCTGCATGAAGTCTACACCCATCTAATGAGATCTCCAGCCAGATGATGACACAACCGTGTAAGTGTCCTCCCTAATTCCCCTGACCTCATATCATGACCCATGAGTACTAGCCTGACCCATCTCTACTGCAGCCCAGTCAGGCAAACAGACATTCTTAAAGGAACAGTGCATCCCAATAAAAATTCTGCCATTTTTTGACAAACAAGCCAATACATGACATATATGAAGCAATTAATGTCAAGCATGCAAAACACACACAAAATGTAAAAAACACACAAAATTTTGACCCAGTGCGACTTATTTTCCAAAATACGGTATATGGAAAAGAGCATGTGAGTATTTTGCATCTTTTGTGTTCCACAAAAGAAAGTAGCCTAAGTCATGTTTGGAACTACATGAGGGTGAGTTAATGAGGACACAATTTTCATTGTGGGATGAACTATCCTTTTCAAACTTACTGTGTGAGATTAACACTTCATGACAGACAGGGTTTAAGTACAGCTGATGCAATGTGACATGAATGTCGCTTATTCAGAAATGTAACGTTTCGCTTGTGTCGGTGAATGCCAAGTGAAGGATGCAAGTCCTTGAGCTGATGTTGCAAAGCAAATAAACTGTGAATTATAACAACACTGTTAAAACAGTGAGCGAAAAAGTCAATGTTCTCACTGCTGCCATTAGTATCTCTTCAATGAGGCATCACAAACTGTTCATTTTATTGTCTCGGTTCATTGCTTTCATCTAATACGCCACACTCAAAAATTAAATCTTCATCATTCAGTTTCTCTAACAAAGCATTTGGTTTGCATTGTCAAAAAAATGGATTCTTATTTCCAGAAACAGATGCTACTACAATAAGCCTGAGGGCATCTGAGCCTTCTGTCTCAAACCTAGGAAGGCATCGACTACATTTCTGACTAGTCACCAGACAGTATACGTTAATCTATTTTAAGTGCACCTCTATATGCTAATGCTGGGAGAGAAAACGATCCACAGACAACCTCAATGCTTAAGAAGTATACAGCAAGTGGGCCTGACAGAATGACTTTCATTCTGTTAATTCAAGGTGATGTTTGCACTGGTAGGGAATAAGGCTAGATTTAGTGTCTTGTGTGTGAACAATGTATATGTGCCATTCACCTTTATCCACAGACCATATCCTTCTGATATTAATAAATGAGACACAATGCATTGTGCCTTTTAAAAAATGCCTTTCCAATAATTGTCTAAAGGTGCAGTCACATAGTGAAATTTCAGTCCCAAATTCAGATCCATTGTTCATTATCAATAGTGTAGTAATATATGAAGCACAGCTCACACAGAAGTCACTTTCAAACCAAGCAGCTTTCTGTTGGTCAGCATGATGAATTCATGTGACCAACTTCAGTGAAATCTGCATAGTGAAATCTTTCGCCCTCACACTAAAAAACTATAAGCACATACAAAAAAAATAGTCAGCTTCACTAATCAAACAGATGTCAGATGTTGGACTATCATCGAAGGCTTCAAACCTTAACAAATGTAGCCTTCCAGTGAAATAAATGATCAACAAAAAGTCTTTATCAACAAAAAGTAACCAAGAACAGCGAGTAATTTTCTCTTGTTTTTTTTGTTGTTCGATTTATTTAGTTGTTTGGCAGCAAATATATTCAGCTGCTGTCACAGACCTAATCCTAATGCACGGATCCAATACTAATAACACAAGCCATTTATTTCCCAACTGTTTATGTTCACTTAAGACATAACCAACTGTATTTAAGCAAATACTCACAAAGCTGGACATTTTGACACATTTCTATGTGCATTTGACCATTTAGCATGAACCCGAAGCACAAATTATACTTTGCTTGCCCGTGTTCCACACTTGGGGAACAGTATCTTTTTGCAGCTTAATGCAATTTTAATAACTCTTTTTATTATCGAGCACATCCTGCAGTTTACAGTAGACTGCAGTTTACATCAATCACTGATTTAGCCAATTTGGACGTTAGGTTTTGGCTTTTAGGGAGGAACAAAAGCGCACCGCTGTGAAGGAAAGAAATGCACCAAAATCACACAGCCCTATTTTTTGCTGTAGGGTTGCTGGCATTGCCATGTCTCTGCAACGTTAAGATTAATTGTCCTTTTCAGACTCCTAGTACAACTGCCAGTCTGGTGAATGTAGTGATTTATAGAAAATTGTCTTGGAGTTTTGCGTCATCTGATCGACTCTTCTGATCTGCCTTTATAGAGACCACTGATCAAACAAAACGATTATCAGCCTATAGCGTTCAGATCACCCTTGAACCCTCTAACTAAACTACTACATATAAATTAAACAAAAGACAAATAGAGTTCAGTCTCCTTAAAAATAAACAGGAAATATAAGTAAAATTCATTAAAAATTCATTTTCATAGCTACGGCCACATCTCTGTGCAGAAAATGAGGCGAATGCAGTAAAACACGCTGAGAGAGCAAATTTGGGGATGCTGTATAAGTACCATATGGCCATGAGAAGCAGACATCTCATTTACATCATCAGCATGTGGCAGGAGGATGAAAGATCCATCATTAATCCAAATCTAATACACTTGTGACTAGACCTTATCAGAAACAACAAAATGTGTCCGTTGGGTGGTAATAAACACATAACGACATACTTGACACAACAGACCTACTTATGCAAATCAACAACCAGTAAATGTTTCTGACTAAGGGGAATTTCTACTGCATGTTCAGACACCAAATCAGAATTACAATGAGCTATATTCATTTTGTGAATTAGCCTACACTATACCGTTTTGTTTGGGGTCGGTAAGATTTCTTTTAACGTTTTTGAAAGACATATATTGTGCTCACCAAGGCTGCATTTATTTGATCAAAAATACAGTAAAACACATTGTGAAATAGTATTACAATTTAAAAATAACTGTTTTCTATTTTAAAATAGCCTATATTTATCCCTGTGATGACAAAGCTGAATTTTCAGCAGCTCCAGTGTCACATGATCCTCCAAAAACACTTCAAAACGCTGTTCGTAGTCATCCAGTTTGAAATGTTGACTAAACACAGAGGTTTTCCAGATTTTCCTTCGCAATGTTCTCTCCATATTTACGATTCTTTGCAGCCTTTAGCCACTGCCTACAATGTACTGGATCCTTCGCTGGAAGCTGAAAGTAACTCACTCCAGCTAAATGTTTAATCTTCGAATTCTTGCACCAAGGAACAATACAAGTCAACACCATTTTAACTAAAAGTTTGCTAAGAAGTATTTCCTACTAAAGTAAGGCGGTATTTGACTCTAGTCAACCGTATGCACAGCAGACTGGTGCCCAGTGCATGGGTGTTGAAGTTGTCCTATTTGGCAAAAGGGAAGACAACATCCTTTTTTCTTTGTTTTCTCTGGTCAGGTAGCAATGATTTTTATATATATATATAAAAAAAGTGGATTGCCTTTATAGGCAGTCAAGTTTTATTGAAAGCCCATTTTGCCACTGTATACTGTGTTCTGTTCAGTATCATAAATAAACCTTTACTCTGAGTCTGACTCCCATTATACACCTTTAGGCATCTGCTGCACTTCAATTACCAGTTACAATCAGAAGACCAGATAGAAGCTGGGGACAAATAATGGAGCAAAAATACAGGTCAGAACTAAAGAGCAGGATTAAGCTAGCCAGTGGGCATACAGAATCCAGACTGGCCTGAAGATGATGCAATAGTCTGATCATCACATAGACAGCCATTTATATGGATTTGCAATATGACAGCATGATCCCCCAACAAAAAGCTTAAGATATTAAATTTTAAAAAATGCATACGCAAGGTTACTTTGTAGGGTTTATTAAGGAGGGAAATTATCACTTATATACACTAATTCTCTGATAATACTGTTTTAGTAACTAATGCTGCAGGCATGTGATTCTCTCCGTCTTCTTTGTAAGTCACCATTCAATTGGTACTTCCGTATAACAACAGGAAGTTCACTGGATTGGTCAGTCAACATGATCCAACTGAGGATATGATGCTGACTTATAAATAATTAATGATTTGGGGCCCGAGGTTCACAAAAGAAAGATTTTCTTGTGAAAGCCCCAGACTCAGTGCTATGTTTTGGTCTGGGTCTAGGATAGTTGTTGCATTTTCTCTCTGAGTGGATTTAATCTCTGAGTCAGATAAATCCTGATGTCTTATGAGCCATAAAACGTCCCAGAAAATTCGGTCAAGTATCTGTTTTTCTTTGTTTCAGTGTTTTCTTTGTTTTATCTAAAGAGATGTACAGCAATTGACATCAGTGACAATACAGCAACAATTTTGCATTTTAGAATGCACCCCCCAAAAAAAAGATGGACTGAAAACATCTGGACCATGACATGTATTAACAGCTGGTTCATAACCTAGATTGCAATACTGGGGGGATTAGTACAGATTAGTCAATCAAAATACACTAGAGGAAATGTGCAAAGCTATAACAGTTAGGCCTACACCCCAAAACAAAAAGACAACAATGGGTAAAGGCAAACAAACACCATGACCATAAATTAATTTTGTGTGATTTTCGGTGTCACTGTTTGACACACACACAAAAAAAAATGTAAAATTAAGTATGAGTAACTTAATAATTCACTAAAATCGATTGCAAAACTTACAGCAGTTTAGAAAAATGATTAATTTGTTTGTTTGTTTTTTGTTCCTTTTTAGTACAAAATTAAGCAGGGTCAAACTAAAGGCATAGGCCTACAACTTTGGTCCTGCAGAAAGAAAACAACTATTCATTGTTGGTTAGCTCTCCAGTGGAGTTCAAATAACAACTGAAATGTATGGACACTGAATATGTCAATATTATATACACACACACACACACACACAAATGCTGTCTAAGTTGGCAGCTCAACTCACTAGGTTTTTAGGCTTCAAGTCCCAATAACGTACTTATAACAAACTCTACGAAAGTAACAAATACCTCAGAATCCCTTGTTCAACAATTTATCTACACCATTTAGTAACAAACCCTATCACACAGGACAGTTCACAGTCAAGAAGACTGGCTATTTTGACACTATACAGTTTTCCTCTAAATCTAGATGTAGCAAAAATGTAACAACAAGGTATAAACATTTTGAATCGTTGAAAAGTGTCATTATAATACTGCACTCAAAATATATGTAGGCCAGATGTAGCAGAACAAAACAAGAGCCTTTGTCAAAACAAAGGATTCTGCGCAGTGCCCTTCACAGTGTGCAGCAGTGCCCGGCAAATCATCCACATCTCTTACACACCCGAATTACAGTACTGAAATATTGTTGTTTTTGATGGTTCGCTGCGATGGAGAGCAAATATTAAGATACTAAGCAAGATGCCACGCGTTTGGGCAAACTGGTGACCAGTGCTCTTCATGCACCATAGTCAAACTCACTATTTCATTTAATACACACATTAATACATCCGTGTATTAGAACACATTAATACCATTACTACCTCCGTGTATTAGAATATCAATGAAGTACACACAGCGTTTGGCAAAAACACGCATAAAGACAGGCGGAGCTCGTGCTAGTGTATTCATTCAATATGATAGAACTGGCTAGCAGTGTCCTGCTATTACATTTACGGTATCCTCCTGACCACACGATAAGATCAGATCCCAGGAAAAGCGTGCATTCTGTACACCTCAGGCGTATGGCAAAATACGAAAAAAATGGATGAATACGCTAGCTTTATTATAGATGCCTTATTGTTGTGTGCACTAAATATACGAATGGCTCTTTATAATACCGCTCACTCACCCTTGCTCTTCTTTTCGCTGTCAGTTTTATCCCAGGCTTCAATGCAGCAGCTAAACGGTTTTTGTAGCCCAGCCCAGTGTGTATCCCCACGTCTCCTATTTTCCTCAGTTGCTCAGCAGCAATAACGTTATTCCTAACAAATAGCGGCGACATACGGCAGCCTGGAATCAGGCAAGTAGGAAAACAACGTTTCCAGTTCCAACACGGTCAGGTGGGCGTGTCCTAGTACAATGACTGATGTATAAAATATTTTATAGATTATTTATTTTTTGGTTTATTCAGAAGAACTTTGGACGTAAATATATATTTTTTACAATAATAAGTATTTTTGTATACAGTACAATAACACCGTGAGTAGCGGAAATGCCCGTCTTGTAGTTTTTTACTCCACTCTGACCTAGCCAATTTGATGTTTTAAAAAACTACAAGTCCACGTTGTCTTTGCGTGGTTTACGGAAGGGCACCTCTGCCATGCAACCGTCGACGTCTTTTTGGACGTCGTTCATTGATACATTGATACTACACTTTCAGTAACACTGAGCATGATAAATTGTGTGGAATATTCATAAACAAACATTATTGGCTTTATTACATGTTTCAGGCAACAATGAAACAGTCCCTGGACTCAGACGAGGAGGAGGAATTAGGAACATTACAGAAGACATTGAGAGGTGATGTTTTTATAGATAGAACATATGAGGCTGCGTTTCAGCCTAAGTGTTGCTCTCCACAACGCTGTAATATTGAAAATGATACTACAGAAAGCAAATTATGCGATGTAAACAGTTTATTCACACTTTAAGTGACGCCCTGACAGGACATTATCCATTGTAAACACTGGCAACAATATCATTTGTTTTGTGAAATATACTAAACCACAGAGCACCACTATTTTTGTATCTAACACAATTAGATACACAAATAGCAGCTACTCAAACTTGTTTCTACATATTTGACATTTAGCATATACATTACAGGTTATTTAAGTCATGTTTTCTTCTATATTCTTATTTTAAGCTATAAAATCAATGTGTATGTGTGATTTCAATGTTTAAGAGCGAGCCAACCGCAGTATTCAGCACCTCTCCAGCATGTTGGCCAGCCACAGCTCTGACTCTGAGTCTTCAGAACCAAAGCAGCAACAGGAGATGCTCAGTCCTCTGCTGAAAACCTCCTGTATGCCAGTTCAGCAGAGTGAAGCAGGTACAGATCATGCTGGAAGAATGTTACTTTTTGATAAATCATCATTACGAAGGACTTCATGGCATCCTGCTGATTTTAATTGTGTATTAAAATCCAGTTTATGCAGAGATCTTCTGGATGAGAAGCCTTATTTTTGTGCAACTGCTTTGTTGTTATTTTTGTTTATGTTTTTTTTTTTTCAGTCAATCAGCTGCGTTCCTTGCTTCAAAAGCAGTCCAAAGATGCAAATGTTCAATCACCTTCTCCTTCTAAGAGGAAATTGGCAGGAAAGGTATTCTGGTTATTGTTTATTGCTTACTCCAGACTTTGAGTTGATGAAAAGTTAATAAAAAAAATTTAAAAAAGAAGAAATCAATCAAAATAAAAATTGTATTTGCTTACCTGCATGTAAGGTGACCATTAACTGACACAAACATGAATTATTGAAAATTATTGAAACTTTAACTTAAAACCTCATGGCCCGGTTTCACAAACAGGGCTTAGACTAAGCCAGGATTAGACCATAGATCAATTAGGACATTTAAGTAATTTTTATAAACATGCTTAGAAAAAAACATTACCGATGTGCATCTTAAAACTAAAAAGGCACTGATATATTTTTAAGATCAGTCAGTGCAAGTTTATTTCAGTGGAAACAGCTCAGACTTACATTTTAGTCTAGGACTAGTCTTAAGCCCTGTCTGTGAAACCAGGGGATTATCTTAGTTTGGCTGATAAGCCACTAATTTGTTTAAATGTTATCATTGTACGCTCTGTTTTTAGTGAACATCATATATTATATTATATTATATTATATTATATTATATTATATTATATTATATTATATTATATTATATTATATTATATTATATTATATATTATATTGCTCTTATTTATAACTTGCACAATGTTAATAGTCATGTGTACTTAAAAAGCTAATATGTGACCAATTTAATTGTGCTGTATAGCAAAGAGTCATAGATGAGGGCAGTAGCAGTCTGCCTGGTGTTCATGACTTGGTTCCCATCATCCACAATCAATCTGAGTACATTCAGCACCTGGAGGCTGAGGTCAAGTTCTGCAAGGTCAGTCATGTTAATTAACGTGAGATATTATCTGTGAATTTAAGTCTTATAATCTGAGGCTTGATAATGGGTGTTTCCCCAGTAGTCTTCAACTGGTCATGTGATTGCAGTTCTTTTGCAATTCGACTTTTACTTTGTTTATTGTGTTTCCTTTCTAAAGGACGAACTCCTTGGAATGAAACAGAGAGTGAGAGTGGTAATCGTGGAGAACGAGAAACTTCATGAGGAGCTTAAAGCAAAGGCGGTTGAAGACACTCTTAAAGAATACACATTTGCAAACAGCACGGTACTCTTTTCACTTGAGGCTTTTTGTTATGGTGCTGATAGGAATGGCAAATTTGACACTATAATGACACAATTTATGAAAGTAGCTTGCAGTCTGCTTACACATACAGTATAGACTTTTTGTATTGTTTTTAAATGTGTGCATAAAATTTTGTCTCAACGTCTCATATTCTGTGATTTTTATTTTTGTTGCCTCTGTCCCCTATTTGATCATTTTCAGTTAAACATGGAGCTCACTCCAGAAAAGACTTCAAAGCAAAGACTTGGCTCCGTTAATCAAGCTGAGGACCACAAGTGGAAGAAAGAAATGGTATTTGTGGTTAAACATTCATGTAGCTGAAAATGTGACATGAATAAACGGACTGAATATGCACCAAAAGAGTGATTTCCATCTCTTTCTCTAAGGAGCAGCTGAAGTGTCTCTATCAAGCACAAACGGAGACCCTGGAGGCTCAAGTGGTCTCCCTGAAGTAAGTGGGCTTCAATCAGTGGCCAAGCCTGAAATATTTTCTCTCTCTGAATCAGACCACACTAAAATACACTCTTACAATCTTATTGAATTAAACATTTTATTCATTTGGATTGGTAAAAAGTCACATAAAATATAATTTTAGTATGCATTCTGGAGTGAGAGCACATTCCTGATTATAAATGCCTATTGCTGAAAAAGTAGATTGCCTTAGTGTATGTCAGTGTGATTTATAGTGCCCCCTTTGCTCTTAACAGTCATTGTACTTATTGCGCATCTGCAAAATTTGCACTGATGCTGTCCACCAATAGAAACAATCAGTCATTATATATGCATAATGCAACAATCTGCATGTGTTTGTGTAGGAAAGACTTGGCAAGCATTCAGAAGGAATATGAGGAAACGAAAGAACGACTGAGGCACAAAGAAGCGATGGCTGTGGCGGTGGGCAGTGGTCAGCGTGTGGGTGGTCTGTGTCTGAAATGTGCCCAGCATGAAGCGGTCCTGGCAGAGACGCACTCCAATGTCCATGTACAGAGCATTGATAGACTCACTAAGTAAGTGTGTTTTTAGTGTTTTAAATGTAAGTATGTGTCTAAGACCTGAAATAATTATGTCATTCTATTAGATATAGATTTCAAATAGATTAGTTATGCTTTTTTTTTTCTTTTCTTTTTTTCCCTAATATAACCTTTCATAAGTTTGGGGTCGGTTAGACTTGTTAACATGTTTTTTTAAAAGATATCTCTCATGCTCACAAAAGCTGCATTTATTTGATTGAAAATATAGTAATAACAGTAATATAGTGAAAATATGATTGCAATAATTAAAATAATTGTTTTATATTTTAATGTTTTAAAATGTAAATTATTCCTGATGACAAAGCTGAGTTTTCAGCACTCCAGTCGTCAGTGTCACATGATCCTAGAAATCATTCTAATATGCTGATTTGGTGCTCAAGAATCATTTATTATTATTATTATTATTATGAGTGTTATGTTTTATTAACACAGTTGTGCTGCTAAATATTTTTGTGGAAACTGTGATTTTTTCCAGGATTTTTTGATGAATAGAAAGTTAAAGAATTTATTTGCAATAGAAATCTTTTGGAACATTATAAATGGCTTTACCTCTGATCAATTTAATGGGTCTTTGGACTCCTTGCTGAAAAAAATTATTTATTTATTATAATTTTTTTTAAACATACTGACCCCAAATGATTTATAATTTAAATATTTTTTAAGTCACAGATTAATTGATTATTGAAAATTCTGTTAATTGCAGTCTGATATTTTTTTATAAACCGGATTTACATTTTGATTTTCAAACACACTGAATAACTTGAGAAATATTGATTTAGCAACTCCCTTGCCCTTGGAGTCAAACATCTGGGTTAATTAACACTGGTGGGCTCCTCTGACCACTTTTATTGATCTGTGTTGATTTAGTCAATTATTTTTCCTCACAGCAAGGTTGAAAGAAGTCTTGACTGGTCATGAAGCTAATCTGCTGCTTTCCTGATTATGTGTCAGATCAATGTCTGTTTTCAGTAACCTGATGAGATGCCCGTGTTTGTGTCTCTGTTAGAGAGCGGGATGAGCTGATGACCGTGCTCTGCTCTCTAAGGGCCAGTCAGACAGAGGCCCAGCAGAGAGAGTGGGCAGCCTATCAGCAGGTTAAACAGGCAGTGGAGATGGCAGAAGAAGCAAACCTGGAAAAGACAAGAGTATGCCAAAATGATTTGAATATGAGTTTTACTGCTTTGCATGATCATAAATACTTATGGAGTACTGTGTAGACTAGAGATAGATATGCTCATTGACCTTGACCTTCGATCTGTCCCTGTGTACCTGCAGGCTCTGGTGCAGTGTGAGCATTTCCACAATGAGCTGACTAGACAGCGGGAGAGGCTGGAGAAAGAGCTGGCTTCTGAACAGGAGAAGATCTCCCAGGCCAGGGAGGCAGCGCGTTCAGAGAGCAAGAAAGAGAAAGAAGAGCTCGCCCAGACTGTTAGTTACCCTGCCATATTAAGAAATGTGTTCTTACTTTACATGTATGCTGATATATTCAACTGACTAGTATGACTGTCTTTGTTCAAAAAGACTGGATGGTTTGACAAAGCTAGTTTATGCTGCCCCCTAGTGTCATTTTAATTGTGGCACACAACTACAATTTTGACGGATGACTTCAGATAAAAAAAAAATAGGAGGGATGACGTCAGAACCTGGAAGACTTATTCGGCACTGGTTTCCACAAGATTTTCCTTATGGGTTTTATAATGGGGTTATAAATAGTATAATAATAAGGTCTGTAGTAAATATAACTTGACGATACTTGAATGTTTTGTTCTGCAAGATAAACTGCACACACTCACACCCCAAACACTCTTATCTAGTTATTATAAACATATGTTTTTTTAAATCAACATAACAGCTTCAAAATCTGTGTTTTCGATATGGTTGTGTGTAATTTACGTTGCAGAGAAAAACATCCAAATATCGTCAAGTTATGTTTACCACAAATCTTATTTTACTTTTACACAGGAAAATCTCGAGGGAACCAGTGGCACATTAGTCTTCCTGGTTTTGATGTCATCTCTGCGCCACTGTATTCTGCACTATTGTTTACTAAATATGAGAACTGAATTAAAGCTTCAGGTTTAAACCAAACTAAAGAGAAAACCTTAATGTTTCAAAATATGGTTTATTTCTTGTTGTAGTGAGGTCTATAAATCTGAGACTACTAATAAGACCACTGTTTTGCATTCTTATATTTATTTTTTATTAATTTGAAAGACAATTCCAAAGTGACTTACAAATAAGGAGTACAATCCTGCTTTTTTTTTCTAATTCAGTACATTATTACATTACAAATTATAGTAATTACATAACAATTTGAATGAAAAGTTTAATTGTAAATTTGATTTCAGAATGTTGTATTATTTGGTTTGTGCCCTAATGACCGCAGCACCTCAGTGGCATCTCCAGAAGTAAAACCAGATGATCATTTTCTCTAGAATGATTTGAGATGATCCAGAGCATCTTGAGCTTCAATTATGTGGCCATCTGCACAAAAAGTCACATGATCAATGTCACTAATTAACTTATTTGATTAGAGATCTAGAAATAGTGCAGGATGTAAAAAAAATCGTATTCATGCTAGTGCCTTATAATTGTTTCTTTGTTTGACAAATTTTACATTCTTAACACTTCTGTTTTTTCTGTTATTTTTAGGTTTAAATATATCAATGGAAAAAAAAATGTTGTGTGGTCTCTGTCCTTTGGGCTGCACTATACATACTCAATTTAAGTGTATAAATAGTCCTATACAGTGGTCCCAAAATCTTTAGACATTCAAGCCACTCTTGTATTTTATATAAAACCACTATATTATAATATAACTAATGTCACTAATCAGTTAATATCACTAATATAGCAAATATAATTGTATTGTTCCCAACTGTAAGGTGGCCAGTCTGTCTCAGAGAGTGGCTGAATTGGAGGGTCTGCTGGAGAGGGGAGAGAGAGACCGGAACTCACTCAATGGCCAGCTGGAGGAAGCTTATAAGAAGCTCACTGCACAGGAAATGGACAGCAGCAAGGTACATCCCACTGTAAAACTTGACATGATTTGGTGGTGATAATGTTGTTTAGGGAGTCCAAAGACCCGGATATATTTGTGTACAGTTGAGTGTGCAAGCCTTTCAAAGTATACGCCTTTGGACATGAGCGTGGAGTAAACACTATCTAGTTGATTTTGTTTTCAAGCGCTCAATTTGCACATTCGTTGTTGAGTAATTCACCAGTTTTATTAAAGTTAAAGTGAATTATTGTTTGCAATTTCAGTTACATAATGTTATGTATGTTTGAGCACCAATAAAAATGTTTAGGACAGGACTTTTTGTTCTTTAGAATAAGATCAGGAATGTGCATTAAGAAAGCAAATGGTGTCAATTTTGCTTTTAGGTTCAACATTTATTTTAATGGCAAATTTTATCTTATAGGTTAGTTGGTTAAGTCATCTTTGTATGGAAAATGTCTAGGCACTAGATGGCAGTAGAACTTTATTATTAGCAAAGCTAATGAAATTGATGCAGCAAAAGCTTTAGTATAAGTTTATGGAGCTGACAGAAAGATGCAGCAAACATCTCCTCAATGAATCAGTAAAGAATGTGTAAATTAACTGTTTTCTCCTGAACAGTGGACAGGAGTATTGAAACTGACCTTGGATTTTGCATTAAGCCAAATGTATGCTTGTCAGGTATGTGCGGAGCTGCGTTTTCTGTTGAGCCAAGCTCAGCTGAAGAAAGAGGAGGCAGAGAGAGAGGTGAGGGACATCAGCTCTAAACTGGGCCGCCAACTAGAACTGGTTGAGCAGGTAAGAGAAACTTTTATCTGTCATACGGGAGAGAGTCTACCATTTTTTTTTTATCAACAATTTTGCAATTCACAGTGTTACTGGTAGAAAATTGTATTTACTTCATATGTACAAAAAGTTACAAAAAAAGGTTTTGATGAACAGTAAGGAATTGTTTTAATGCCAACATGAATAATGGCTTGGTCTCGCTCTCTCTCCTCTCACGGGCTTCAGGAAGTACAGAAGTTGGGTGTGGAGCTGAGCGGTTACCGGCAGCGTTTGGAGGAGGCCCAAAGGGCAGAGGGCCGAGCCCGGGCGGAGGCAGCCGGCCTGGCTGAGGGGCTTAGCCGCGCCCAGCGCCAACTGCACCTCACCAGGTAACCCCCTTAATCCTATTACATGCCACAACACTGCGCCTGTCCACTGGCCCCAATGCAGTGCCAGCACGCCGGCAGGGGGGCACCCGCACTTTATTAAATCGCCACTAGCCACCGGCTGCCACCGCCACAGTCCACCACGCACCAGGAGAATGGGGCCGGAGAGAGGGGCACATACTGTCTCTCTCCATAACATCACTCAGTTTAGTAGGGAGTAAAGCTGAAATAAGTTAAAACTTCTGGCAGGGTTTCTCCTAAGAACTTTATTATTAATCTGACGTTATTTGTGTTGTTCAGTATGGAGTAGTGCATATGCGGCCTCTCATGCATTTATAAATTTTCCACATATGTGCACATTTCACTCGTATTCGTATCCATGATAATGAGCTGGCGTTAAACATAAATGTATTTTGGTTGTTAAATTAAATTCACACCATTTAATTAAATCAAAAGCAGACCCTCCAAGTGGAGCTATCACCATTTTTTTTTTTTTATCAGAAGATATTACAGCAAAGATGTTGTCTTATGAATCAACGCCACCTTTTGTGTTGAATGCTTTTCTTCATTTGATCATTCTTTGGACTTTGCATCTCGCAAATTTCTCCTCAAACTTTGATGAAAATCGTACTAGAGCAGGTGATAAGCGAATAAACAGTGTTTTTCAGTAACATTTGTTCAACTAATCCCAGTTTATTAGAAAGCAAATAGATTATAGCTCCAGATTAGGAAGAATAGATCACATTTAATACCTCCCACCCTTATTATTATATATGACAGAGAAAGTTTTTGCCACAGAAAGACAGTGAGTTACATTGCCGTTAGATGCAATTTAACAGTTTACAGTTTGTTACTAAAAATTAGTTACTGTCAGCAAAGCCCAAAGGAACGTTCTGTATCTTTAATTTGTTTTTTAATTGCTATGTATATTTAGTGGCCCCAAAAAGAATTTGGACACTTAAGTCACTCAAAAAAACACGTGTATGTTATTACATGAGATCCAAAATTTCAAAGAACGTGTCATCTGCAAACAAATCATGCTTTTCTCAGAACTAACTTTTTAGCTATTTTTTGCAGTTACTTTAAATCAACTATTGTCGATAAGATGATTTTAGTGGATGTATAAAGTCAGTTCCCCTCAAGTTTACAAAGGTGTCCAGTCAGAGTAACTATTGTTGTTGTTAATCACATTAACTATGAATATGATCATAGTGACAATTTTACAATTACATAAGATACAAATACTTCATTTTGAACAGTGTATCGAAAGACTTATTTTTGTGAAATGTTTTGCTTGCAAAGTGTGTTTGTGTTTCTAGATTGACAGTTGGTTTAATATATTTTGTAATATAATGTACATTCATTTAATTTGTCACTTAAGTGTCCAAATACTTTGTGGTGCCGCCATATTTAGTAATTTTATTTGTTTATTTGTAAAGCCTGAGATTTATAGTATTCAACTTCAGTTAGAGCATGACGTAAATTACATTTTCAACTTATTTTCAACTTATACATTGAGCCTTTATTTGTTCTGTATTATCATTATCATTATTTCTCTCTGTTGATTGTGTACTGGCATGATGTGTCACATACTAACTGCTCAGTGACCGCACTACTGCAATCACTAGTACAAGACTAGAGGATGGACAACAGTACAGGGCAGAGACTACTTGACTGGCATATGTAAATTACACCATATATATGTATACCCATTGAATGATGGCCCACAATGAATCCATCCATTTCTATGTTTTTGTGGATGTGTCCTACCCCAGCTTTAAGCGTAGGTAGAGCTGAAGCCTCAGTGGGTTTGAATGGCACTAGGGTCTCCATTCCTCTTGAGGAAGTGGAGATTTTACAGCATCTGCCACAGAGCTGCACAGCTGCAGAGGAGGGACAGCATCTGTTCACAAGGGAATTCAATACTTAAGTATTAAGACTCGGTCATGTATTGTTTATAAATTACCATAAAGATTCATGCTGTTGCAGAAATATTAGAGAATAATTTGAGTCATTTGTTTACATTTGGAAAAGTACCACTGTGCATGAAAACGATCCAGATGGTTTTTATGGAGTAAAGATTATTTGCAACAGCAGGTCTAGATAAACTCTTGCATTTGACGTTATTACACAGCAGATGAATGTAGTCCTGCATTGTTAGTTCAGTACACCTTTTTAATGTATATTTATTTTGACACTGCATTAGTTTAGTCTGCGCTATGCAATTTTTGTGTCTTGATCTATGAATTCATTCAGAAAACAGAAAGGGCAATTTATCCAAACAATAACCTCGGTACACCTCCTCTGTGATGATGTTTTCAGTTTCTGAATTAAATTTCTTTTTGATATGTTGGACATAATTTAAAAAATGTCAAGCTAAATCTGCCCCGTGGTCACAGTTATCCAAAAAGTCTGAAATTCTTTGACATTTTGAAATTCTTCTGCATAATTTTGTATTATTATTTCTATTAAGGAATCATAGCAAGAGTCATAGCAAAACAATTTTCACTAATTTACAATATTAATAGTATGTTGGAGAATTGTTCTTTAAATCAGTCCAAAAAAAAATTAAATAGACTTCCTTGGGTGTAACCAACAAGTAGAAAGTCATTTGCTGTCATGTGACAAGAAATTCACAAAAAAAAAAAAAAACGATTTAATTTTTTTTCTTAGTTTTTTTGAATGAATAATAATTGTAAAGATATGATTATAAACAGCTTTGGGTTTACAGTAGTACATATGAAAGCTCTATAAATGCCTCATTCATTCATTCAAGACAGAAAAAAATTCATTCACACTTGAGAAGCACTGTGAACTAGATTTTTTTAATTTTTTTTATTGACTGCATCGTGGACATAGATGAACAGATGAGTATTAAGATGCTTATCTAGATATATATTTTGATTATAAATAGAGATTTCATTGTCTCTTGACAACTTTTTGTTGTTAAATCATTGAAGAAAACTTTTGTGAATATATTACAGCAGATCACTTTCAAGGGGTCCAGTCCATAATTCAGTTTTTTGATCAGAGCATTATTGAAATGTAAGATTTTGCAGTGAATAAATGAGGCAGAATTAACATTAAAAAAAACCTTGGCCAGGATGCTGGCCTTTAAACGCTCTCTGCTTCTTCTAGATGAGACAACAAAATGGCCTGCTGAAGATCAGAGTGGTTAAGCTGCTGACAGGCCCTGCTTTTGGCAGCAGAGAGTCTTTTAGCCACTGTATGCATGGTGTGGATGTGGACTGCCAGGGCAGGTTCTTTGGGCCAGGCGTAGTGCACAGATGCAGCAGACATCTGTGCATTCTTTCTCTCTTCCTTGAGGCTAATCCCTCTTTTTCCCCATCTCTCTTTTGTCTTTACTCTCCTACACCACCTTTGCACGTACATAAATGCACATGTACCGACCTGCAGGGGTCCCTGTGACTGAGCAGCCCAGGGGGCGGTCATGTGGGGACCCTCTCTGTGTCACTTCCCCTTAGGTGGGTGCTCATACAATCAGGACCTCTGAAGCCAGACTTTGACTTTTCCCGTTCTCATCTCACAGCTTGGATGATCACAGCTCCCACCAAAAGGATGGGCAAAGCAGTTGTCTTTTGGTTTTTTCAGTTTTTTCTCTCGTTCTGGCCCCCAGGCCCCCCGTGCACATGCTGGGGAGGGCCGACGGCTCCAGTATTGGATCATCAGCCAGCTGTGCGCTGGGCAGCAGAGGATCTATCATAATCCTGCCGCTCTGTTCTCTGCCTTCTGACGGCTTTGAGCCCAGGCTTTATTCGGTTTGTTTGTTTGCTTTTGTGCGCTCGTGCCTTTTTGTCATCCCTCCCCCACTCCTTCTTTCTCGTGCACCCACCCTCCCACCTCCCAACATTCGGCAGACCCCATAGGGTGTGAAAATAAAGAGAGAAAAATGTGCGACGGTATAAAAAAAAAAGTTGTCTTGTTTTGCCATGCCGCTTACCAGCCGCAACAGATTTTCCCCTTTGCTTTTCTGTGTTTGCTGGAGTTCACTGTGGTTTGGAACAGGACACAGGGGCTCACTTTGTTCCAAATTCCCTCTCTTCTTCAGCAACTCACAATTTTGCTAGCAAGCGGTGATGCTGGCAGCAGGGCTTGAAGTTTTGATCCAACGAGAACCATGTTGCGGTTTGTAAAGGAGAACCTTCAGGCATAAGTATGGATCTGAAAGTAGGAAATATTCACAACTTCTCTGTCGAGAGCTTAGCAGAGAACCTGGCCCTCTGCGCACAGTAAACCCTCATACTCAAAGCTACATCCACCATATTGGCTAGTGATTGGTTAATCGGCGCTGTTGTGAGAGAATTATAAGAAAAAAGCCTGCTAGAAGTTTTTGGGGATATGAAATGATCAGTCTTGTCTCTCTTTGGATTATCTTTGTATGTGAAGTGGAATTATTTGAGCAAAAGACTTGATGGTGCTTGATTGTCCACGTCAATAAGGCCTCATTGTGAGCTATGAGGGAATCTGGCTTATATTGACATCTGTGCTTTTGCTGAACATGTTAAACATGTTAGCACAGAGGAAGACTGGACATACCCAGACTTTTGTTTTGTTTCTTTTTACTTTTATTTTGTAAGTTGTTCAATGACATGATGTTTTTCTTGTCCTGTTAATTTGTTAAAAAAACATTTAAAAGTGCAAAAAAAAAAAAGGATATTTTTTGAAGGGCATAATGTTAAAAATTTAAGGGTTATACAATTGTCCTTAAATCATAATGAAGAAAAAAGACATTCCTGACATCTTAAAATATCAGATAATTGACCCTTTTTATAGGGCAAGGTTAATTAAGGTTGTAAAGTGTCACGTGTGAATCCCCAAAAATGTAATATTGTTTTGAATTAATAATAATTCATTATGTTTATAAGACAAAACCTTAAAACATTAAAAACTTAAAATATAACTTAAAATGAGTACACTCACATGTTTTGAAGATGTAAGGACATTTTGAGTTTTAACTTGATTACACCACATTTTTATTGAATTTAAACTTTTCTTGAAAATGGCAGAAACTTTTTTTTATACCACATGAAACCAACATCAGTTAAAAAAAGGAGTATATTTCTAAGAAATTGGCATGTGTTGTAAACTAGATTTGTATTTTTTTTGGTCATGGACACGACAGTCTTGTATGTCATTGACCCAGAACTCTGGTTGTTGGGGTGTGTCATTGACTCGTCCTCTCACTAAGTTCTTGTGCAAACTAGGCAACAAGAACCGTGAGACCAACTGCAGTGTTGGCATTAAAAAAGTTGTTCATCCCACCCCCAGAATTCCATTAAACTTTGCACGCCTCTCTGCTTTCCCTCGGCCGTGTGTGAGCGCGTGGAGGATGACAATCCCCTGAAAGGTGGAGAATCGGAAAATGAATAAAAGAGGGAGCAGATGCAGCCCCATGCCAGAGGGAGGCTGCCGCGGTGAGCAAAGTCTGCCGTGCCACCAAACTGCTGCAAACCAAGTCGGCGGGAAGCGCATGTACCATCCGACAGCAAATAAAAGAGCGTAGCCCGCCGCCCCTTGTCAGAAGTAGTAGCAAACGAAATGGGGGCCGCCGCCAGCCAAGAGAAGCCGTGTTAGCGCTTTGGGGTGAGTGCGGGCACGGGCACTGGCAGGTAGCGGGGCGGTGTGCACGGTGCTGGGCGGCAGCCATCTTGTTGGGGGAGCAGATGGCGATGGGGCATGGAGGGGAGGGGCTGCTTAGCAGAACTAATCAGACAGTAACGGATGGGGCAGCTGGGACCGCTGCCGGCCATGCGGGAGAGTGCCGGCGAGCCGCCCAGTGAGTGTCATGATGTTGACAGTGGTGTGCCCGTTGGCCTGGGATGAGACCTTGCCACGTCTTCACGCCTCGCCGGCAGGGCTGCTGGCCTCCGGCTCCTCCTCCACTTCACACGGCAGAGGGCAAGAAGAGGGCTTTTGTCTTTTGTTATTCTCAGCATCTTAGAGACAACATTGCAGTGTTGTTAGACTTAGTTAACTTGGGTCACGCGGTATAGCCATGTAGCAAGCTTAATTGGTCCAGAAGTTGGTCCGTCAGATATCAAGTGATACTTTTAAGTGCACGTTTATGATTGAAATTTGGCTCTATTGTATGTTTCTCTCATACTTAAAACCTCATCTTCTTTGGAATTGGAAAACAAAATTACTTATCCATTTTTTTTCCACATTAATTTAACATATTTTATGAACAAATTAATGAATCTCTCAGTGAAAATCATATCATAATTTATTGCACAAGCCAGTAAGTAAAAAATTGAAGATTCACTCCAGAACAGAGGAATAAAGTACGACAGAAATTATTGAAGAGCATGTAGAATAATAGAATATGGATACCAAACTCAGTGAGTTTGTGTCATATTTGCATCGATCAGCAGTGATTTCTCCCCTCCCCTTCTTCTTGTCCATGCATTATGTTTCTCCACTGGCCTATAAGACCAGATGCAATGCCAGAGGCTATGCCCCTCAACCAAGCAAACCCTCAACTCATTGCCAGCAGTTTGCTCCATTATTTAACAGTGTAACCAAGTTCAAGGCAATTACATATGTGTCATTTATTTACAGGCCCCTAAGAGGACAATGTAGTGTACACACAAGAGAACACACACTCTAGTTTTGAATACTGCAGCTATAGCTAGTAGTGTTTGCCAACAGAATGCATATGTTTGAAACATTGTGCAATTTGCACAGAGGGGAAAATATGTTCAAACATGGCACATACTGTCCATTAAAAGATGAGCATTGACAGTTACAATGACAGTGATTTGTAAAGTTGCTAAATTAAAGAATTTTTCATAATTAGTAAAAATGTTTCACTGATTTTTTTTATCAGCTATGGCAAGTCAGTACTTCTGTTACTGTTATCTTGGTGTGTGCTATTTGCGGTGATGAAAATTCAATGTGGTTCCAGAATTTAATGATCAATTATCATTACTATAGTAATACCCAATATAGCATAAATTATGCTAACATATGCATTCATTCCTTATAAAAATATTGACCTTGAGATATTTTCAGTTTAACAATCCACAAAATTAATTTGTAATTTGTCCCTCTAGTTACATTTCATGGCCTGAGGACATTTTTGAAAATATGAATATGAATTGTGTGTTGTGAATGGCTCAATACTTAAATTAAACCTTTGAAAAATATTGGATCCAGAAAGAGTTTTTTTTAAAGAAAATAATTTTCACAGGATGCATAAAAATGGACCAAAAGTGGCAGTAAAAACATTTTATAATTTTACAAAAGATTTCTATTTCAAATGTTTTTTTGTTTTTACTTTCTATGTATCAGAGAATCCTGAAAAAAATGTATCACAGTTGTCCACAAAATATAAAGCGGCACAACTTTTTTCCAACATTGATAATAATAATATACATTAAAATCAGTAATATTAAATATAGTAATATTAATATATCATGCAATATTTCACATTATTAATGTTTTTACAGGGTTTTTTTTATCAAATAAATGCAGCTGTGGTGAACATAAAAGACCCAAACTTTTGAATGGTAGTGTATTTTATACATTCTTCATCTTATCCTTCTGTGAAAAATCATCATTTGCAAATCAAACTATTTGTCAGAGCAAATATTTTTTTACCGGTGAAGTTATAGTCAGAAAGTTTCACCCCTTAATCATATTCATGATTAGAAATTAATTCATTGTAAATGTTCAACTTGAAACTCCCAGTCCTACTAAAACTATATGTCCGTGTGTCTTGAGAGCTTCTCCGGTGCCGTGGCCCAGCTCTGTGTCATGATGGTACAGGACAGAATGTTGCCAGTCCCCAGGCAAAGTGGGAGCAAATCTGTCGGGTGCAACTGTTCTCACTTGGGCCAACTCTGCCCAGAGAAAGTGCCCTACTTACTGTTTCTGGAAGCTGGGTTGTTCTTCTTTTCAAAGTCTCCATGACTTTTTTTTTTTGTTACCACAAGTGCAATTTCAATAATAGACTTCCATCTATTATTATTCCAATAGCTTCCATATTCGCAGTAGCTGGGGCAAGAGTGCTGATTTTTGATTAATGGTGCCACATGTTTCTAGTGTGCTTAGCTCATTGGCTGAGCTGTATCTGAATTTCTCACTTTTGGAGAAGGTTTAATCGTCTTTCCTCAGTTTACCCACAATGCATAATTTTTTGTGTAATCCATTTGTAAGGTCCAAATTCATTTTCTGTCAATTTATATTAACATGCTTAAAGATACTGTATAAAGGCACATATCATAATGGCTTTCTCTCTCCCCATCTACTCTCCAGATGGCATAAGGAGTCCATCACAAAGCGGGCGTCATCCCACAAAAACATGCCATGAAACAGGAGTGGAAGAGATGGGCACAACCCTAAGACCCGGCAGCCCAACACCCTGTTGGGTTAAAAGCGCTGTTTGTTATGCTTTTTGCCGGCCATGCGCTTTTTGTGGGCACGTTGGGCTTTTGGAGAGCGTGTTTGGTGTGTGATGGAGGGATGATGAAGGCAGCATGATTTAGTTGGGCCTCCTGTGTGAGGTGACACGGGTGGGGGGTCTGGCACAAGCCCCTCCAGGTCAGCCCGAGCTGTGGAAATGCGTCATTTGCTCAGAGCGCGAGCCTCAACAGCACTGTCACAGGCTGTTTCACCCAGGGATAGCGCTCTGTCTTATTCTCTTCCTCCTCCTCATCTTTATGCTTTAATTTCTGTCCAGTTTGTGTATTTTGTCCCAGAATTCACATCACAGAAGCCTCTTAAATATTTTTAAACTTATGTTTAGTTCATACTAGGATCGTTTAAAGGGGTATTTCCCTCAAAATTCTTATCAAAGTCATCAATCATTATTGTTATTCACTGAAAATCTTTCTTGACAGCTTTGGTCACCATTCACTTTTATGAAAAAAGAACAGCTTGGAGATTCTGCTAAACTTTTCCTCTAGAGTTACAAATGAGAAAGAGTGATATGAGAAAAACAAATATGTTTGGAATTACATTTTCTGGATCATTTATTTAATTTTTTTTGATGAACTATCCTTTTAAGCAAAGATGTTTTTGTTTAAGCTATTCAAAAATCCAATATTTTTTTCTATATTCCTGTCGAAATTAAAATCCTGTTCAGTATCATAAACACACATCTAAAATCTAATTTCTTGACCTACTCTGAAAACATGGATATTTATTCAGCATATGTAAACACATCTCAGCTTCCTCTGTGTGTGTTTTCAAATCACAACAGATTCTCTACAGATACATAAGAAATTTTTTTTATAGTGATTAGTTGGTTTGTTGATAGGGGTGTCTTATAGAAAGGGAGGGGGTTGTTTGTAAATTGGTGGCGTCTGCAATTCGTTTTGCCTCTGACCTTGAGGGGGTTTTGCGCTTCTTGAAGAAGAAAGCAGAAGCTGGCGGTAAACAAAGTTCACTTCTGACAGATGGATTGAATGACAGAGAGGTTGCGAGTGCCAGAATAGCCCTGGCATCCGAGGAAATGTTCAATGCGGTCCAACAGGAGAGGAGGTGTGAACAGGTGCGGGGCTGCTGAAGGAAAGGGGACCAGATGGAGGGAGCCAGAGCCAGTTTAGTTAAAGGAAAAAGGGTGGGAGGGAGCGGGGGGGTAAATGAAGGGTGGGGGGGGGCGATACGGTGCGAGCGATGGAGAGGCTGACGTGCACGCTAATAGAAGCGGTTTGGATGTCGTGTAAATATAGAGTCTGCAAGTACCACAGACGAGACACGGGCGGCTCAGGTTGGGCCGTTTCATTCGCTCCTGGAGGGATGGGGGCGAGCGTGTCAGTGGGAGACAGGAAATAGGAGTGCGATTGACACTGAACGAATGCAGCTGAATAAATGCTATAAAACATCTGAGTGTGTTTGTGAGTGTGAACATGTTGCAATACTTCCTGTATTAGCATGTCAGCCAAGTTTTCTTTAATATCTTCATAGCAAAATATTTCTATACTTTTTTTGCATACGTTTATGAACATAATTTAATATTCTTTTAAATTGAATTGAAATTAAATTGCCGATTAGAGCTGAGTGTCATCTTGAGGACTGTCTAACTGTAATCACAAAACCGGGCTGAATGTTAAAATGCCAGATTAGCGCCTTCTGTCCATTTCCGTTCTTACCCCGCAGTGCAACCTGTACTTTTTTTTACTTTTGAAAGTTTTCCTCTCACATATATTAACATACAAACAGTGGCAAGTGTCCTTGTGTACTGTTGAGTGCTCATGAAGCCAAACGGCTGACTCCAATTTGCGCACATTTTAGGAACGGTAGCATTTGGTCATTTTTGGCGTGGGATCACGGAGCACCACAGGGTGCTGCAAACTCTGCGCTCGAGCGGTCTGTGGTAGTCCAAATCAAATGGGCAACAGCTTGAATAGTACCCACTTAGGCAGCCCTCGGCCCTCGCGCTCCACCAGCACCCAGCTACGGAAACTACTTTCCGTGGCTCGACGCTGCTCCCTACTAGGCAGACTGACCAACCCGGCTATGGCTCCTAACCGGAGAACATTAGGCCTTGCTCACATCATTACCAGCAGTGAGCAAACACTCACTGACCTGCCATTGTAGGGTGGCTGGAGAGAGTGCGAGGTGAGTCAGAGATTTCTGACCTGGCTTCGAAACTCTTCATGCCCGTGCAAACACATTTGAGACGGATGACATTTCAGATTTTAATTGGCACAAGTGAAACAATCAAGGTATTCGTTCAAAATGCATCCAGAAGTTTTTCCTACCCAAACATACATCTTATATAAACAATACTTTTTTGGTGGCCTATATTTTGATGATGATAAAACTGAACTGTGATAATAATAAGAAATGTTACCCGAGTACCAAATCAGCATATTAAAAATAATTTCCCCCCCCCCCAAATTAATACAGCATTGGTTTCACAAACCTTAAAGTGATAATTCATTCAAAAATGAAAATTCTGTCAATATATTCTGTCAATGAAACTCACCCTCATGTCGTTCCAAACCTGTATGACTTTCTTTCTTCGGTGGAATCATTGAAGGAATCAGCTAAAAAGTGGAATTTGTTTGTGAATCTACTCGCATGTATTTTAATTCATGTATGTTTGTTATTTTGTGGTACACAGTATTTTTTTTTTATCTTATCACATTCAGTTCAGTCAGCGAACACAGTTCTGGAAATACAATTTCATTGGCGCCACTGAAACACGGCTCAGGAAACACTGGATCCTGGAATATTTCTAAGATTAATACATTTAGCAATGTTTGATACTTGGCTTGGTACACTCACAATTTCTTATTAAATCTACATGTTACATGCTACATGTTATTTTATATTTTAAATTAGGCATTTAATTGATAGTACTAGAATACATATAAATCAGTCTATGAACATGTCAAATTATATTATTTGTGTACTTAGCAATCAATGCATGATAACTCCTCTGTTCCTCTGCTAGCCACATGCTACTTTAAATATTCTTTGCCTTTTGATACATAAAGTTTCGAACTCGTTGGTGTCCACAGTATCTCGCTCGAAGGCCTCTCGCTTAGCCAACTTTTTCCCTAAAGTGCTCACGGTAACTTTCTGGCGGTCTCTCTCATGCTAATTGGTCGACAAACACCCGACCCCCCCACTCCATCCACACCCCCGCACCCCAGTGAGTGGCTGGGCCCCCTGGAAAGCCACAGTAACAAATGGCTGGCTGTGAGGCCTTTGTGAGCCCCTGCTGAGCGCTGGTGTGGATGGTGTTTTAGGCCGCTGTTCAAGCACAGCGGGGGCCGAGCGCTCTCCCCCTGCTCGCTCTCTCTCACACAGCTCTCGCAGGCGGAGCGCCTTCACACTCCAGACGACAGCAGGCCTGCAGAGACGGTCACTTCTCCAGCTACATTCCAAACCCAGTGTGCGAGAAAAGTTTTCAGGCTTCACTGTTAATTAACACACTTTGACTCGAGTTTTGTGGGTGTTTTTTCTTTTCTTCTCGTCTTACTTTCTTTGGCCTGCATTATGTCTGCTCTTTTTTAGTGTAGACTATTTATTTTATTCATGCTGATCACTTACGTGATGCTCTTCAACCTGGCAGTTGAGTAAAGAACGTGTGCTTTTGTTTCCACCTTAGAGGTGCTTTAACGTAGATCTGTTGATCAATGTTATATCTAATCTCAGATATCATTGTGTAGTATGTTGCACGTTTCTCTCACTTTTGTCTTTCTGTCTGAGAGTCAGAGTCAACAGAGCTCTCTTTGCATATCTGTAGGAAGGATTATTGCCAGTGTGTTCCAGTAATTGTGTAGCGCAGGTGAATGAAATCAACAGTGCAATAAATGAAGTGATATGTCGGGTGTGAGTATGGTAAAGTGACAAGATATAGAGTGACGAGAGATGTGTTGATGTATAATGCATTGTCTATACATTAGATTAAAAATAAACCTGTTGCCACACCTGCCAATACCAGGTGAAGTGAGTAAATGGATCAGCCTTAAATGTTTCTTACCGACCGTGCTATATTTTGATTTAAAAAATACATTTTCACTTAAAAAATTCTATTTTTTGCCACTAAGACAATAGAATTGCTTTTTTTCCATTGCATATTTGTGGCAAAATACCATTGTGTCACTCGTAACGTCATATATTCCCCAGTCTATACTGTATGTGAAATGCTGCTACTTATAAAAACATTCATGTACACATTTTGGTGACTTAATATAATATTCCTCAAATGTGACCCTGGACCACAAAACTAGTCACATGGGTCAATTTTATGAAATTGAGATGTATACATCATATGAAAGCTGAATAAATAAGCTTTCCATTGATGTATGGTTTGCTAGGACAGGACAATATTTGGCCGAGATACAACTATTTGAAAATCTGGAATCTGAGGGTGCATAAAAATCGAAACATTGAGAAAATCCCCTTTAAAGTTTTCCATTTATGTTCGCGATTGTGCTGCATTCACTCACAAAAATAAATATTTTATATATTTATGGAAGGAAATTTACTAAATATCTTCATGGAACATGATCTTTACTTAATATCCTAATGTTTTTTGGCATAAAAGAAAAAACAATCATTTTGACCCATACAATGTATTGTTGGCTATTGCCACAAATATATCCGTGTGACTTGAGACTGGTTTTGTGATCCAGGGTCACAAATGTTATGGCAAATTAAGCTTGGGAGTGTACTCTGTGTGTACATTAACACTTAACACTTCCATCATTATTAGACAGATAAAGTACCAGCGAGGCTCAGATTATCTTTCTATGCATTTTGTTGTCATTCCTAATACTGTCCAAAGGCCAGTAGGCTAACTTTTTTTTAGTAGTATCAGCCGCGACACAAAAGACATAGTTAAAGGGATATAGTTTAATATATAATATTTAAATCCTGCCAAATATTTAAATTCTATCATAATTTACTCATGTCGTTCCTAACCTGTATGACTTTCATTAACCAAACAGTTTTAGTGACCACTGACTTCCATTGTATGGACAAACAAACACTTAAAAAAAAAAAAAAGACATTTCTTAAAAAAAAAAAAAAAAGTTTGGAACGACAAGAGTAAATGATGACAGAATTTTCAAGTGAAATTTTGTGTCCTAAATATTTTAATTGTGTTGTAAGATTTTTTTTTGTGCTGTTATGCTTTTGCACATTGTTTCCATACATACAGCACGTTTTTTTTAAATCTTATTGCGTAAATGTGC